>NW_026292623.1:0-300000 GCF_023091745.1 Budorcas taxicolor
CGTAACTCGAGAAGACCTGCCGCAACTCGAGAAAATCCAGGAGGTTCTCCCCTCCAGACGAGATTGAGGCCCATTTCCGCTGAGGCGTCTCGAGGCTGATCACACCTCACCTCTGGAACTTCGAAAGGGTCCTTCCACACCCTTGGTGCAAATCAAGAAGTTCCCCGACCCTAGCCGTCTCCCACTCGAGAGGAATCACGGAGGGTCCCGCCCACATCCAGAGGAGCCCCCGTTTCCGCCTCGTAGCTCGAGATGAGGGATCCTTTCCCTGCTTCGTCGGGAAAGAGTTCCCCGGCGTTCCCGTCGCATCCTCAAGAGGAGGCCCTCTCTACAGGAACGGCGAGAGGAACTCCAGGGTCGTGCCACCCATTCCAAGAGTCCCCCAGATGTCTCAGTCCATTCCAGAGGAACCTCTTTTCCCTTCAACCGGCTCGTCTTTCACCGCCGAGGATCGACTCACACCAAGGTGGCACGTGGCACAAGCCCTGTGGGAAAGCCTCGTGGGGAAAGCCTCGAGGGACAGCCTCGAGGGAAAGCCACAGATCCCTTGATCCACGTGACAGGAAGCGTGACACTACTGCTGCAGCTCGGGGAGGAAAGCGCACGTGCATGCCCCCCCACTCGAGACGAGGCCTGACTCCCCTGGGGAGACTCAGAAGCCCCCAAGATCCATGGCAACACTGGAGAGGAATCCTCCAGGTTCCGGCCCCCGACTCCACACAAGGATCGAGGCCCCGGCATGGACGGGAGAGGAATCCCGAGAGGTCCCCTAGCAACTCGCATGGGGACTGGCCTTTCCTGAGGCCACCAGAGCGGGTCCTGAGGTCCCCGTCGTAACTCGAGAAGCCCTGCCGCAACTCGGGGGAAATCCAGGAGGTTCTCCCCTCCAGGCCAGATGAGGCCCCATTTCCGCTGAGGCGTCTCGCGGCTGATCACACCTCACCTCTGGAACTTCGAAAGGGGTGCTTCACACCCTTATTGCAAATCAAGAAGTTCCCTGACCTAGCCGTCTCCACTCGAGAGGAATCACGAGGGTCCCGCCCACATCCAGAGGGAGCCCCGTTTCCGCCTCGTAGCTCGAGATGAGGGATCCTTTCCCTGCTTCGTCGGGAAAGAGTTTCCCGGCGTTCCCGTCGCATCTCAGAGGAGGCCCTCTCAACAGGAACGGCGAGAGGAACTCCAGGGTCGTGCCACCATTCCAAGAGTTCCCCCAGATGTGTCAGTCCATTCCAGAGGAACCTCTTTTCCCTTCACCCGGCTCGTCTTTCACGCCGAGGATCGACTCACACCAAGGTGGCACGTGGCACAGCCCTGTGGGAAAGCCTCGTGGGAATGCCTCGAGGGGACAGCCTCGAGGGGAAAGCCACAGATCCCTTGATCCACGTGACAGGAAGCGTGACACTACTGCTGCAGCTCGGGAGGAAAGCGCACGTGCATGCCCCCACTCGAGACGAGGCCTGACTCCCCTGGGGAGACTCAGAAGCACCCCCCACGATCCATGGCAACACTGGAGAGGAATCCTCAGGTTCCGAACTGACTCCACACAAGGAGTGAGGCCCCCGCATGGACGGGAGAGGAATCCCGAGGGGTCCCCTAGCAACTCGCATGGGGAACGGGCCTTTCCTGAGGCCACCAGAGCGGGTTCCCTGAGGTCCCCGTCGTAACTCGAGAAAACCTGCCACAATTCGAGAAAATCCAGGAGGTTCTCCCCTCCAGGCGAGATGAGGCCCATTTCCGCTGAGGCGTCTCGAGGCTGATCACACCTCACCCTCTGGAACTTCGAAAGGGTCCTTCACACCCTTGGTGCAAATCAAGAAGTTCCCCGACCTAGCCGTCTTCCACTCGAGAGGAATCACGAGAGTCCCCCCACATCCAGACGAGCCCCCGTTTCCCGCCTGGTAAGCTCGAGATGAGGGATCCTTTCCCTGCTTCGTCGGGAAAGTAGTTCCCGGCGTTCCCGTCGCATCTCAAGAGGAGGCCCTCCTCAACAGGAACGGCGAGAGGAACT
The DNA here is from genome assembly GCF_023091745.1 of Budorcas taxicolor. Classification (NCBI taxonomy): domain Eukaryota; kingdom Metazoa; phylum Chordata; class Mammalia; order Artiodactyla; family Bovidae; genus Budorcas; species Budorcas taxicolor. The sequence continues at coordinate 2,009 of NW_026292623.1, forward strand.
CCCAGGGTCGTGCCACCATTCCAAGAGTCCCCCAGATGTCTCAGTCCATTCCAGAGGAACCTCTTTTCCCTTCACCGGCCGTCTTTCACGCCGAGGATCGACTCACACCAAGGTGGCACGTGGCACAGCCCTGTGGGAAAGCCTCGTGGGGAAAGCCTCGAGGGACAGCCTCGAGGGAAAGCCACAGATCCCTTGATCCACGTGACAGGAAGCGTGGACACTACTGCTGCAGCTCGGGAGGAAAGCGCACGTGCATGCCCCACTCGAGACGAGGCCTGACTCCCCTGGGGAGACTCAGAAGCACCCCAAGATCCATGGCAACACTGGAGAGGAATCCTCAGGTTCCGGCCCCGACTCCACACAAGGACTGAGGCCCCGGCATGGACGGGAGAGGAATCCCGAGAGGTCCCCTAGCAACTCGCATGGGGACTGGCCTTTCCTGAGGCCACCAGAGCGGGTCCCTGAGGTCCCCGTCGTAACTCGAGAAGACCTGCCGCAACTCGAGAAAATCCAGGAGGTTCTCCCCTCCAGGCGAGATGAGGCCCATTTCCCGCTGAGGCGGTCTCGAGGCTGATCACACCTCCCCTCTGGAACTTCGAAGGGTCCTTCACACCCTTGGTGCAAATCAAGAAGTTCCCCGACCTAGCCGTCTCCACTCGAGAGGAATCACGAGGGTCCCGCCCACATCCAGAGGAGCCCCGTTTCCGCCTTGTAGCTCGAGATGAGGGATCCTTTCCCTGCTTCGTCGGGAAAGAGTTCCCGGCGTTCCCGTCGCATCTCAAGAGGAGGCCCTCTCAACAGGAACGGCGAGAGGAACTCCAGGGTCGTGCCACCATTCCAAGAGTCCCCCAGATGTCTCAGTCCATTCCAGAGGAACCTCTTTTCCCTTCACCGGCTCGTCTTTCACGCCGAGGATCGACTCACACCAAGGTGGCACGTGGCACAGCCCTGTGGGAAAGCCTCGTGGGAAAGCCTCGAGGGACAGCCTCGAGGGAAAGCCACAGATCCCTTGATCCACGTGACAGGAAGCGTGACACTACTGCTGCAGCTCGGGAGGAAAGCGCACGTGCATGCCCCCACTCGAGACGAGGCCTGACTCCCCTGGGGAGACTCAGAAGCACCCCAAGATCCATGGCAACACTGGAGAGGAATCCTCAGGTTCCGGCCCCGACTCCACACAAGGACTGAGGCCCCGGCATGGACGGGAGAGGAATCCCGAGAGGTCCCCTAGCAACTCGCATGGGGACTGGCCTTTCCTGAGGCCACCAGAGCGGGTCCCTGAGGTCCCCGTCGTAACTCGAGAAGACCTGCCGCAACTCGAGAAAATCCAGGAGGTTCTCCCCTCCAGGCGAGATGAGGCCCATTTCCGCTGAGGCGTCTCGAGGCTGATCACACCTCACCTCTGGAACTTCGAAAGCCTCCTTCACACCCTTGGTGCAAATCAAGAAGTTCCCCGACCTAGCCGTCTCCACTCGAGAGGAATCACGAGGGTCCCGCCCACATCCAGAGGAGCCCCGTTTCCGCCTCGTAGCTCGAGATGAGGGATCCTTTCCCTGCTTCGTCGGGAAAGAGTTCCCGGCCTTCCCGGCGCATCTCAAGAGGAGGCCCTCTCAACAGGAACGGCGAGAGGAACTCCAGGGTCGTGCCACCATTCCAAGAGTCCCCCAGATGTCTCAGTCCATTCCAGAGGAACCTCTTTTCCCTTCACCGGCTCGTCTTTCACGCCGAGGATCGACTCACACCAAGGTGGCACGTGGCACAGCCCTGTGGGAAAGCCTCGTGGGAAAGCCTCGAGGGACAGCCTCGAGGGAAAGCCACAGATCCCTTGATCCACGTGACAGGAAGCGTGACACTACTGCTGCAGCTCGGGAGGAAAGCGCACGTGCATGCCCCCACTCGAGACGAGGCCTGACTCCCCTGGGGAGACTCAGAAGCACCCCACGATCCATGGCAACACTGGAGAGGAATCCTCAGGTTCCGGCCCTGACTCCACACAAGGACTGAGGCCCCGGCATGGACGGGAGAGGAATCCCGAGAGGTCCCCTAGCAACTCGCATGGGGACTGGCCTTTCCTGAGGCCACCAGAGCGGGTCCCTGAGGTCCCCGTCGTAACTCGAGAAGACCTGCCGCAACTCGAGAAAATCCAGGAGGTTCTCCCCTCCAGGCTAGATGAGGCCCATTTCCGCTGAGGCGTCTCGAGGCTGATCACACCTCACCTATGGAACTTCGAAAGGCTCCTTCACACCCTTGGTGCAAATCAAGAAGTTCCCCGACCTAGCCGTCTCCACTCGAGAGGAATCACGAGAGTCCCGCCCACATCCAGAGGAGCCCCGTTTCCGCCTCGTAGCTCGAGATGAGGGATCCTTTCCCTGCTTCGTCGGGAAAGAGTTCCCGGCCTTCCCGTCGCATCTCAAGAGGAGGCCCTCTCAACAGGAACGGCGAGAGGAACTCCAGGGTCGTGCCACCATTCCAAGAGTCCCCCAGATGTCTCAGTCCATTACAGAGGAACCTCTTTTCCCTTCACCGGCTCGTCTTTCACGCCGAGGATCGACTCACACCAAGGTGGCACGTGGCACAGCCCTGTGGGAAAGCCTCGTGGGAAAGCCTCGAGGGACAGCCTCGAGGGAAAGCCACAGATCCCTTGATCCACGTGACAGGAAGCGTGACACTACTGCTGCAGCTCGGGAGGAAAGCGCACGTGCATGCCCCCACTCGAGACGAGCCCTGACTCCCCTGGGGAGACTCAGAAGCACCCCAAGATCCATGGCAACACTGGAGAGGAATCCTCAGGTTCCGGGCCCGACTCCACACAAGGACTGAGGCCCCGGCATGGACGGGAGAGGAATCCCCAGAGGTCCCCTAGCAACTCGCATGGGGAATGGCCTTTCCTGAGGCCACCAGAGCGGGTCCCTGAGGTCCCCGTCGTAACTCGAGAAGACCTGCCGCAACTCGAGAAAATCCAGGACGTTCTCCCCTCCAGGCGAGATGAGGCCCATTTCCGCTGAGGCGTCTCGAGGCTGATCACACCTCACCTCTGGAACTTCGAAAGGGTCCTTCACACCCTTGGTGCAAATCAAGAAGTTCCCCGACCTAGCCGTCTCCACTCGAGAGGAATCACGAGAGTCCCGCCCACATCCAGAGGAGCCCCGTTTCCGCCTCGTAGCTCGAGATGAGGGATCCTTTCCCTGCTTCGTCGGGAGAGAGTTCCCGGCGTTCCCGTCGCATCTCAAGAGGAGGCCCTCTCAACAGGAACGGCGAGAGGAACTCCAGGGTCGTGCCACCATTCCAAGAGTCCCCCAGATGTCTCAGTCCATTCCAGAGGAACCTCTTTTCCCTTCACCGGCTCGTCTTTCACGCCGAGGATCGACTCACACCAAGGTGGCACGTGGCACAGCCCTGTGGGAAAGCCTCGTGGGAAAGCCTCGAGGGACAGCCTCGAGGGAAAGCCACAGATCCCTTGATCCACGTGACAGGAAGCGTGACACTACTGCTGCAGCTCGGGAGGAAAGCGCACGTGCATGCCCCCACTCGAGACGAGGCCTGACTCCCCTGGGGAGACTCAGAAGCACCCCAAGATCCATGGCAACACTGGAGAGGAATCCTCAGGTTCCGGCCCCGACTCCACACAAGGACTGAGGCCCCGGCATGGACGGGAGAGGAATCCCGAGAGGTCCCCTAGCAACTCGCATGGGGACTGGCCTTTCCTGAGGCCACCAGAGCGGGTCCCTGAGGTCCCCGTCGTAACTCGAGAAGACCTGCCGCAACTCGAGAAAATCCAGGAGGTTCTCCCCTCCAGGCGAGATGAGGCCCATTTCCGCTGAGGCGTCTCGAAGCTGATCACACCTCACCTCTGGAACTTCGAAAGGGTCCTTCACACCCTTGGTGCAAATCAAGAAGTTCCCCGACCTAGCCGTCTCCACTCTAGAGGAATCACGAGGGTCCCGCCCACATCCAGAGGAGCCCCGTTTCCGCCTCGTAGCTCGAGATGAGGGATCCTTTCCCTGCTTCGTCGGGAAAGAGTTCCCGGCGTTCCCGTCGCATCTCAAGAGGAGGCCCTCTCAACAGGAACGGCGAGAGGAACTCCAGGGTCGTGCCACCATTCCAAGAGTCCCCCAGATGTCTCAGTCCATTCCAGAGGAACCTCTTTTCCCTTCACCGGCTCGTCTTTCACGCCGAGGATCGACTCACACCAAGGTGGCACGTGGCACAGCCCTGTGGGAAATCCTCGTGGGAAAGCCTCGAGGGACAGCCTCGAGGGAAAGCCACAGATCCCTTGATCCACGTGACAGGAAGCGTGACACTACTGCTGCAGCTCGGGAGGAAAGCGCACGTGCATGCCCCCACTCGAGACGAGGCCTGACTCCCCTGGGGAGACTCAGAAGCACCCCAAAATCCATGGCAACACTGGAGAGGAATCCTCAGGTTCCGGGCCCGACTCCACACAAGGACTGAGGCCCCGGCATGGACGGGAGAGGAATCCCCAGAGGTCCCCTAGCAACTCGCATGGGGAATGGCCTTTCCTGAGGCCACCAGAGCGGGTCCCTGAGGTCCCCGTCGTAACTCGAGAAGACCTGCCGCAACTCGAGAAAATCCAGGACGTTCTCCCCTCCAGGCGAGATGAGGCCCATTTCCGCTGAGGCGTCTCGAGGCTGATCACACCTCACCTCTGGAACTTCGAAAGGGTCCTTCACACCCTTGGTGCAAATCAAGAAGTTCCCCGACCTAGCCGTCTCCACTCGAGAGGAATCACGAGAGTCCCGCCCACATCCAGAGGAGCCCCGTTTCCGCCTCGTAGCTCGAGATGAGGGATCCTTTCCCTGCTTCGTCGGGAGAGAGTTCCCGGCGTTCCCGTCGCATCTCAAGAGGAGGCCCTCTCAACAGGAACGGCGAGAGGAACTCCTGGGTCGTGCCACCATTCCAAGAGTCCCCCAGATGTCTCAGTCCATTCCAGAGGAACCTCTTTTCCCTTCACCGGCTCGTCTTTCACGACGAGGATCGACTCACACCAAGGTGGCACGTGGCACAGCCCTGTGGGAAAGCCTCGTGGGAAAGCCTCGAGGGACAGCCTCGAGGGAAAGCCACAGATCCCTTGATCCACGTGACAGGAAGCGTGACACTACTGCTGCAGCTCGGGAGGAAAGCGCACGTGCATGCCCCCACTCGAGACGAGGCCTGACTCCCCTGGGGAGACTCAGAAGCACCCCAAGATCCATGGCAACACTGGAGAGGAATCCTCAGGTTCCGGCCCCGACTCCACACAAGGACTGAGGCCCCGGCATGGACGGGAGAGGAATCCCGAGAGGTCCCCTAGCAACTCGCATGGGGAATGGCCTTTCCTGAGGCCACCAGAGCGGGTCCCTGAGGTCCCCGTCGTAACTCGAGAAGACCTGCCGCAACTCGAGAAAATCCAGGACGTTCTCCCCTCCAGGCGAGATGAGGCCCATTTCCGCTGAGGCGTCTCGAAGCTGATCACACCTCACCTCTGGAACTTCGAAAGGGTCCTTCACACCCTTGGTGCAAATCAAGAAGTTCCCCGACCTAGCCGTCTCCACTCTAGAGGAATCACGAGGGTCCCGCCCACATCCAGAGGAGCCCCGTTTCCGCCTCGTAGCTCGAGATGAGGGATCCTTTCCCTGCTTCGTCGGGAAAGAGTTCCCGGCGTTCCCGTCGCATCTCAAGAGGAGGCCCTCTCAACAGGAACGGCGAGAGGAACTCCAGGGTCGTGCCACCATTCCAAGAGTCCCCCAGATGTCTCAGTCCATTCCAGAGGAACCTCTTTTCCCTTCACCGGCTCGTCTTTCACGCCGAGGATCGACTCACACCAAGGTGGCACGTGGCACAGCCCTGTGGGAAATCCTCGTGGGAAAGCCTCGAGGGACAGCCTCGAGGGAAAGCCACAGATCCCTTGATCCACGTGACAGGAAGCGTGACACTACTGCTGCAGCTCGGGAGGAAAGCGCACGTGCATGCCCCCACTCGAGACGAGGCCTGACTCCCCTGGGGAGACTCAGAAGCACCCCAAGATCCATGGCAACACTGGAGAGGAATCCTCAGGTTCCGGGCCCGACTCCACACAAGGACTGAGGCCCCGGCATGGACGGGAGAGGAATCCCCAGAGGTCCCCTAGCAACTCGCATGGGGAATGGCCTTTCCTGAGGCCACCAGAGCGGGTCCCTGAGGTCCCCGTCGTAACTCGAGAAGACCTGCCGCAACTCGAGAAAATCCAGGACGTTCTCCCCGCCAGGCGAGATGAGGCCCATTTCCGCTGAGGCGTCTCGAGGCTGATCACACCTCACCTCTGGAACTTCGAAAGGGTCCTTCACACCCTTGGTGCAAATCAAGAAGTTCCCCGACCTAGCCGTCTCCACTCGAGAGGAATCACGAGAGTCCCGCCCACATCCAGAGGAGCCCCGTTTCCGCCTCGTAGCTCGAGATGAGGGATCCTTTCCCTGCTTCGTCGGGAGAGAGTTCCCGGCGTTCCCGTCGCATCTCAAGAGGAGGCCCTCTCAACAGGAACGGCGAGAGGAACTCCAGGGTCGTGCCACCATTCCAAGAGTCCCCCAGATGTCTCAGTCCATTCCAGAGGAACCTCTTTTCCCTTCACCGGCTCGTCTTTCACGACGAGGATCGACTCACACCAAGGTGGCACGTGGCACAGCCCTGTGGGAAAGCCTCGTGGGAAAGCCTCGAGGGACAGCCTCGAGGGAAAGCCACAGATCCCTTGATCCACGTGACAGGAAGCGTGACACTACTGCTGCAGCTCGGGAGGAAAGCGCACGTGCATGCCCCCACTCGAGACGAGGCCTGACTCCCCTGGGGAGACTCAGAAGCACCCCAAGATCCATGGCAACACTGGAGAGGAATCCTCAGGTTCCGGCCCCGACTCCACACAAGGACTGAGGCCCCGGCATGGACGGGAGAGGAATCCCGAGAGGTCCCCTAGCAACTCGCATGGGGACTGGCCTTTCCTGAGGCCACCAGAGCGGGTCCCTGAGGTCCCCGTCGTAACTCGAGAAGACCTGCCGCAACTCGAGAAAATCCAGGAGGTTCTCCCCTCCAGGCGAGATGAGGCCCATTTCCGCTGAGGCGTCTCGAGGCTGATCACACCTCACCTCTGGAACTTCGAAAGGGTCCTTCACACCCTTGGTGCAAATCAAGAAGTTCCCCGACCTAGCCGTCTCCACTCTAGAGGAATCACGAGGGTCCCCCCCACATCCAGAGGAGCCCCGTTTCCGCCTCGTAGCTCGAGATGAGGGATCCTTTCCCTGCTTCGTCGGGAAAGAGTTCCCGGCCTTCCCGTCGCATCTCAAGAGGAGGCCCTCTCAACAGGAACGGCGAGAGGAACTCCAGGGTCGTGCCACCATTCCAAGAGTCCCCCAGATGTCTCAGTCCATTCCAGAGGAACCTCTTTTCCCTTCACCGGCTCGTCTTTCACGCCGAGGATCGACTCACACCAAGGTGGCACGTGGCACAGCCCTGTGGGAAATCCTCGTGGGAAAGCCTCGAGGGACAGCCTCGAGGGAAAGCCACAGATCCCTTGATCCACGTGACAGGAAGCGTGACACTACTGCTGCAGCTCGGGAGGAAAGCGCACGTGCATGCCCCCACTCGAGACGAGGCCTGACTCCCCTGGGGAGACTCAGAAGCACCCCAAGATCCATGGCAACACTGGAGAGGAATCCTCAGGTTCCGGCCCTGACTCCACACAAGGACTGAGGCCCCGGCATGGACGGGAGAGGAATCCCGAGAGGTCCCCTAGCAACTCGCATAGGGACTGGCCTTTCCTGAGGCCACCAGAGCGGGTCCCTGAGGTCCCCGTCGTAACTCGAGAAGACCTGCCGCAACTCGAGAAAATCCAGGAGGTTCTCCCCTCCAGGCGAGATGAGGCCCATTTCCGCTGAGGCGTCTCGAGGCTGATCACACCTCACCTCTGGAACTTCGAAAGGCTCCTTCACACCCTTGGTGCAAATCAAGAAGTTCCCCGACCTAGCCGTCTCCACTCGAGAGGAATCACGAGGGACCCGCCCACATCCAGTGGAGCCCCGTTTCCGCCTCGTAGCTCGAGATGAGGGATCCATTCCCTGCTTCGTCGGGAAAGAGTTCCCGGCGTTCCCGTCGCATCTCAAGAGGAGGCCCTCTCAACAGGAATGGCGAGAGGAACTCCAGGGTCGTGCCACCATTCCAAGAGTCCCCCAGATGTCTCAGTCCATTCCAGAGGAACCTCTTTTCCCTTCACCGGCTCGTCTTTCACGCCGAGGATCGACTCACACCAAGGTGGCACGTGGCACAGCCCTGTGGGAAAGCCTCGTGGGAAAGCCTCGAGGGACAGCCTCGAGGGAAAGCCACAGATCCCTTGATCCACGTGACAGGAAGCGTGACACTACTGCTGCAGCTCGGGAGGAAAGCGCACGTGCATGCCCCCACTCGAGACGAGGCCTGACTCCCCTGGGGAGACTCAGAAGCACCCCAAGATCCCTGGCAACACTGGAGACGAATCCTCAGGTTCCGGCCCCGACTCCACACAAGGACTGAGGCCCCGGCATGTACGGGAGAGGAATCCCGAGAGGTCCCGTAGCAACTCGCATGGGGACCGGCCTTTCCTGAGGCCACCAGAGCGGGTCCCTGAGGTCCCCGTCGTAACTCGAGAAGACCTGCCGCAACTCGAGAAAATCCAGGAGGTTCTCCCCTCCAGGCGAGATGAGGCCCATTTCCGCTGAGGCGTCTCGAGGCTGATCACACCTCACCTCTGGAACTTCGAAAGGGTCCTTCACACCCTTGGTGCAAATCAAGAAGTTCCCCGACATACCCGTCTCCACTCGAGAGGAATCACGAGGGTCCCGCCCACATCCAGAGGAGCCCCGTTTCTGCCTCGTAGCTCGAGATGAGGGATCCATTCCCTGCATCGTCGGGAAAGAGTTCCCAGCGTTCCCGTCGCATCTCAAGAGGAGGCCCTCTCAACAGGAACGGCGAGAGGAACTCCAGGGTCGTGCCACCATTCCAAGAGTCCCCCAGATGTCTCAGTCCATTCCAGAGGAACCTCTTTTCCCTTCACCGGCTCGTCTTTCACGCCGAGGATCGACTCACACCAAGGTGGCACGTGGCACAGCCCTGTGGGAAAGCCTCGTGGGAAAGCCTCGAGGGACAGCCTCGAGGGAAAGCCACAGATCCCTTGATCCACGTGACAGGAAGCGTGACACTACTGCCGCAGCTCGGGAGGAAAGCGCACGTGCATGCCCCCACTCGAGACGAGGCCTGACTCCCCTGGGGAGGCTCAGAAGCACCCCAAGATCCCTGGCAACACTGGAGAGGAATCCTCAGGTTCCGGCCCCGACTCCACACAAGGACTGAGGCCCCGGCATGGACGGGAGAGGAATCCCGAGAGGTCCCCTAGCAACTCGCATGGGGACTGGCCTTTCCTGAGGCCACCAGAGCGGGTCCCTGAGGTCCCCGTCGTAACTCGAGAAGACCTGCCGCAACTCGAGAAAATCCAGGAGGTTCTCCCCTCCAGGCGAGATGAGGCCCATTTCCGCTGAGGCGTCTCGAGGCTGATCACACCTCCCCTCTGGAACTTCGAAAGGCTCCTTCACACCCTTGCTGCAAATCAAGAAGTTCCCCGACATACCCGTCTCCACTCGAGAGGAATCACGAGGGTCCCGCCCACATCCAGAGGAGCCCCGTTTCCGCCTCGTAGCTCGAGATGAGGGATCCTTTCCCTGCTTCGTCGGGAAAGAGTTCCCGGCGTTCCCGTCGCATCTCAAGAGGAGGCCCTCTCTACAGGAACGGCGAGAGGAACTCCAGGGTCGTGCCACCATTCCAAGAGTCCCCCAGATGTCTCAGTCCATTCCAGAGGAAACTCTTTTCCCTTCACCGGCTCGTCTTTCACGCCGAGGATCGACTCACACCAAGGTGGCACGTGGCACAGCCCTGTGGGAAAGCCTCGTGGGAAAGCCTCGAGGGACAGCCTCGAGGGAAAGCCACAGATCCCTTGATCCACGTGACAGGAAGCGTGACACTACTGCTGCAGCTCGGGAGGAAAGCGCACGTGCATGCCCCCACTCGAGACGAGGCCTGACTCCCCTGGGGAGACTCAGAAGCACCCCAAGATCCCTGGCAACACTGGAGACGAATCCTCAGGTTCCGGCCCCGACTCCACACAAGGACTGAGGCCCCGGCATGTACGGGAGAGGAATCCCGAGAGGTCCCGTAGCAACTCGCATGGGGACCGGCCTTTCCTGAGGCCACCAGAGCGGGTCCCTGAGGTCCCCGTCGTAACTCGAGAAGACCTGCCGCAACTCGAGAAAATCCAGGAGGTTCTCCCCTCCAGGCGAGATGAGGCCCATTTCCGCTGAGGCGTCTCGAGGCTGATCACACCTCACCTCTGGAACTTCGAAAGGGTCCTTCACACCCTTGGTGCAAATCAAGAAGTTCCCCGACATACCCGTCTCCACTCGAGAGGAATCACGAGGGTCCCGCCCACATCCAGAGGAGCCCCGTTTCTGCCTCGTAGCTCGAGATGAGGGATCCATTCCCTGCATCGTCGGGAAAGAGTTCCCAGCGTTCCCGTCGCATCTCAAGAGGAGGCCCTCTCAACAGGAACGGCGAGAGGAACTCCAGGGTCGTGCCACCATTCCAAGAGTCCCCCAGATGGCTCAGTCCATTCCAGAGGAACCTCTTTTCCCTTCACCGGCTCGTCTTTCACGCCGAGGATCGACTCACACCAAGGTGGCACGTGGCACAGCCCTGTGGGAAAGCCTCGTGGGAAAGCCTCGAGGGACAGCCTCGAGGGAAAGCCACAGATCCCTTGATCCACGTGACAGGAAGCGTGACAGTACTGCTGCAGCTCGGGAGGAAAGCGCACGTGCATGCCCCCACTCGAGACGAGGCCTGACTCCCCTGGGGAGACTCAGAAGCACCCCAAGATCCATGGCAACACTGGAGAGGAATCCTCAGGTTCCGGCCCCGACTCCACACAAGGACTGAGGCCCCGGCATGGACGGGAGAGGAATCCCGAGAGGTCCCCTAGCAACTCGCATGGGGACTGGCTTTTCCTGAGGCCACCAGAGCGGGTCCCTGAGGTCCCCGTCGTAACTCGAGAAGACCTGCCGCAACTCGAGAAAATCCAGGAGGTTCTCCCCTCCAGGCGAGATGAGGCCCATTTCCGCTGAGGCGTCTCGAGGCTGATCACACCTCCCCTCTGGAACTTCGAAAGGCTCCTTCACACCCTTGGTGCAAATCAAGAAGTTCCCCGACATACCCGTCTCCACTCGAGAGGAATCACGAGGGTCCCGCCCACATCCAGAGGAGCCCCGTTTCCGCCTCGTAGCTCGAGATGAGGGATCCTTTCCCTGCTTCGTCGGGAAAGAGTTCCCGGCGTTCCCGTCGCATCTCAAGAGGAGGCCCTCTCAACAGGAACGGCGAGAGGAACTCCAGGGTCGTGCCACCATTCCAAGAGTCCCCCAGATGTCTCAGTCCATTCCAGAGGAACCTCTTTTCCCTTCACCGGCTCGTCTTTCACGCCGAGGATCGACTCACACCAAGGTGGCACGTGGCACAGCCCTGTGGGAAAGCCTCGTGGGAAAGCCTCGAGGGACAGCCTCGAGGGAAAGCCACAGATCCCTTGATCCACGTGACAGGAAGCGTGACACTACTGCCGCAGCTCGGGAGGAAAGCGCACGTGCATGCCCCCACTCGAGACGAGGCCTGACTCCCCTGGGGAGACTCAGAAGCACCCCAAGATCCCTGGCAACACTGGAGAGGAATCCTCAGGTTCCGGCCCCGACTCCACACAAGGACTGAGGCCCCGGCATGGACGGGAGAGGAATCCCGAGAGGTCCCCTAGCAACTCGCATGGGGACTGGCCTTTCCTGAGGCCACCAGAGCGGGTCCCTGAGGTCCCCGTCGTAACTCGAGAAGACCTGCCGCAACTCGAGAAAATCCAGGAGGTTCTCCCCTCCAGGCGAGATGAGGCCCATTTCCGCTGAGGCGTCTCGAGGCTGATCACACCTCCCCTCTGGAACTTCGAAAGGCTCCTTCACACCCTTGCTGCAAATCAAGAAGTTCCCCGACATACCCGTCTCCACTCGAGAGGAATCACGAGGGTCCCGCCCACATCCAGAGGAGCCCCGTTTCCGCCTCGTAGCTCGAGATGAGGGATCCTTTCCCTGCTTCGTCGGGAAAGAGTTCCCGGCGTTCCCGTCGCATCTCAAGAGGAGGCCCTCTCTACAGGAACGGCGAGAGGAACTCCAGGGTCGTGCCACCATTCCAAGAGTCCCCCAGATGTCTCAGTCCATTCCAGAGGAACCTCTTTTCCCTTCACCGGCTCGTATTTCACGCCGACGGTCGACTCACACCAAGGTGGCACGTGGCACAGCCCTGTGGGAAAGCCTCGTGGGAAAGCCTCGAGGGACAGCCTCGAGGGAAAGCCACAGATCCCTTGATCCACGTGACAGGAAGCGTGACACTACTGCTGCAGCTCGGGAGGAAAGCGCACGTGCATGCCCCCACTCGAGACGAGGCCTGACTCCCCTGGGGAGACTCAGAAGCACCCCAAGATCCCTGGCAACACTGGAGAGGAATCCTCAGGTTCCGGCCCCGACTCCACACAAGGACTGAGGCCCCGGCATGTACGGGAGAGGAATCCCGAGAGGTCCCCTAGCAACTCGCATGGGGACCGGCCTTTCCTGAGGCCACCAGAGCGGGTCCCTGAGGTCCCCGTCGTAACTCGAGAAGACCTGCCGCAACTCGAGAAAATCCAGGAGGTTCTCCCCTCCAGGCGAGATGAGGCCCATTTCCGCTGAGGCGTCTCGAGGCTGATCACACCTCCCCTCTGGAACTTCGAAAGGGTCCTTCACACCCTTGGTGCAAATCAAGAAGTTCCCCGACATACCCGTCTCCACTCGAGAGGAATCACGAGGGTCCCGCCCACATCCAGAGGAGCCCCGTTTCCGCCTCATAGCTCGAGATGAGGGATCCATTCCCTGCATCGTCGGGAAAGAGTTCCCGGCGTTCCCGTCGCATCTCAAGAGGAGGCCCTCTCAACAGGAACGGCGAGAGGAACTCCAGGGTCGTGCCACCATTCCAAGAGTCCCCCAGATGGCTCAGTCCATTCCAGAGGAAACTCTTTTCCCTTTACCGGCTCGTCTTTCACGCCGAGGATCGACTCACACCAAGGTGGCACGTGGCACAGCCCTGTGGGAAAGCCTCGTGGGAAAGCCTCGAGGGACAGCCTCGAGGGAAAGCCACAGATCCCTTGATCCACGTGACAGGAAGCGTGACAGTACTGCTGCAGCTCGGGAGGAAAGCGCACGTGCATGCCCCCACTCGAGACGAGGCCTGACTCCCCTGGGGAGACTCAGAAGCACCCCAAGATCCATGGCAACACTGGAGAGGAATCCTCAGGTTCCGGCCCCGACTCCACACAAGGACTGAGGCCCCGGCATGGACGGGAGAGGAATCCCGAGAGGTCCCCTAGCAACTCGCATGGGGACTGGCTTTTCCTGAGGCCACCAGAGCGGGTCCCTGAGGTCCCCGTCGTAACTCGAGAAGACCTGCCGCAACTCGAGAAAATCCAGGAGGTTCTCCCCTCCAGGCGAGATGAGGCCCATTTCCGCTGAGGCGTCTCGAGGCTGATCACACCTCCCCTCTGGAACTTCGAAAGGCTCCTTCACACCCTTGGTGCAAATCAAGAAGTTCCCCGACATACCCGTCTCCACTCGAGAGGAATCACGAGGGTCCCGCCCACATCCAGAGGAGCCCCGTTTCCGCCTCGTAGCTCGAGATGAGGGATCCTTTCCCTGCTTCGTCGGGAAAGAGTTCCCGGCGTTCCCGTCGCATCTCAAGAGGAGGCCCTCTCAACAGGAACGGCGAGAGGAACTCCAGGGTCGTGCCACCATTCCAAGAGTCCCCCAGATGTCTCAGTCCATTCCAGAGGAACCTCTTTTCCCTTCACCGGCTCGTCTTTCACGCCGAGGATCGACTCACACCAAGGTGGCACGTGGCACAGCCCTGTGGGAAAGCCTCGTCGAAAGCCTCGAGGGACAGCCTCGAGGGAAAGCCACAGATCCCTTGATCCACGTGACAGGAAGCGTGACACTACTGCCGCAGCTCGGGAGGAAAGCGCACGTGCATGCCCCCACTCGAGACGAGGCCTGACTCCCCTGGGGAGACTCAGAAGCACCCCAAGATCCCTGGCAACACTGGAGAGGAATCCTCAGGTTCCGGCCCCGACTCCACACAAGGACTGAGGCCCCGGCATGGACGGGAGAGGAATCCCGAGAGGTCCCCTAGCAACTCGCATGGGGACTGGCCTTTCCTGAGGCCACCAGAGCGGGTCCCTGAGGTCCCCGTCGTAACTCGAGAAGACCTGCCGCAACTCGAGAAAATCCAGGAGGTTCTCCCCTCCAGGCGAGATGAGGCCCATTTCCGCTGAGGCGTCTCGAGGCTGATCACACCTCCCCTCTGGAACTTCGAAAGGCTCCTTCACTCCCTTGCTGCAAATCAAGAAGTTCCCCGACATACCCGTCTCCACTCGAGTGGAATCACGAGGGTCCCGCCCACATCCAGAGGAGCCCCGTTTCCGCCTCGTAGCTCGAGATGAGGGATCCTTTCCCTGCTTCGTCGGGAAAGAGTTCCCGGCGTTCCCGTCGCATCTCAAGAGGAGGCCCTCTCTACAGGAACGGCGAGAGGAACTCCAGGGTCGTGCCACCATTCCAAGAGTCCCCCAGATGTCTCAGTCCATTCCAGAGGAACCTCTTTTCCCTTCACCGGCTCGTATTTCACGCCGACGATCGACTCACACCAAGGTGGCACGTGGCACAGCCCTGTGGGAAAGCCTCGTGGGAAAGCCTCGAGGGACAGCCTCGAGGGAAAGCCACAGATCCCTTGATCCACGTGACAGGAAGCGTGACACTACTGCTGCAGCACGGGAGGAAAGCGCACGTGCATGCCCCCACTCGAGACGAGGGCTGACTCCCCTGGGGAGACTCAGAAGCACCCCAAGATCCATGGCAACACTGGAGAGGAATCCTCAGGTTCCGGCCCCGACTCCACACAAGGACTGAGGCCCGGCATGGACGGGAGAGGAATCCCGAGAGGTCCCCTAGCAACTCGCATGGGGACTGGCCTTTCCTGAGGCCACCAGAGCGGGTCCCTGAGGTCCCCGTCGTAAATCGAGAAGACCTGCCGCAACTCGAGAAAATCCAGGAGGTTCTCTCCTCCAGGCGAGATGAGGCCCATTTCCGCTGAGGCGTCTCGAGGCTGATTACACCTCACCTCTGGAACTTCGAAAGGCTCCTTCACACCCTTGGTGCAAATCAAGAAGTTCCCCGACATACCCGTCTCCACTCGAGAGGAATCACGAGGGTCCCGCCCACATCCAGAGGAGCCCCGTTTCCGCCTCGTAGCTCGAGATGAGGGATCCTTTCCCTGCTTCGTCGGGAAAGAGTTCCCAGCGTTCCCGTCGCATCTCAAGAGGAGGCCCTCTCAACAGGAACGGCAAGAGGAACTCCAGGGTCGAGCCAGCATTCCAAGAGTCCCCCAGATGTCTCAGTCCATTCCAGAGGAACCTCTTTTCCCTTCACCGGCTCGTCTTTCACGCCGAGGATCGACTCACACCAAGGTGGCACGTGGCACAGCCCTGTGGGAAAGCCTCGTGGGAAAGCCTCGAGGGACAGCCTCGAGGGAAAGCCACAGATCCCTTGATCCACGTGACAGGAAGCGTGACACTACTGCTGCAGCTCGGGAGGAAAGCGCACGTGCATGCCCCCACTCGAGACGAGGCCTGACTCCCCTGGGGAGACTCAGAAGCACCCCAAGATCCATGGCAACACTGGAGAGGAATCCTCAGGTTCCGGCCCCGACTCCACACAAGGACTGAGGCCCCGGCATGGCCGGGAGAGGAATCCCGAGAGGTCCCCTAGCAACTCGCATGGGGACTGGCCTTTCCTGAGGCCACCAGAGCGGGTCCCTGAGGTCCCCGTCGTAACTCGAGAATACCTGCCGCAACTCGAGAAAATCCAGGAGGTTCTCCCCTCCAGGCGAGATGAGGCCCATTTCCGCTGAGGCGTCTCGAAGCTGATCACACCTCACCTCTGGAACTTCGAAAGGCTCCTTCACACCCTTGGTGCAAATCAAGAAGTTCCCCGACCTAGCCGTCTCCACTCGAGAGGAATCACGAGGGTCCCGCCCACATCCAGAGGAGCCCCGTTTCCGCCTCGTAGCTCGAGATGAGGGATCCTTTCCCTGCTTCGTCGGGAAAGAGTTCCCGGCATTCCCGTCGCATCTCAAGAGGAGGCCCTCTCAACAGGAACGGCGAGAGGAACTCCAGGGTCGTGCCACCATTCCAAGAGTCCCCCAGATGTCTCAGTCCATTCCAGAGGAACCTCTTTTCCCTTCACCGGCTCGTCTTTCACGCCGAGGATCGACTCACACCAAGGTGGCACGTGGCACAGCCCTGTGGGAAAGCCTCGTGGGAAAGCCTCGAGGGACAGCCTCGAGGGAAAGCCACAGATCCCTTGATCCACGTGACAGGAAGCGTGACACTACTGCTGCAGCACGGGAGGAAAGCGCACGTGCATGCCCCCACTCGAGACGAGGCCTGACTCCCCTGGGGAGACTCAGAAGCACCAAAAGATCCATGGCAACACTGGAGAGGAATCCTCAGGTTCCGTCCCCGACTCCACACAAGGACTGAGGCCCGGCATGGACGGGAGAGGAATCCCGAGAGGTCCCCTAGCAACTCGCAGGGGACTGGCCTTTCCTGAGGCCACCAGTGCGGGTCCCTGAGGTCCCCGTCGTAACTCGAGAAGACCTGCCGCAACTCGAGAAAATCCAGGAGGTTCTCCCCTCCAGGCGAGATGAGGCCCATTTCCGCTGAGGCGTCTCGGGGCTGATCACACCTCCCCTCTGGAACTTCGAAAGGGTCCTTCACACCCTTGGTGCAAATCAAGAAGTTCCCCGACCTAGCCGTCTCCACTCGAGAAGAATCACGAGGGTCCCGCCCACATCCAGAGGAGCCCCGTTTCCGCCTCGTAGCTCGAGATGAGGGATCCTTTCCCTGCTTCGTCAGGAAAGAGTTCCCGGCGTTCCCATCGCATCTCAAGAGGAGGCCCTCTCAACAGGAACGGCGAGAGGAACTCCAGGGTCGTGCCACCATTCCAAGAGTCCCCCAGATGTCTCAGTCCATTCCAGAGGAACCTCTTTTCCCTTCACCGGCTCGTCTTTCACGCCGAGGATCGACTCACACCAAGGTGGCACGTGGCACAGCCCTGTGGGAAAGCCTCGTGGGAAAGCCTCGAGGGACAGCCTCGAGGGAAAGCCACAGATCCCTTGATCCACGTGACAGGAAGCGTGACACTACTGCTGCAGCTCGGGAGGAAAGCGCACGTGCATGCCCCCACTCGAGACGAGGCCTGACTCCCCTGGGGAGACTCAGAAGCACCCCAAGATCCATGGCAACACTGGAGAGGAATCCTCAGGTTCCGGCCCCGACTCCACACAAGGACTGAGGCCCCGGCATGGACGGGAGAGGAATCCCGAGAGGTCCCCTAGCAACTCGCATGGGGACTGGCCTTTCCTGAGGCCACCAGAGCGGGTCCCTGAGGTCCCCGTCGTAAATCGAGAAGACCTGCCGCAACTCGAGAAAATCCAGGAGGTTCTCTCCTCCAGGCGAGATGAGGCCCATTTCCGCTGAGGCGTCTCGAGGCTGATCACACCTCACCTCTGGAACTTCGAAAGGCTCCTTCACACCCTTGGTGCAAATCAAGAAGTTCCCCGACATACCCGTCTCCACTCGAGAGGAATCACGAGGGTCCCGCCCACATCCAGAGGAGCCCCGTTTCCGCCTCGTAGCTCGAGATGAGGGATCCTTTCCCTGCTTCGTCGGGAAAGAGTTCCCAGCGTTCCCGTCGCATCTCAAGAGGAGGCCCTCTCAACAGGAACGGCAAGAGGAACTCCAGGGTCGAGCCAGCATTCCAAGAGTCCCCCAGATGTCTGAGTCCATTCCAGAGGAACCTCTTTTCCCTTCACCGGCTCGTCTTTCACGCCGAGGATCGACTCACACCAAGGTGGCACGTGGCACAGCCCTGTGGGAAAGCCTCGTGGGAAAGCCTCGCGGGACAGCCTCGAGCGAAAGCCACAGATCCCTTGATCCACGTGACAGGAAGCGTGACACTACTGCTGCAGCTCGGGAGGAAAGCGCACGTGCATGCCCCCACTCGAGACGAGGCCTGACTCCCCTGGGGAGACTCAGAAGCACCCCAAGGTCCATGGCAACACTGGAGAGGAATCCTCAGGTTCCGGCCCCGACTCCACACAAGGACTGAGGCCCCGGCATGGCCGGGAGAGGAATCCCGAGAGGTCCCCTAGCAACTCGCATGGGGACTGGCCTTTCCTGAGGCCACCAGAGCGGGTCCCTGAGGTCCCCGTCGTAACTCGAGAATACCTGCCGCAACTCGAGAAAATCCAGGAGGTTCTCCCCTCCAGGCGAGATGAGGCCCATTTCCGCTGAGGCGTCTCGAGGCTGATCACACCTCACCTCTGGAACTTCGAAAGGCTCCTTCACACCCTTGGTGCAAATCAAGAAGTTCCCCGACATACCCGTCTCCACTCGAGAGGAATCACGAGGGTCCCGCCCACATCCAGAGGAGCCCCGTTTCCGCCTCGTAGCTCGAGATGAGGGATCCTTTCCCTGCTTCGTCGGGAAAGAGTTCCCGGCGTTCCCGTCGCATCTCAAGGGGAGGCCCTCTCTACAGGAACGGCGAGAGGAACTCCAGGGTCGTGCCACCATTCCAAGAGTCCCCCAGATGTCTCAGTCCATTCCAGAGGAACCTCTTTTCCCTTCACCGGCTCGTATTTCACGCCGAGGATCGACTCACACCAAGGTGGCACGTGGCACAGCCCTGTGGGAAAGCCTCGTGGGAAAGCCTCGAGGGACAGCCTCGAGGGAAAGCCACAGATCCCTTGATCCACGTGACAGGAAGCGTGACACTACTGCTGCAGCACGGGAGGAAAGCGCACGTGCATGCCCCCACTCGAGACGAGGCCTGACTCCCCTGGGGAGACTCAGAAGCACCAAAAGATCCATGGCAACACTGGAGAGGAATCCTCAGGTTCCGTCCCCGACTCCACACAAGGACTGAGGCCCGGCATGGACGGGAGAGGAATCCCGAGAGGTCCCCTAGCAACTCGCATGGGGACTGGCCTTTCCTGAGGCCACCAGAGCGGGTCCCTGAGGTCCCCGTCGTAACTCGAGAAGACCTACCGCAACTCGAGAAAATCCAGGAGGTTCTCCCCTCCAGGCGAGATGAGGCCCATTTCCGCTGAGGCGTCTCGAGGCTGATCACACCTCCCCTCTGGAACTTCGAAAGGGTCCTTCACACCCTTGGTGCAAATCAAGAAGTTCCCCGACCTAGCCGTCTCCACTCGAGAAGAATCACGAGGGTCCCGCCCACATCCAGAGGAGCCCCGTTTCCGCCTCGTAGCTCGAGATGAGGGATCCTTTCCCTGCTTCGTCGGGAAAGAGTTCCCGGCATTCCCATCGCATCTCAAGAGGAGGCCCTCTCAACAGGAACGGCGAGAGGAACTCCAGGGTCGTGCCACCATTCCAAGAGTCCCCCAGATGTCTCAGTCCATTCCAGAGGAACCTCTTTTCCCTTCACCGGCTCGTCTTTCACGCCGAGGATCGACTCACACCAAGGTGGCACGTGGCACAGCCCTGTGGGAAAGCCTCGTGGGAAAGCCTCGAGGGACAGCCTCGAGGGAAAGCCACAGATCCCTTGATCCACGTGACAGGAAGCGTGACACTACTGCTGCAGCTCGGGAGGAAAGCGCACGTGCATGCCCCCACTCGAGACGAGGCCTGACTCCCCTGGGGAGACTCAGAAGCACCCCAAGATCCCTGGCAACACTGGAGAGGAATCCTCAGGTTCCGGCCCCGACTCCACACAAGGACTGAGGCCCCGGCATGGACGGGAGAGGAATCCCGAGAGGTCCCCTAGCAACTCGCATGGGGACCGGCCTTTCCTGAGGCCACCAGAGCGGGTCCCTGAGGTCCCCGTCGTAACTCGAGAAGACCTGCCGCAACTCGAGAAAATCCAGGAGGTTCTCCCCTCCAGGCGAGATGAGGCCCATTTCCGCTGAGGCGTCTCGAGGCTGATCACACCTCCCCTCTGGAACTTCGAAAGGGTCCTTCACACCCTTGGTGCAAATCAAGAAGTTCCCCGACATACCCGTCTCCACTCGAGAGGAATCACGAGGGTCCCGCCCACATCCAGAGGAGCCCCGTTTCCGCCTCGTAGCTCGAGATGAGGGATCGTTTCCCTGCTTCGTCGGGAAAGAGTTCCCGGCGTTCCCGTCGCATCTCAAGAGGAGGCCCTCTCAACAGGAACGGCGAGAGGAACTCCAGGGTCGTGCCACCATTCCAAGAGTCCCCCAGATGTCTCAGTCCATTCCAGAGGAACATCTTTTCCCTTCACCGGCTCGTCTTTCACGCCGAGGATCGACTCACACCAAGGTGGCACGTGGCACAGCCCTGTGGGAAAGCCTCGTGGGAAAGCCTCGAGGGACAGCCTCGAGGGAAAGCCACAGATCCCTTGATCCACGTGACAGGAAGCGTGACACTACAGCCGCAGCTCGGGAGGAAAGCGCACGTGCATGCCCCCACTCGAGACGAGGCCTGACTCCCCTGGGGAGACTCAGAAGCACCCCAAGATCCATGGCAACACTGGAGAGGAATCCTCAGGTTCCGTCCCCGACTCCACACAAGGACTGAGGCCCGGCATGGACGGGAGAGGAATCCCGAGAGGTCCCCTAGCAACTCGCATGGGGACTGGCCTTTCCTGAGGCCACCAGAGCGGGTCCCTGAGGTCCCCGTCGTAACTCGAGAAGACCTGCCGCAACTCGAGAAAATCCAGGAGGTTCTCCCCTCCAGGCGAGATGAGGCCCATTTCCGCTGAGGCGTCTCGAGGCTGATCACACCTCCCCTCTGGAACTTCGAAAGGGTCCTTCACACCCTTGGTGCAAATCAAGAAGTTCCCCGACCTAGCCGTCTCCACTCGAGAAGAATCACGAGGGTCCCGCCCACATCCAGAGGAGCCCCGTTTCCGCCTCGTAGCTCGAGATGAGGGATCCTTTCCCTGCTTCGTCGGGAAAGAGTTCCCGGCGTTCCCATCGCATCTCAAGAGGAGGCCCTCTCAACAGGAACGGCGAGAGGAACTCCAGGGTCGTGCCACCATTCCAAGAGTCCCCCAGATGTCTCAGTCCATTCCAGAGGAACCTCTTTTCCCTTCACCGGCTCGTCTTTCACGCCGAGGATCGACTCACACCAAGGTGGCACGTGGCACAGCCCTGTGGGAAAGCCTCGTGGGAAAGCCTCGAGGGACAGCCTCGAGGGAAAGCCACAGATCCCTTGATCCACGTGACAGGAAGCGTGACACTACTGCTGCAGCTCGGGAGGAAAGCGCACGTGCATGCCCCCACTCGAGACGAGGCCTGACTCCCCTGGGGAGACTCAGAAGCACCCCAAGATCCCTGGCAACAATGGAGAGGAATCCTCAGGTTCCCGCCCCGACTCCACACAAGGACTGAGGCCCCGGCATGTACGGGAGAGGAATCCCGAGAGGTCCCCTAGCAACTCGCATGGGGATCGGCCTTTCCTGAGGCCACCAGAGCGGGTCCCTGAGGTCCCCGTCGTAACTCGAGAAGACCTGCCGCAACTCGAGAAAATCCAGGAGGTTCTCCCCTCCAGGCGAGATGAGGCCCATTTCCGCTGAGGCGTCTCGAGGCTGATCACACCTCCCCTCTGGAACTTCGAAAGGGTCCTTCACACCCTTGGTGCAAATCAAGAAGTTCCCCGACATACCCGTCTCCACTCGAGAGGAATCACGAGGGTCCCGCCCACATCCAGAGGAGCCCCGTTTCCGCCTCATAGCTCGAGATGAGGGATCCATTCCCTGCATCGTCGGGAAAGAGTTCCCGGCGTTCCCGTCGCATCTCAAGAGGAGGCCCTCTCAACAGGAACGGCGAGAGGAACTGCAGGCTCGTGCCACCATTCCAAGAGTCCCCCAGATGTCTCAGTCCATTCCAGAGGAACCTCTTTTCCCTTCACCGGCTCATCTTTCACGCCGAGGATCGACTCACACCAAGGTGGCACGTGGCACAGCCCTGTGGGAAAGCCTCGTGGGAAAGCCTCGAGGGACAGCCTCGAGGGAAAGCCACAGATCCCTTGATCCACGTGACAGGAAGCCGGACAGTACTGCTGCAGCTCGGGAGGAAAGCGCACGTGCATGCCCCCACTCGAGACGAGGCCTGACTCCCCTGGGGAGACTCAGAAGCACCCCAAGATCCATGGCAACACTGGAGAGGAATCCTCAGGTTCCGGCCCCGACTCCACACAAGGACTGAGGCCCCGGCATGGACGGGAGAGGAATCCCGAGAGGTCCCCTAGCAACTCGCATGGGGACTGGCTTTTCCTGAGGCCACCAGAGCGGGTCCCTGAGGTCCCCGTCGTAACTCGAGAAGACCTGCCGCAACTCGAGAAAATCCAGGAGGTTCTCCCCTCCAGGCGAGATGAGGCCCATTTCCGCTGAGGCGTCTCGAGGCTGATCACACCTCCCCTCTGGAACTTCGAAAGGCTCCTTCACACCCTTGGTGCAAATCAAGAAGTTCCCCGACATACCCGTTTCCACTCGAGAGGAATCACGAGGGTCCCGCCCACATCCAGAGGAGCCCCGTTTCCGCCTCGTAGCTCGAGATGAGGGATCGTTTCCCTGCTTCGTCGGGAAAGAGTTCCCGGCGTTCCCGTCGCATCTCAAGAGGAGGCCCTCTCAACAGGAACGGCGAGAGGAACTCCAGGGTCGTGCCACCATTCCAAGAGTCCCCCAGATGTCTCAGTCCATTCCAGAGGAACATCTTTTCCCTTCACCGGCTCGTCTTTCACGCCGAGGATCGACTCACACCAAGGTGGCACGTGGCACAGCCCTGTGGGAAAGCCTCGTGGGAAAGCCTCGAGGGACAGCCTCGAGGGAAAGCCACAGATCCCTTGATCCACGTGACAGGAAGCGTGACACTACAGCCGCAGCTCGGGAGGAAAGCGCACGTGCATGCCCCCACTCGAGACGAGGCCTGACTCCCCTGGGGAGACTCAGAAGCACCCCAAGATCCCTGGCAACACTGGAGAGGAATCCTCAGGTTCCGGCCCCGACTCCACACAAGGACTGAGGCCCCGGCATGGACGGGAGAGGAATCCCGAGAGGTCCCCTAGCAAATCGCATGGGGACTGGCCTTTCCTGAGGCCACCAGAGCGGGTCCCTGAGGTCCCCGTCGTAACTCGAGAAGACCTGCCGCAACTCGAGAAAATCCAGGAGGTTCTCCCCTCCAGGCGAGATGAGGCCCATTTCCGCTGAGGCGTCTCGAGGCTGATCACACCTCCCCTCTGGAACTTCGAAAGGCTCCTTCACTCCCTTGCTGCAAATCAAGAAGTTCCCCGACATACCCGTCTCCACTCGAGAGGAATCACGAGGGTCCCGCCCACATCCAGAGGAGCCCCGTTTCCGCCTCGTAGCTCGAGATGAGGGATCCTTTCCCTGCTTCGTCGGGAAAGAGTTCCCGGCGTTCCCGTCGCATCTCAAGGGGAGGCCCTCTCTACAGGAACGGCGAGAGGAACTCCAGGGTCGTGCCACCATTCCAAGAGTCCCCCAGATGTCTCAGTCCATTCCAGAGGAACCTCTTTTCCCTTCACCGGCTCGTATTTCACGCCGAGGATCGACTCACACCAAGGTGGCACGTGGCACAGCCCTGTGGGAAAGCCTCGTGGGAAAGCCTCGAGGGACAGCCTCGAGGGAAAGCCACAGATCCCTTGATCCACGTGACAGGAAGCGTGACACTACTGCTGCAGCACGGGAGGAAAGCGCACGTGCATGCCCCCACTCGAGACGAGGCCTGACTCCCATGGGGAGACTCAGAAGCACCAAAAGATCCATGGCAACACTGGAGAGGAATCCTCAGGTTCCGGCCCCGACTCCACACAAGGACTGAGGCCCGGCATGGACGGGAGAGGAATCCCGAGAGGTCCCCTAGCAACTCGCATGGTGACTGGCCTTTCCTGAGGCCACCAGAGCGGGTCCCTGAGGTCCCCGTCGTAACTCGAGAAGACCTACCGCAACTCGAGAAAATCCAGGAGGTTCTCCCCTCCAGGCGAGATGAGGCCCATTTCCGCTGAGGCGTCTCGAGGCTGATCACACCTCCCCTCTGGAACTTCGAAAGGGTCCTTCACACCCTTGGTGCAAATCAAGAAGTTCCCCGACCTAGCCGTCTCCACTCGAGAAGAATCACGAGGGTCCCGCCCACATCCAGAGGAGCCCTGTTTCCGCCTCGTAGCTCGAGATGAGGGATCCTTTCCCTGCTTCGTCGGGAAAGAGTTCCCGGCATTCCCATCGCATCTCAAGAGGAGGCCCTCTCAACAGGAACGGCGAGAGGAACTCCAGGGTCGTGCCACCATTCCAAGAGTCCCCCAGATGTCTCAGTCCATTCCAGAGGAACCTCTTTTCCCTTCACCGGCTCGTCTTTCACGCCGAGGATCGACTCACACCAAGGTGGCACGTGGCACAGCCCTGTGGGAAAGCCTCGTGGGAAAGCCTCGAGGGACAGCCTCGAGGGAAAGCCACAGATCCCTTGATCCACGTGACAGGAAGCGTGACACTACTGCTGCAGCTCGGGAGGAAAGCGCACGTGCATGCCCCCACTCGAGACGAGGCCTGACTCCCCTGGGGAGACTCAGAAGCACCCCAAGATCCCTGGCAACACTGGAGAGGAATCCTCAGGTTCCGGCCCCGACTCCACACAAGGACTGAGGCCCCGGCATGGACGGGAGAGGAATCCCGAGAGGTCCCCTAGCAACTCGCATGGGGACCGGCCTTTCCTGAGGCCACCAGAGCGGGTCCCTGAGGTCCCCGTCGTAACTCGAGAAGACCTGCCGCAACTCGAGAAAATCCAGGAGGTTCTCCCCTCCAGGCGAGATGAGGCCCATTTCCGCTGAGGCGTCTCGAGGCTGATCACACCTCCCCTCTGGAACTTCGAAAGGGTCCTTCACACCCTTGGTGCAAATCAAGAAGTTCCCCGACATACCCGTCTCCACTCGAGAGGAATCACGAGGGTCCCGCCCACATCCAGAGGAGCCCCGTTTCCGCCTCGTAGCTCGAGATGAGGGATCGTTTCCCTGCTTCGTCGGGAAAGAGTTCCCGGCGTTCCCGTCGCATCTCAAGAGGAGGCCCTCTCAACAGGAACGGCGAGAGGAACTCCAGGGTCGTGCCACCATTCCAAGAGTCCCCCAGATGTCTCAGTCCATTCCAGAGGAACATCTTTTCCCTTCACCGGCTCGTCTTTCACGCCGAGGATCGACTCACACCAAGGTGGCACGTGGCACAGCCCTGTGGGAAAGCCTCGTGGGAAAGCCTCGAGGGACAGCCTCGAGGGAAAGCCACAGATCCCTTGATCCACGTGACAGGAAGCGTGACACTACAGCCGCAGCTCGGGAGGAAAGCGCACGTGCATGCCCCCACTCGAGACGAGGCCTGACTCCCCTGGGGAGACTCAGAAGCACCCCAAGATCCATGGCAACACTGGAGAGGAATCCTCAGGTTCCGTCCCCGACTCCACACAAGGACTGAGGCCCGGCATGGACGGGAGAGGAATCCCGAGAGGTCCCCTAGCAACTCGCATGGGGACTGGCCTTTCCTGAGGCCACCAGAGCGGGTCCCTGAGGTCCCCGTCGTAACTCGAGAAGACCTGCCGCAACTCGAGAAAATCCAGGAGGTTCTCCCCTCCAGGCGAGATGAGGCCCATTTCCGCTGAGGCGTCTCGAGGCTGATCACACCTCCCCTCTGGAACTTCGAAAGGGTCCTTCACACCCTTGGTGCAAATCAAGAAGTTCCCCGACCTAGCCGTCTCCACTCGAGAAGAATCACGAGGGTCCCGCCCACATCCAGAGGAGCCCCGTTTCCGCCTCGTAGCTCGAGATGAGGGATCCTTTCCCTGCTTCGTCGGGAAAGAGTTCCCGGCGTTCCCATCGCATCTCAAGAGGAGGCCCTCTCAACAGGAACGGCGAGAGGAACTCCAGGGTCGTGCCACCATTCCAAGAGTCCCCCAGATGTCTCAGTCCATTCCAGAGGAACCTCTTTTCCCTTCACCGGCTCGTCTTTCACGCCGAGGATCGACTCACACCAAGGTGGCACGTGGCACAGCCCTGTGGGAAAGCCTCGTGGGAAAGCCTCGAGGGACAACCTCGAGGGAAAGCCACAGATCCCTTGATCCACGTGACAGGAAGCGTGACACTACTGCTGCAGCTCGGGAGGAAAGCGCACGTGCATGCCCCCACTCGAGACGAGGCCTGACTCCCCTGGGGAGACTCAGAAGCACCCCAAGATCCATGGCAACACTGGAGAGGAATCCTCAGGTTCCGGCCCCGACTCCACACAAGGACTGAGGCCCCGGCATGGACGGGAGAGGAATCCCGAGAGGTCCCCTAGCAACTCGCATGGGGACTGGCCTTTCCTGAGGCCACCAGAGCGGGTCCCTGAGGTCCCCGTCGTAAATCGAGAAGACCTGCCGCAACTCGAGAAAATCCAGGAGGTTCTCTCCTCCAGGCGAGATGAGGCCCATTTCCGCTGAGGCGTCTCGAGGCTGATCACACCTCACCTCTGGAACTTCGAAAGGCTCCTTCACACCCTTGGTGCAAATCAAGAAGTTCCCCGACATACCCGTCTCCACTCGAGAGGAATCACGAGGGTCCCGCCCACATCCAGAGGAGCCCCGTTTCCGCCTCGTAGCTCGAGATGAGGGATCCTTTCCCTGCATCGTCGGGAAAGAGTTCCCAGCGTTCCCGTCGCATCTCAAGAGGAGGCCCTCTCAACAGGAACGGCAAGAGGAACTCCAGGGTCGAGCCAGCATTCCAAGAGTCCCCCAGATGTCTGAGTCCATTGCAGAGGAACCTCTTTTCCCTTCACCGGCTCGTCTTTCACGCCGAGGATCGACTCACACCAAGGTGGCACGTGGCACAGCCCTGTGGGAAAGCCTCGTGGGAAAGCCTCGCGGGACAGCCTCGAGCGAAAGCCACAGATCCCTTGATCCACGTGACAGGAAGCGTGACACTACTGCTGCAGCTCGGGAGGAAAGCGCACGTGCATGCCCCCACTCGAGACGAGGCCTGACTCCCCTGGGGAGACTCAGAAGCACCCCAAGGTCCATGGCAACACTGGAGAGGAATCCTCAGGTTCCGGCCCCGACTCCACACAAGGACTGAGGCCCCGGCATGGCCGGGAGAGGAATCCCGAGAGGTCCCCTAGCAACTCGCATGGGGACTGGCCTTTCCTGAGGCCACCAGAGCGGGTCCCTGAGGTCCCCGTCGTAACTCGAGAATACCTGCCGCAACTCGAGAAAATCCAGGAGGTTCTCCCCTCCAGGCGAGATGAGGCCCATTTCCGCTGAGGCGTCTCGAGGCTGATCACACCTCACCTCTGGAACTTCGAAAGGCTCCTTCACACCCTTGGTGCAAATCAAGAAGTTCCCCGACATACCCGTCTCCACTCGAGAGGAATCACGAGGGTCCCGCCCACATCCAGAGGAGCCCCGTTTCCGCCTCGTAGCTCGAGATGAGGGATCCTTTCCCTGCTTCGTCGGGAAAGAGTTCCCGGCGTTCCCGTCGCATCTCAAGGGGAGGCCCTCTCTACAGGAACGGCGAGAGGAACTCCAGGGTCGTGCCACCATTCCAAGAGTCCCCCAGATGTCTCAGTCCATTCCAGAGGAACCTCTTTTCCCTTCACCGGCTCGTATTTCACGCCGAGGATCGACTCACACCAAGGTGGCACGTGGCACAGCCCTGTGGGAAAGCCTCGTGGGAAAGCCTCGAGGGACAGCCTCGAGGGAAAGCCACAGATCCCTTGATCCACGTGACAGGAAGCGTGACACTACTGCTGCAGCACGGGAGGAAAGCGCACGTGCATGCCCCCACTCGAGACGAGGCCTGACTCCCCTGGGGAGACTCAGAAGCACCAAAAGATCCATGGCAACACTGGAGAGGAATCCTCAGGTTCCGTCCCCGACTCCACACAAGGACTGAGGCCCGGCATGGACGGGAGAGGAATCCCGAGAGGTCCCCTAGCAACTCGCATGGGGACTGGCCTTTCCTGAGGCCACCAGAGCGGGTCCCTGAGGTCCCCGTCGTAACTCGAGAAGACCTACCGCAACTCGAGAAAATCCAGGAGGTTCTCCCCTCCAGGCGAGATGAGGCCCATTTCCGCTGAGGCGTCTCGAGGCTGATCACACCTCCCCTCTGGAACTTCGAAAGGCTCCTTCACACCCTTGGTGCAAATCAAGAAGTTCCCCGACCTAGCCGTCTCCACTCGAGAAGAATCACGAGGGTCCCGCCCACATCCAGAGGAGCCCCGTTTCCGCCTCGTAGCTCGAGATGAGGGATCCTTTCCCTGCTTCGTCGGGAAAGAGTTCCCGGCATTCCCATCGCATCTCAAGAGGAGGCCCTCTCAACAGGAACGGCGAGAGGAACTCCAGGGTCGTGCCACCATTCCAAGAGTCCCCCAGATGTCTCAGTCCATTCCAGAGGAACCTCTTTTCCCTTCACCGGCTCGTCTTTCACGCCGAGGATCGACTCACACCAAGGTGGCACGTGGCACAGCCCTGTGGGAAAGCCTCGTGGGAAAGCCTCGAGGGACAGCCTCGAGGGAAAGCCACAGATCCCTTGATCCACGTGACAGGAAGCGTGACACTACTGCTGCAGCTCGGGAGGAAAGCGCACGTGCATGCCCCCAATCGAGACGAGGCCTGACTCCCCTGGGGAGACTCAGAAGCACCCCAAGATCCCTGGCAACACTGGAGAGGAATCCTCAGGTTCCGGCCCCGACTCCACACAAGGACTGAGGCCCCGGCATGGACGGGAGAGGAATCCCGAGAGGTCCCCTAGGAACTCGCATGGGGACCGGCCTTTCCTGAGGCCACCAGAGCGGGTCCCTGAGGTCCCCGTCGTAACTCGAGAAGACCTGCCGCAACTCGAGAAAATCCAGGAGGTTCTCCCCTCCAGGCGAGATGAGGCCCATTTCCGCTGAGGCGTCTCGAGGCTGATCACACCTCCCCTCTGGAACTTCGAAAGGGTCCTTCACACCCTTGGTGCAAATCAAGAAGTTCCCCGACATACCCGTCTCCACTCGAGAGGAATCACGAGGGTCCCGCCCACATCCAGAGGAGCCCCGTTTCCGCCTCGTAGCTCGAGATGAGGGATCGTTTCCCTGCTTCGTCGGGAAAGAGTTCCCGGCGTTCCCGTCGCATCTCAAGAGGAGGCCCTCTCAACAGGAACGGCGAGAGGAACTCCAGGGTCGTGCCACCATTCCAAGAGTCCCCCAGATGTCTCAGTCCATTCCAGAGGAACATCTTTTCCCTTCACCGGCTCGTATTTCACGCCGAGGATCGACTCACACCAAGGTGGCACGTGGCACAGCCCTGTGGGAAAGCCTCGTGGGAAAGCCTCGAGGGACAGCCTCGAGGGAAAGCCACAGATCCCTTGATCCACGTGACAGGAAGCGTGACACTACAGCCGCAGCTCGGGAGGAAAGCGCACGTGCATGCCCCCACTCGAGACGAGGCCTGACTCCCCTGGGGAGACTCAGAAGCACCCCAAGATCCATGGCAACACTGGAGAGGAATCCTCAGGTTCCGTCCCCGACTCCACACAAGGACTGAGGCCCGGCATGGACGGGAGAGGAATCCCGAGAGGTCCCCTAGCAACTCGCATGGGGACTGGCCTTTCCTGAGGCCACCAGAGCGGGTCCCTGAGGTCCCCGTCGTAACTCGAGAAGACCTGCCGCAACTCGAGAAAATCCAGGAGGTTCTCCCCTCCAGGCGAGATGAGGCCCATTTCCGCTGAGGCGTCTCGAGGCTGATCACACCTCCCCTCTGGAACTTCGAAAGGGTCCTTCACACCCTTGGTGCAAATCAAGAAGTTCCCCGACATACCCGTCTCCACTCGAGAGGAATCACGAGGGTCCCGCCCACATCCAGAGGAGCCCCGTTTCCGCCTCATAGCTCGAGATGAGGGATCCATTCCCTGCATCGTCGGGAAAGAGTTCCCGGCGTTCCCGTCGCATCTCAAGAGGAGGCCCTCTCAACAGGAACGGCGAGAGGAACTGCAGGCTCGTGCCACCATTCCAAGAGTCCCCCAGATGTCTCAGTCCATTCCAGAGGAACCTCTTTTCCCTTCACCGGCTCATCTTTCACGCCGAGGATCGACTCACACCAAGGTGGCACGTGGCACAGCCCTGTGGGAAAGCCTCGTGGGAAAGCCTCGAGGGACAGCCTCGAGGGAAAGCCACAGATCCCTTGATCCACGTGACAGGAAGCCGGACAGTACTGCTGCAGCTCGGGAGGAAAGCGCACGTGCATGCCCCCACTCGAGACGAGGCCTGACTCCCCTGGGGAGACTCAGAAGCACCCCAAGATCCATGGCAACACTGGAGAGGAATCCTCAGGTTCCGGCCCCGACTCCACACAAGGACTGAGGCCCCGGCATGGACGGGAGAGGAATCCCGAGAGGTCCCCTAGCAACTCGCATGGGGACTGGCTTTTCCTGAGGCCACCAGAGCGGGTCCCTGAGGTCCCCGTCGTAACTCGAGAAGACCTGCCGCAACTCGAGAAAATCCAGGAGGTTCTCCCCTCCAGGCGAGATGAGGCCCATTTCCGCTGAGGCGTCTCGAGGCTGATCACACCTCCCCTCTGGAACTTCGAAAGGCTCCTTCACACCCTTGGTGCAAATCAAGAAGTTCCCCGACATACCCGTTTCCACTCGAGAGGAATCACGAGGGTCCCGCCCACATCCAGAGGAGCCCCGTTTCCGCCTCGTAGCTCGAGATGAGGGATCGTTTCCCTGCTTCGTCGGGAAAGAGTTCCCGGCGTTCCCGTCGCATCTCAAGAGGAGGCCCTCTCAACAGGAACGGCGAGAGGAACTCCAGGGTCGTGCCACCATTCCAAGAGTCCCCCAGATGTCTCAGTCCATTCCAGAGGAACATCTTTTCCCTTCACCGGCTCGTCTTTCACGCCGAGGATCGACTCACACCAAGGTGGCACGTGGCACAGCCCTGTGGGAAAGCCTCGTGGGAAAGCCTCGAGGGACAGCCTCGAGGGAAAGCCACAGATCCCTTGATCCACGTGACAGGAAGCGTGACACTACAGCCGCAGCTCGGGAGGAAAGCGCACGTGCATGCCCCCACTCGAGACGAGGCCTGACTCCCCTGGGGAGACTCAGAAGCACCCCAAGATCCCTGGCAACACTGGAGAGGAATCCTCAGGTTCCGGCCCCGACTCCACACAAGGACTGAGGCCCCGGCATGGACGGGAGAGGAATCCCGAGAGGTCCCCTAGCAAATCGCATGGGGACTGGCCTTTCCTGAGGCCACCAGAGCGGGTCCCTGAGGTCCCCGTCGTAACTCGAGAAGACCTGCCGCAACTCGAGAAAATCCAGGAGGTTCTCCCCTCCAGGCGAGATGAGGCCCATTTCCGCTGAGGCGTCTCGAGGCTGATCACACCTCCCCTCTGGAACTTCGAAAGGCTCCTTCACTCCCTTGCTGCAAATCAAGAAGTTCCCCGACATACCCGTCTCCACTCGAGAGGAATCACGAGGGTCCCGCCCACATCCAGAAGAGCCCCGTTTCCGCCTCGTAGCTCGAGATGAGGGATCCTTTCCCTGCTTCGTCGGGAAAGAGTTCCCGGCGTTCCCGTCGCATCTCAAGAGGAGGCCCTCTCTACAGGAACGGCGAGAGGAACTCCAGGGTCGTGCCACCATTCCAAGAGTCCCCCAGATGTCTCAGTCCATTCCAGAGGAACCTCTTTTCCCTTCACCGGCTCGTATTTCACGCCGACGATCGACTCACACCAAGGTGGCACGTGGCACAGCCCTGTGGGAAAGCCTCGTGGGAAAGCCTCGAGGGACAGCCTCGAGGGAAAGCCACAGATCCCTTGATCCACGTGACAGGAAGCGTGACACTACTGCTGCAGCTCGGGAGGAAAGCGCACGTGCATGCCCCCACTCGAGACGAGGGCTGACTCCCCTGGGGAGACTCAGAAGCACCCCAAGATCCATGGCAACACTGGAGAGGAATCCTCAGGTTCCGTCCCCGACTCCACACAAGGACTGAGGCCCGGCATGGACGGGAGAGGAATCCCGAGAGGTCCCCTAGCAACTCGCATGGGGACTGGCCTTTCCTGAGGCCACCAGAGCGGGTCCCTGAGGTCCCCGTCGTAAATCGAGAAGACCTGCCGCAACTCGAGAAAATCCACGAGGTTCTCTCCTCCAGGCGAGATGAGGCCCATTTCCGCTGAGGCGTCTCGAGGCTGATCACACCACACCTCTGGAACTTCGAAAGGCTCCTTCACACCCTTGGTGCAAATCAAGAAGTTCCCCGACATACCCGTCTCCACTCGAGAGGAATCACGAGGGTCCCGCCCACATCCAGAGGAGCCCCGTTTCCGCCTCGTAGCTCGAGATGAGGGATCCTTTCCCTGCTTCGTCGGGAAAGAGTTCCCAGCGTTCCCGTCGCATCTCAAGAGGAGGCCCTCTCAACAGGAACCGCAAGAGGAACTCCAGGGTCGAGCCAGCATTCCAAGAGTCCCCCAGATGTCTCAGTCCATTCCAGAGGAACCTCTTTTCCCTTCACCGGCTCGTCTTTCACGCCGAGGATCGACTCACACCAAGGTGGCACGTGGCACAGCCCTGTGGGAAAGCCTCGTGGGAAAGCCTCGAGGGACAGCCTCGAGGGAAAGCCACAGATCCCTTGATCCACGTGACAGGAAGCGTGACACTACTGCTGCAGCTCGGGAGGAAAGCGCACGTGCATGCCCCCACTCGAGACGAGGCCTGACTCCCCTGGGGAGACTCAGAAGCACCCCAAGATCCATGGCAACACTGGAGAGGAATCCTCAGGTTCCGGCCCCGACTCCACACAAGGACTGAGGCCCCGGCATGGACGGGAGAGGAATCCCGAGAGGTCCCCTAGCAACTCGCATGGGGACTGGCCTTTCCTGAGGCCACCAGAGCGGGTCCCTGAGGTCCCCGTCGTAACTCGAGAAGACCTGCCGCAACTCGAGAAAATCCAGGAGGTTCTCCCCTCCAGGCGAGATGAGGCCCATTTCCGCTGAGGCGTCTCGAGGCTGATCACACCTCACCTCTGGAACTTCGAAAGGGTCCTTCACACCCTTGGTGCAAATCAAGAAGTTCCCCGACCTAGCCGTCTCCACTCGAGAGGAATCACGAGGGTCCCGCCCACATCCAGAGGAGCCCCGTTTCCGCCTCGTAGCTCGAGATGAGGGATCCTTTCCCTGCTTCGTCGGGAAAGAGTTCCCGGCGTTCCCGTCGCATCTCAAGAGGAGGCCCTCTCAACAGGAACGGCGAGAGGAACTCCAGGGTCGTGCCACCATTCCAAGAGTCCCCCAGATGTCTCAGTCCATTCCAGAGGAACCTCTTTTCCCTTCACCGGCTCGTCTTTCACGCCGAGGATCGACTCACACCAAGGTGGCACGTGGCACAGCCCTGTGGGAAAGCCTCGTGGGAAAGCCTCGAGGGACAGCCTCGAGGGAAAGCCACAGATCCCTTGATCCACGTGACAGGAAGCGTGACACTACTGCCGCAGCTCGGGAGGAAATCGCACGTGCATGCCCCCACTCGAGACGAGGCCTGACTCCCCTGGGGAGACTCAGAAGCACCCCAAGATCCAAGGCAACACTGGAGAGGAATCTTCAGGTTCCGGCCCCGACTCCACACAAGGACTGAGGCCCCGGCATGGACGGGAGAGGAATCCCGAGAGGTCCCCTAGCAACTCGCATGGGGACTGGCCTTTCCTGAGGCCACCAGAGCGGGTCCCTGAGGTCCCCGTCGTAACTCGAGAAGACCTGCCGCAACTCGAGAAAATCCAGGAGGTTCTCCCCTCCAGGCGAGATGAGGCCCATTTCCGCTGAGGCGTCTCGAGGCTGATCACACCTCACCTCTGGAACTTCGAAAGGCTCCTTCACACCCTTGGTGCAAATCAAGAAGTTCCCCGACATACCCGTCTCCACTCGAGAGGAATCACGAGGGTCCCGCCCACATCCAGAGGAGCCCCGTTTCCGCCTCGTAGCTCGAGATGAGGGATCCTTTCCCTGCTTCGTCGGGAAAGAGTTCCCGGCGTTCCCGTCGCATCTCAAGAGGAGGCCCTCTCAACAGGAACGGCGAGAGGAACTCCAGGGTCGTGCCACCATTCCAAGAGTCCCCCAGATGTCTCAGTCCATTCCAGAGGAACCTCTTTTCCCTTCACCGGCTCGTCTTTCACGCCGAGGATCGACTCACACCAAGGTGGCACGTGGCACAGCCCTGTGGGAAAGCCTCGTGGGAAAGCCTCGAGGGACAGCCTCGAGGGAAAGCCACAGATCCCTTGATCCACGTGACAGGAAGCGTGACACTACTGCCGCAGCTCGGGAGGAAATCGCACGTGCATGCCCCCACTCGAGACGAGGCCTGACTCCCCTGGGGAGACTCAGAAGCACCCCAAGATCCATGGCAACACTGGAGAGGAATCTTCAGGTTCCGGCCCCGACTCCACACAAGGACTGAGGCCCCAGCATGGACGGGAGAGGAATCCCGAGAGGTCCCCTAGCAACTCGCATGGGGACTGGCCTTTCCTGAGGCCACCAGAGCGGGTCCCTGAGGTCCCCGTCGTAACTCGAGAAGACCTGCCGCAACTCGAGAAAATCCAGGAGGTTCTCCCCTCCAGGCGAGATGAGGCCCATTTCCGCTGAGGCGTCTCGAGGCTGATCACACCTCCCCTCTGGAACTTCGAAAGGCTCCTTCACACCCTTGGTGCAAATCAAGAAGTTCCCCGACATACCCGTCTCCACTCGAGAGGAATCACGAGGGTCCCGCCCACATCCAGAGGAGCCCCGTTTCCGCCTCGTAGCTCGAGATGAGGGATCCATTCCCTGCATCGTCGGGAAAGAGTTCCCGGCGTTCCCGTCGCATCTCAAGAGGAGGACCTCTCAACAGGAAAGGCGAGAGGAACTCCAGGGTCGTGCCACCATTCCAAGAGTCCCCCAGATGTCTCAGTCCATTCCAGAGGAACCTCTTTTCCCTTCACCGGCTCGTCTTTCACGCCGAGGATCGACTCACAACAAGGTGGCACGTGGCACAGCTCTGTGGGAAAGCCTCGTGGGAAAGCCTCGAGGGACAGCCTCGAGGGAAAGCCACAGATCCCTTGATCCACGTGACAGGAAGCGTGACACTACTGCCGCAGCTCGGGAGGAAATCGCACGTGCATGCCCCCACTCGAGACGAGGCCTGACTCCCCTGGGGAGACTCAGAAGCACCCCAAGATCCAAGGCAACACTGGAGAGGAATCTTCAGGTTCCGGCCCCGACTCCACACAAGGACTGAGGCCCCGGCATGGACGGGAGAGGAATCCCGAGAGGTCCCCTAGCAACTCGCATGGGGACTGGCCTTTCCTGAGGCCACCAGAGCGGGTCCCTGAGGTCCCCGTCGTAACTCGAGAAGACCTGCCGCAACTCGAGAAAATCCAGGAGGTTCTCCCCTCCAGGCGAGATGAGGCCCATTTCCGCTGAGGCGTCTCGAGGCTGATCACACCTCACCTCTGGAACTTCGAAAGGCTCCTTCACACCCTTGGTGCAAATCAAGAAGTTCCCCGACATACCCGTCTCCACTCGAGAGGAATCACGAGGGTCCCGCCCACATCCAGAGGAGCCCCGTTTCCGCCTCGTAGCTCGAGATGAGGGATCCTTTCCCTGCTTCGTCGGGAAAGAGTTCCCGGCGTTCCCGTCGCATCTCAAGAGGAGGCCCTCTCAACAGGAACGGCGAGAGGAACTCCAGGGTCGTGCCACCATTCCAAGAGTCCCCCAGATGTCTCAGTCCATTCCAGAGGAACCTCTTTTCCCTTCACCGGCTCGTCTTTCACGCCGAGGATCGACTCACACCAAGGTGGCACGTGGCACAGCCCTGTGGGAAAGCCTCGTGGGAAAGCCTCGAGGGACAGCCTCGAGGGAAAGCCACAGATCCCTTGATCCACGTGACAGGAAGCGTGACACTACTGCCGCAGCTCGGGAGGAAATCGCACGTGCATGCCCCCACTCGAGACGAGGCCTGACTCCCCTGGGGAGACTCAGAAGCACCCCAAGATCCATGGCAACACTGGAGAGGAATCTTCAGGTTCCGGCCCCGACTCCACACAAGGACTGAGGCCCCAGCATGGACGGGAGAGGAATCCCGAGAGGTCCCCTAGCAACTCGCATGGGGACTGGCCTTTCCTGAGGCCACCAGAGCGGGTCCCTGAGGTCCCCGTCGTAACTCGAGAAGACCTGCCGCAACTCGAGAAAATCCAGGAGGTTCTCCCCTCCAGGCGAGATGAGGCCCATTTCCGCTGAGGCGTCTCGAGGCTGATCACACCTCCCCTCTGGAACTTCGAAAGGCTCCTTCACACCCTTGGTGCAAATCAAGAAGTTCCCCGACATACCCGTCTCCACTCGAGAGGAATCACGAGGGTCCCGCCCACATCCAGAGGAGCCCCGTTTCCGCCTCGTAGCTCGAGATGAGGGATCCATTCCCTGCATCGTCGGGAAAGAGTTCCCGGCGTTCCCGTCGCATCTCAAGAGGAGGACCTCTCAACAGGAAAGGCGAGAGGAACTCCAGGGTCGTGCCACCATTCCAAGAGTCCCCCAGATGTCTCAGTCCATTCCAGAGGAACCTCTTTTCCCTTCACCGGCTCGTCTTTCACGCCGAGGATCGACTCACAACAAGGTGGCACGTGGCACAGCTCTGTGGGAAAGCCTCGTGGGAAAGCCTCGAGGGACAGCCTCGAGGGAAAGCCACAGATCCCTTGATCCACGTGACAGGAAGCGTGACACTACTGCTGCAGCTCGGGAGGAAAGCGCACGTGCATGCCCCCACTCGAGACGAGGCCTGACTCCCCTGGGGAGACTCAGAAGCACCCCAAGATCCATGGCAACACTGGAGAGGAATCCTCAGGTTCCGGACCCGACTCCACACAAGGACTGAGGCCCCGGCATGGACGGGAGAGGAATCCCGAGAGGTCCCCTAGCAACTCGCATGGGGACTGGCCTTTCCTGAGGCCACCAGAGCGGGTCCCTGAGGTCCCCGTCGTAACTCGAGAAGACCTGCCGCAACTCGAGAAAATCCAGGAGGTTCTCCCCTCCAGGCGAGATGAGGCCCATTTCCGCTGAGGCGTCTCGAGGCTGATCACACCTCCCCTCTGGAACTTCGAAAGGGTCCTTCACACCCTTGGTGCAAATCAAGAAGTTCCCCGACATACCCGTCTCCACTCGAGAGGAATCACGAGGGTCCCGCCCACATCCAGAGGAGCCCCGTTTCCGCCTCGTAGCTCGAGATGAGGGATCCATTTCCTGCATCGTCGGGAAAGAGTTCCCGGCGTTCTCGTCGCATCTCAAGAGGAGGCCCTCTCAACAGGAACGGCAAGAGGAACTCCAGGGTCGAGCCAGCATTCCAAGAGTCCCCCAGATGTCTCAGTCTATTCCAGAGGAACCTCTTTTCCCTTCACCGGCTCGTCTTTCACGCCGAGGATCGACTCACACCAAGGTGGCACGTGGCACAGCCCTGTGGGAAAGCCTCGTGGGAAAGCCTCGAGGGACAGCCTCGAGGGAAAGCCACAGATCCCTTGATCCACGTGACAGGAAGCGTGACACTACTGCTGCAGCTCGGGAGGAAAGCACACGTGCATGCCCCCACTCGAGACGAGGCCTGACTCCCCTGGGGAGACTCAGAAGCACCCCAAGATCCATGGCAACACTGGAGAGGAATCCTCAGGTTCCGTCCCCGACTCAACACAAGGACTGAGGCCCCGGCATGGACGGGAGAGGAATCCCGAGAGGTCCCCTAACAACTCGCATAGGGACTGGCCTTTCCTGAGGCCACCAGAGCGGGTCCCTGAGGTCCCCGTCGTAACTCGAGAAGACCTGCCGCAACTCGAGAAAATCCAGGAGGTTCTCCCCTCCAGGCGAGATGAGGCCCATTTCCGCTGAGGCGTCTCGAGGCTGATCACACCTCCCCTCTGGAACTTCGAAAGGCTCCTTCACACCCTTGGTGCAAATCAAGAAGTTCCCCGACATACCCGTCTCCACTCGAGAGGAATCACGAGGGTCCCGCCCACATCCAGAGGAGCTCCGTTTCCGCCTCGTAGCTCGAGATGAGGGATCCATTCCCTGCATCGTCGGGAAAGAGTTCCCGGCGTTCCCGTCGCATCTCAAGAGGAGGACCTCTCAACAGGTACGGCGAGAGGAACTCCAGGGTCGTGCCACCATTCCAAGAGTCCCCCAGATGTCTCAGTCCATTCCAGAGGAACCTCTTTTCCCTTCACCGGCTCGTCTTTCACGCCGAGGATCGACTCACAACAAGGTGGCACGTGGCACAGCTCTGTGGGAAAGCCTCGTGGGAAAGCCTCGAGGGACAGCCTCGAGGGAAAGCCACAGATCCCTTGATCCACCTGACAGGAAGCGTGACACTACTGCTGCAGCTCGGGAGGAAAGCGCACGTGCATGCCCCCACTCGAGACGTGGCCTGACTCCCCTGGGAAGACTCAGAAGCACCCCAAGATCCATGGCAACACTGGAGAGGAATCCTCAGGTTCCGGCCCCGACTCCACACAAGGACAGAGCCCCCGGGATGGCCGGGAGAGGAATCCCGAGAGGTCCCCTAGCAACTCGCATGGGGACTGGCCTTTCCTGAGGCCACCAGAGCGGGTCCCTGAGGTCCCCGTCGTAACTCGAGAAGACCTGCCGCAACTCGAGAAAATCCAGGAGGTTCTCCCCTCCAGGCGAGATGAGGCCCATTTCCGCTGAGGCGTCTCGAGGCTGATCACACCTCCCCTCTGGAACTTCGAAAGGGTCCTTCACACCCTTGGTGCAAATCAAGAAGTTCCCCGACCTAGCCGTCTCCACTCGAGAAGAATCACGAGGGTCCCGCCCACATCCAGAGGAGCCCCGTTTCCGCCTCGTAGCTCGAGATGAGGGATCCTTTCCCTGCTTCGTCGGGAAAGAGTTCCCGGCGTTCCCATCGCATCTCAAGAGGAGGCCCTCTCAACAGGAACGGCGAGAGGAACTCCAGGGTCGTGCCACCATTCCAAGAGTCCCCCAGATGTCTCAGTCCATTCCAGAGGAACCTCTTTTCCCTTCACCGGCTCGTCTTTCACGCCGAGGATCGACTCACACCAAGGTGGCACGTGGCACAGCCCTGTGGGAAAGCCTCGTGGGAAAGCCTCGAGGGACAGCCTCGAGGCAAAGCCACAGATCCCTTGATCCACGTGACAGGAAGCGTGACACTACTGCTGCAGCTCGGGAGGAAAGCGCACGTGCATGCCCCCACTCGAGACGAGGCCTGACTCCCCTGGGGAGTCTCAGAAGCACCCCAAGATCCATGGCAACACTGGAGAGGAATCCTCAGGTTCCGGCCCCGACTCCACACAAGGACTGAGGCCCCGGCATGGACGGGAGAGGAATCCCGACAGGTCCCCTAGCAACTCGCATGGGGACTGGCCTTTCCTGAGGCCACCAGAACGGGTCCATGAGGTCCCCGTCGTAACTCGAGAAGACCTGCCGCAACTCGAGAAAATCCAGGAGGTTCTCCCCTCCAGGCGAGGTGAGGCCCATTTCCGCTGAGGCGTCTCGAGGCTGATCTCAGCTCCCCTCTGGAACTTCGAAAGGCTCCTTCACACCCTTGGTGCAAATCAAGAAGTTCCCCGACCTAGCCGTCTCCACTCGAGAGGAATCACGAGGGTCCCGCCCACATCCAGAGGAGCCCCGTTTCCGCCTCGTAGCTCGAGATGAGGGATCCTTTCCCTGCTTCGTCGGGAAAGAGTTCCCGGCGTTCCCGTCGCATCTCAAGAGGAGGCCCTCTCAACAGGAACGGCGAGAGGAACTCCAGGGTCGTGCCACCATTCCAAGAGTCCCCCAGATGTCTCAGTCCATTCCAGAGGAACCTCTTTTCCCTTCACCGGCTCGTCTTTCACGCCGAGGATCGACTCACACCAAGGTGGCACGTGGCACAGCCCTGTGGGAAAGCCTCGTGGGAAAGCCTCGAGGGACAGCCTCGAGGGAAAGCCACAGATCCCTTGATCCACGTGACAGGAAGCGTGACACTACTGCCGCAGCTCGGGAGGAAAGCGCACGTGCATGCCCCCACTCGAGACGAGGCCTGACTCCCCTGGGGAGACTCAGAAGCACCCCAAGATCCCTGGCAACACTGGAGAGGAATCCTCAGGTTCCGGCCCCGACTCCACACAAGGACTGAGGCCCCGGCATGGACGGGAGAGGAATCCCGAGAGGTCCCCTAGCAACTCGCATGGGGACTGGCCTTTCCTGAGGCCACCAGAGCGGGTCCCTGAGTTCCCCGTCCTAACATGAGAAGACCTGCCGCAACTCGAGAAAATCCAGGAGGTTCTCCCCTCCAGGCGAGATGAGGCCCATTTCCGCTGAGGCGTCTCGAGGCTGATCACACCTCACCTCTGGAACTTCGAAAGGCTCCTTCACACCCTTGGTGCAAATCAAGAAGTTCCCCGACATACCCGTCTCCACTCGAGAGGAATCACGAGGGTCCCGCCCACATCCAGAGGAGCCCCGTTTCCGCCTCGTAGCTCGAGATGAGGGATCCTTTCCCTGCTTCGTCGGGAAAGAGTTCCCGGCGTTCCCGTCGCATC
This sequence comes from Budorcas taxicolor, assembly GCF_023091745.1. NCBI lineage: Eukaryota > Metazoa > Chordata > Mammalia > Artiodactyla > Bovidae > Budorcas > Budorcas taxicolor. Next base: position 42,760 of record NW_026292623.1, read on the forward strand.
TCAAGAGGAGGACCTCTCTACAGGAACGGCGAGAGGAAATCCAGGGTCGTGCCACCATTCCAAGAGTCCCCCAGATGTCTCAGTCCATTCCAGGGGAACCTCTTTTCCCTTCACCGGCTCGTATTTCACGCCGAGGATCGACTAACACCAAGGTGGCACGTGGCACAGCCCTGTGGGAAAGCCTCGTGGGAAAGCCTCGAGGGACAGCCTCGAGGGAAAGCCACAGATCCCTTGATCCACGTGACAGGAAGCGTGACACTACTGCTGCAGCACGGGAGGAAAGCGCACGTGCATGCCCCCACTCGAGACGAGGCCTGACTCCCCTGGGGAGACTCAGAAGCACCCCAAGATCCATGGCAACACTGGAGAGGAATCCTCAGGTTCCGTCCCCGACTCCACACAAGGACTGAGGCCCGGCATGGACGGGAGAGGAATCCCGAGAGGTCCCCTAGCAACTCGCATGGGGACTGGCCTTTCCTGAGGCCATCAGAGCGGGTCCCTGAGGTCCCCGTCGTAACTCGAGAAGACCTGCCGCAACTCGAGAAAATCCAGGAGGTTCTCCCCTCCAGGCGAGATGAGGCCCATTTCCGCTGAGGCGTCTCGAGGCTGATCACACCTCACCTCTGGAACTTCGAAAGGCTCCTTCACACCCTTGGTGCAAATCAAGAAGTTCCCCGACATACCCGTCTCCACTCGAGAGGAATCACGAGGGTCCCGCCCACATCCAGAGGAGCCCCGTTTCCGCCTCGTAGCTCGAGATGAGGGATCCTTTCCCTGCTTCGTCGGGAAAGAGTTCCCAGCGTTCCCGTCGCATCTCAAGAGGAGGCCCTCTCAACAGGAACGGCAAGAGGAACTCCAGGGTCGAGCCAGCATTCCAAGAGTCCCCCAGATGTCTCAGTCCATTCCAGAGGAACCTCTTTTCCCTTCACCGGCTCGTCTTTCACGCCGAGGATCGACTCACACCAAGGTGGCACGTGGCACAGCCCTTTGGGAAAGCCTCGTGGGAAAGCCTCGAGGGACAGCCTCGAGGGAAAGCCACAGATCCCTTGATCCACGTGACAGGAAGCGTGACACTACTGCTGCAGCTCGGGAGGAAAGCGCACGTGCATGCCCCCACTCGAGACGAGGCCTGACTCCCCTGGGGAGACTCAGAAGCACCCCAAGATCCATGGCAACACTGGAGAGGAATCCTCAGGTTCCGGCCCCGACTCCACACAAGGACTGAGGCCCCGGCATGGACGGGAGAGGAATCCCGAGAGGTCCCCTAGCAACTCGCATGGGGACTGGCCTTTCCTGAGGCCACCAGAGCGGGTCCCTGAGGTCCCCGTCGTAACTCGAGAAGACCTGCCGCAACTCGAGAAAATCCAGGAGGTTCTCCCCTCCAGGCGAGATGAGGCCCATTTCCGCTGAGGCGTCTCGAGGCTGATCACACCTCCCCTCTGGAACTTCGAAAGGCTCCTTCACACCCTTGGTGCAAATCAAGAAGTTCCCCGACCTAGCCGTCTCCACTCGAGAGGAATCACGAGGGTCCCGCCCACATCCAGAGGAGCCCCGTTTCCGCCTCGTAGCTCGAGATGAGGGATCCTTTCCCTGCTTCGTCGGGAAAGAGTTCCCGGCGTTCCCGTCGCATCTCAAGAGGAGGCCCTCTCAACAGGACCGGCGAGAGGAACTCCAGGGTCGTGCCACCATTCCAAGAGTCCCCCAGATGTCTCAGTCCATTCCAGAGGAACCTCTTTTCCCTTCACCGGCTCGTCTTTCACGCCGAGGATCGACTCACACCAAGGTGGCACGTGGCACAGCCCTGTGGGAAAGCCTCGTGGGAAAGCCTCGAGGGACAGCCTCGAGGGAAAGCCACAGATCCCTTGATCCACGTGACAGGAAGCGTGACACTACTGCTGCAGCTCGGGAGGAAAGCGCACGTGCATGCCCCCACTCGAGACGAGGCCTGACTCCCCTGGGGAGACTCAGAAGCACCCCAAGATCCATGGCAACACTGGAGAGGAATCCTCAGGTTCCGGCCCCGACTCCACACAAGGACTGAGGCCCCGGCATGGACGGGAGAGGAATCCCGAGAGGTCCCCTAGCAACTCGCATGGGGACTGGCCTTTCCTGAGGCCACCAGAGCGGGTCCCTGAGGTCCCCGTCTTAACTCGAGAAGACCTGCCGCAACTCGAGAAAATCCAGGAGGTTCTCCCCTCCAGGCGAGATGAGGCCCATTTCCGCTGAGGCGTCTCGAGGCTGATCACACCTCCCCTCTGGAACTTCGAAAGGCTCCTTCACACCCTTGGTGCAAATCAAGAAGTTCCCCGACATACCCGTCTCCACTCGAGAGGAATCACGAGGGTCCCGCCCACATCCAGAGGAGCCCCGTTTCTGCCTCGTAGCTCGAGATGAGGGATCCTTTCCCTGCTTCGTCGGGAAAGAGTTCCCGGCGTTCCCATCGCATCTCAAGAGGAGGCCCTCTCAACAGGAACGGCGAGAGGAACTCCAGGGTCGTGCCACCATTCCAAGAGTCCCCCAGATGTCTCAGTCCATTCCAGAGGAACCTCTTTTCCCTTCACCGGCTCGTCTTTCACGCCGAGGATCGACTCACACCAAGGTGGCACGTGGCACAGCCCTGTGGGAAAGCCTCGTGGGAAAGCCTCGAGGGACAGCCTCGAGGCAAAGCCACAGATCCCTTGATCCACGTGACAGGAAGCGTGACACTACTGCTGCAGCTCGGGAGGAAAGCGCACGTGCATGCCCCCACTCGAGACGAGGCCTGACTCCCCTGGGGAGACTCAGAAGCACCCCAAGATCCATGGCAACACTGGAGAGGAATCCTCAGTTCCGGCCCCGACTCCACACAAGGACTGAGGCCCCGGCATGGACGGGAGAGGAATCCCGACAGGTCCCCTAGCAACTCGCATGGGGACTGGCCTTTCCTGAGGCCACCAGAACGGGTCCATGAGGTCCCCGTCGTAACTCGAGAAGACCTGCCGCAACTCGAGAAAATCCAGGAGGTTCTCCCCTCCAGGCTAGGTGAGGCCCATTTCCGCTGAGGCGTCTCGAGGCTGATCACACCTCCCCTCTGGAACTTCGAAAGGCTCCTTCACACCCTTGGTGCAAATCAAGAAGTTCCCCGACATACCCGTCTCCACTCGAGAGGAATCACGAGGGTCCCGCCCACATCCAGAGGAGCCCCGTTTCCGCCTCGTAGCTCGAGATGAGGGATCCTTTCCCTGCTTCGTCGGGAAAGAGTTCCCGGCGTTCCCGTCGCATCTCAAGAGGAGGCCCTCTCTACAGGAACGGCGAGAGGAACTCCAGGGTCGTGCCACCATTCCAAGAGTCCCCCAGATGTCTCAGTCCATTCCAGAGGAACCTCTTTTCCCTTCACCGGCTCGTCTTTCACGCCGAGGATCGACTCACACCAAGGTGGCACGTGGCACAGCCCTGTGGGAAAGCCTCGTGGGAAAGCCTCGAGGGACAGCCTCGAGGGAAAGCCACAGATCCCTTGATCCACGTGACAGGAAGCGTGACACTACTGCTGCAGCTCGGGAGGAAAGCGCACGTGCATGCCCCCACTCGAGACGAGGCCTGACTCCCCTGGGGAGACTCAGAAGCACCCCAAGATCCATGGCAACACTGGAGAGGAATCCTCAGGTTCCGGCCCCGACTCCACACAAGGACTGAGGCCCCGGCATGGACGGGAGAGGAATCCCGAGAGGTCCCCTAGCAACTCGCATGGGGACTGGCCTTTCCTGAGGCCACCAGAGCGGGTCCCTGAGGTCCCCGTTTAACTCGAGAAGACCTGCCGCAACTCGAGAAAATCAAGGAGGTTCTCCCCTCCAGGCGAGATGAGGCCCATTTCCCGCTGAGGCGTCTCGAGGCTGATCACACTCCCCTCTGGAACTTCGAAAGGCTCCTTCACACCCTTGGGTGCAAATCAAGAAGTTCCCCGACATACCCGTCTCCACTCGAGAGGAATCACGAGGGTCCCGCCCACATCCAGAGGAGCCCCCGTTTCTGCCTCGTAGCTCGAGATGAGGGATCCTTTCCCTGCTTCGTCGGGAAAGAGTTCCCGGCGTTCCCATCGCATCTCAAGAGGAGGCCCTCTCAACAGGAACGGCAGAGGAGGAACTCCAGGGTCGTGCCACCATTCCAAGAGTCCCCCAGATGTCTCAGTCCATTCCAGAGGAACCTCTTTTCCCTTCACCGGCTCGTCTTTCACGCCGAGGATCGACTCACACCAAGGTGGCACGTGGCACAGCCCTGTGGGAAAGCCTCGTGGGAAAGCCTCGAGGGACAGCCTCGAGGCAAAGCCACAGATCCCTTGATCCACGTGACAGGAAGCGTGACACTACTGCTGCAGCTCGGGAGGAAAGCGCACGTGCATGCCCCCACTCGAGACCGAGGCCTGACTCCCCTGGGGGAGACTCAGAAGCACCCCAAGATCCATGGCAACACTGGAGAGGAATCCTCAGTTCTGGCCCCGACTCCACACAAGGACTGAGGCCCCCGGCATGGACGGGAGAGGAATCCCGACAGGTCCCCTAGCAACTCGCATGGGGGACTGGCCTTTCCTGAGGCCACCAGAACGGGTCCATGAGGTCCCCGTCGTAACTCGAGAAGACCTGCCGCAACTCGAGAAAAATCCAGGAGGTTCTCCCCTCCAGGCTAGGTGAGGCCCATTTCCGCTGAGGCGCTCTCGAGGCTGATCACACCTCCCCTCTGGAACTTCGAAAGGCTCCTTCACACCCTTGGTGCAAATCAAGAAGTTCCCCGACATACCCGTCTCCACTCGAGAGGAATCACGAGGGTCCCGCCCACATCCAGAGGAGCCCCCGTTTCCGCCTCGTAGCTCGAGATGAGGGATCCTTTCCCTGCTTCGTCGGGAAAGAGTTCCCGGCGTTCCCGTCGCATCTCAAGAGGAGGCCCTCTCTACAGGAAACGGCGAGAGGAACTCCAGGGTCGTGCCACCATTCCAAGAGTCCCCCAGATGTCTCAGTCCATTCCAGAGGAACCTCTTTTCCCTTCACCGGCTCGTCTTTCACGCCGAGGATCGACTCACACCAAGGTGGCACGTGGCACAGCCCTGTGGGAAAGCCTCGTGGGAAAGCCTCGAGGGACAGCCTCGAGGGAAAGCCACAGATCCCTTGATCCACGTGACAGGAAGCGTGACACTACTGCTGCAGCTCGGGAGGAAAGCGCACGTGCATGCCCCCACTCGAGACGAGGCCTGACTCCCCTGGGGAGACTCAGAAGCACCCCAAGATCCATGGCAACACTGGAGAGGAATCCTCAGGTTCCGGCCCCCGACTCCACACAAGGACTGAGGCCCCGGCATGGACGGGGGAGAGGAATCCCGAGAGGTCCCCTAGCAACTCGCATGGGGACTGGCCTTTCCTGAGGCCACCACGAGCGGGTCCCTGAGGTCCCCGTCTTAACTCGAGAAGACCTGCCGCAACTCGAGAAAATCCAGGAGGTTCTCCCCTCCAGGCGAGATGAGGCCCATTTCCGCTGAGGCGTCTCGAGGCTGATCACACCTCCCCTCTGGAACTTCGAAAGGCTCCTTCACACCCTTGGTGCAAATCAAGAAGTTCCCCGACATACCCGTCTCCACTCGAGAGGAATCACGAGGGTCCCGCCCACAATCCAGAGGAGCCCCCGTTTCTGCCTCGTAGCTCGAGATGAGGGATCCTTTCCCTGCTTCGTCGGGAAAGAGTTCCCGGCGTTCCCATCGCATCTCAAGAGGAGGCCCTCTCAACAGGAACGGCGAGAGGAACTCCAGGGTCGTGCCACCATTCCAAGAGTCCCCCAGATGTCTCAGTCCATTCCAGAGGAACCTCTTTTCCCTTCACCGGCTCGTCTTTCACGCCGAGGATCGACTCACACCAGAGGTGGCACGTGGCACAGCCCTGTGGGAAAGCCTCGTGGGAAAGCCTCGAGGGACAGCCTCGAGGCAAAGCCACAGATCCCTTGATCCACGTGACAGGAAGCGTGACACTACTGCTGCAGCTCGGGAGGAAAGCGCACGTGCATGCCCCCACTCGAGACGAGGCCTGACTCCCCTGGGGAGACTCAGAAGCACCCCAAGATCCATGGCAACACTGGAGAGGAATCCTCAGTTCCGGCCCCGACTCCACACAAGGGACTGAGGCCCCGGCATGGACGCGGAGAGGAATCCCGACAGGTCCCCTAGGCAACTCGCATGGGGGACTGGCCTTTTCCTGAGGCCACCAGAACGGGTCCATGAGGTCCCCGTCGTAACTCGAGAAGACCTGCCGCAACTCGAGAAAATCCAGGAGGTTCTCCCCTCCAGGCTAGGTGAGGCCCATTTCCGCTGAGGCGTCTCGAGGCTGATCACACCTCCCCTCTGGAACTTCGAAAGGCTCCTTCACACCCTTGGTGCAAATCAAGAAGTTCCCCGACATACCCGTCTCCACTCGAGAGGAATCACGAGGGTCCCGCCCACATCCAGAGGAGCCCCGTTTCCGCCTCGTAGCTCGAGATGAGGGATCCTTTCCCTGCTTCGTCGGGAAAGAGTTCCCGGCGTTCCCGTCGCATCTCAAGAGGAGGCCCTCTCTACAGGAACGGCGAGAGGAACTCCAGGGTCGTGCCACCATTCCAAGAGTCCCCCAGATGTCTCAGTCCATTCCAGAGGAACCTCTTTTCCCTTCACCGGCTCGTCTTTCACGCCGAGGATCGACTCACACCAAGGTGGCACGTGGCACAGCCCTGTGGGAAAGCCTCGTGGGAAAGCCTCGAGGGACAGCCTCGAGGGAAAGCCACAGATCCCTTGATCCACGTGACAGGAAGCGTGACACTACTGCTGCAGCTCGGGAGGAAAGCGCACGTGCATGCCCCCACTCGAGACGAGGCCTGACTCCCCTGGGGAGACTCAGAAGCACCCCAAGATCCATGGCAACACTGGAGAGGAATCCTCAGGTTCCGGCCCCGACTCCACACAAGGACTGAGGCCCCGGCATGGACGGGAGAGGAATCCCGAGAGGTCCCCTAGCAACTCGCATGGGGACTGGCCTTTCCTGAGGCCACCAGAGCGGGTCCCTGAGGTCCCCGTCTTAACTCGAGAAGACCTGCCGCAACTCGAGAAAATCCAGGAGGTTCTCCCCTCCAGGCGAGATGAGGCCCATTTCCGCTGAGGCGTCTCGAGGCTGATCACACCTCCCCTCTGGAACTTCGAAAGGCTCCTTCACACCCTTGGTGCAAATCAAGAAGTTCCCCGACATACCCGTCTCCACTCGAGAGGAATCACGAGGGTCCCGCCCACATCCAGAGGAGCCCCGTTTCTGCCTCGTAGCTCGAGATGAGGGATCCTTTCCCTGCTTCGTCGGGAAAGAGTTCCCGGCGTTCCCATCGCATCTCAAGAGGAGGCCCTCTCAACAGGAACGGCGAGAGGAACTCCAGGGTCGTGCCACCATTCCAAGAGTCCCCCAGATGTCTCAGTCCATTCCAGAGGAACCTCTTTTCCCTTCACCGGCTCGTCTTTCACGCCGAGGATCGACTCACACCAAGGTGGCACGTGGCACAGCCCTGTGGGAAAGCCTCGTGGGAAAGCCTCGAGGGACAGCCTCGAGGCAAAGCCACAGATCCCTTGATCCACGTGACAGGAAGCGTGACACTACTGCTGCAGCTCGGGAGGAAAGCGCACGTGCATGCCCCCACTCGAGACGAGGCCTGACTCCCCTGGGGAGACTCAGAAGCACCCCAAGATCCATGGCAACACTGGAGAGGAATCCTCAGTTCCGGCCCCGACTCCACACAAGGACTGAGGCCCCGGCATGGACGGGAGAGGAATCCCGACAGGTCCCCTAGCAACTCGCATGGGGACTGGCCTTTCCTGAGGCCACCAGAACGGGTCCATGAGGTCCCCGTCGTAACTCGAGAAGACCTGCCGCAACTCGAGAAAATCCAGGAGGTTCTCCCCTCCAGGCTAGGTGAGGCCCATTTCCGCTGAGGCGTCTCGAGGCTGATCACACCTCCCCTCTGGAACTTCGAAAGGCTCCTTCACACCCTTGGTGCAAATCAAGAAGTTCCCCGACATACCCGTCTCCACTCGAGAGGAATCACGAGGGTCCCGCCCACATCCAGAGGAGCCCCGTTTCCGCCTCGTAGCTCGAGATGAGGGATCCTTTCCCTGCTTCGTCGGGAAAGAGTTCCCGGCGTTCCCGTCGCATCTCAAGAGGAGGCCCTCTCTACAGGAACGGCGAGAGGAACTCCAGGGTCGTGCCACCATTCCAAGAGTCCCCCAGATGTCTCAGTCCATTCCAGAGGAACCTCTTTTCCCTTCACCGGCTCGTCTTTCACGCCGAGGATCGACTCACACCAAGGTGGCACGTGGCACAGCCCTGTGGGAAAGCCTCGTGGGAAAGCCTCGAGGGACAGCCTCGAGGCAAAGCCACAGATCCCTTGATCCACGTGACAGGAAGCGTGACACTACTGCTGCAGCTCGGGAGGAAAGCGCACGTGCATGCCCCCACTCGAGACGAGGCCTGACTCCCCTGGGGAGACTCAGAAGCACCCCAAGATCCATGGCAACACTGGAGAGGAATCCTCAGGTTCCGGCCCCGACTCCACACAAGGACTGAGGCCCCGGCATGGACGGGAGAGGAATCCCGAGAGGTCCCCTAGCAACTCGCATGGGGACTGGCCTTTCCTGAGGCCACCAGAGCGGGTCCCTGAGGTCCCCGTCTTAACTCGAGAAGACCTGCCGCAACTCGAGAAAATCCAGGAGGTTCTCCCCTCCAGGCGAGATGAGGCCCATTTCCGCTGAGGCGTCTCGAGGCTGATCACACCTCCCCTCTGGAACTTCGAAAGGCTCCTTCACACCCTTGGTGCAAATCAAGAAGTTCCCCGACATACCCGTCTCCACTCGAGAGGAATCACGAGGGTCCCGCCCACATCCAGAGGAGCCCCGTTTCTGCCTCGTAGCTCGAGATGAGGGATCCTTTCCCTGCTTCGTCGGGAAAGAGTTCCCGGCGTTCCCATCGCATCTCAAGAGGAGGCCCTCTCAACAGGAACGGCGAGAGGAACTCCAGGGTCGTGCCACCATTCCAAGAGTCCCCCAGATGTCTCAGTCCATTCCAGAGGAACCTCTTTTCCCTTCACCGGCTCGTCTTTCACGCCGAGGATCGACTCACACCAAGGTGGCACGTGGCACAGCCCTGTGGGAAAGCCTCGTGGGAAAGCCTCGAGGGACAGCCTCGAGGCAAAGCCACAGATCCCTTGATCCACGTGACAGGAAGCGTGACACTACTGCTGCAGCTCGGGAGGAAAGCGCACGTGCATGCCCCCACTCGAGACGAGGCCTGACTCCCCTGGGGAGACTCAGAAGCACCCCAAGATCCATGGCAACACTGGAGAGGAATCCTCAGTTCCGGCCCCGACTCCACACAAGGACTGAGGCCCCGGCATGGACGGGAGAGGAATCCCGACAGGTCCCCTAGCAACTCGCATGGGGACTGGCCTTTCCTGAGGCCACCAGAACGGGTCCATGAGGTCCCCGTCGTAACTCGAGAAGACCTGCCGCAACTCGAGAAAATCCAGGAGGTTCTCCCCTCCAGGCTAGGTGAGGCCCATTTCCGCTGAGGCGTCTCGAGGCTGATCACACCTCCCCTCTGGAACTTCGAAAGGCTCCTTCACACCCTTGGTGCAAATCAAGAAGTTCCCCGACATACCCGTCTCCACTCGAGAGGAATCACGAGGGTCCCGCCCACATCCAGAGGAGCCCCGTTTCCGCCTCGTAGCTCGAGATGAGGGATCCTTTCCCTGCTTCGTCGGGAAAGAGTTCCCGGCGTTCCCGTCGCATCTCAAGAGGAGGCCCTCTCTACAGGAACGGCGAGAGGAACTCCAGGGTCGTGCCACCATTCCAAGAGTCCCCCAGATGTCTCAGTCCATTCCAGAGGAACCTCTTTTCCCTTCACCGGCTCGTCTTTCACGCCGAGGATCGACTCACACCAAGGTGGCACGTGGCACAGCCCTGTGGGAAAGCCTCGTGGGAAAGCCTCGAGGGACAGCCTCGAGGGAAAGCCACAGATCCCTTGATCCACGTGACAGGAAGCGTGACACTACTGCTGCAGCTCGGGAGGAAAGCGCACGTGCATGCCCCCACTCGAGACGAGGCCTGACTCCCCTGGGGAGACTCAGAAGCACCCCAAGATCCATGGCAACACTGGAGAGGAATCCTCAGGTTCCGGCCCCGACTCCACACAAGGACTGAGGCCCCGGCATGGACGGGAGAGGAATCCCGAGAGGTCCCCTAGCAACTCGCATGGGGACTGGCCTTTCCTGAGGCCACCAGAGCGGGTCCCTGAGGTCCCCGTCTTAACTCGAGAAGACCTGCCGCAACTCGAGAAAATCCAGGAGGTTCTCCCCTCCAGGCGAGATGAGGCCCATTTCCGCTGAGGCGTCTCGAGGCTGATCACACCTCCCCTCTGGAACTTCGAAAGGCTCCTTCACACCCTTGGTGCAAATCAAGAAGTTCCCCGACATACCCGTCTCCACTCGAGAGGAATCACGAGGGTCCCGCCCACATCCAGAGGAGCCCCGTTTCTGCCTCGTAGCTCGAGATGAGGGATCCTTTCCCTGCTTCGTCGGGAAAGAGTTCCCGGCGTTCCCATCGCATCTCAAGAGGAGGCCCTCTCAACAGGAACGGCGAGAGGAACTCCAGGGTCGTGCCACCATTCCAAGAGTCCCCCAGATGTCTCAGTCCATTCCAGAGGAACCTCTTTTCCCTTCACCGGCTCGTCTTTCACGCCGAGGATCGACTCACACCAAGGTGGCACGTGGCACAGCCCTGTGGGAAAGCCTCGTGGGAAAGCCTCGAGGGACAGCCTCGAGGCAAAGCCACAGATCCCTTGATCCACGTGACAGGAAGCGTGACACTACTGCTGCAGCTCGGGAGGAAAGCGCACGTGCATGCCCCCACTCGAGACGAGGCCTGACTCCCCTGGGGAGACTCAGAAGCACCCCAAGATCCATGGCAACACTGGAGAGGAATCCTCAGTTCCGGCCCCGACTCCACACAAGGACTGAGGCCCCGGCATGGACGGGAGAGGAATCCCGACAGGTCCCCTAGCAACTCGCATGGGGACTGGCCTTTCCTGAGGCCACCAGAACGGGTCCATGAGGTCCCCGTCGTAACTCGAGAAGACCTGCCGCAACTCGAGAAAATCCAGGAGGTTCTCCCCTCCAGGCTAGGTGAGGCCCATTTCCGCTGAGGCGTCTCGAGGCTGATCACACCTCCCCTCTGGAACTTCGAAAGGCTCCTTCACACCCTTGGTGCAAATCAAGAAGTTCCCCGACATACCCGTCTCCACTCGAGAGGAATCACGAGGGTCCCGCCCACATCCAGAGGAGCCCCGTTTCCGCCTCGTAGCTCGAGATGAGGGATCCTTTCCCTGCTTCGTCGGGAAAGAGTTCCCGGCGTTCCCGTCGCATCTCAAGAGGAGGCCCTCTCTACAGGAACGGCGAGAGGAACTCCAGGGTCGTGCCACCATTCCAAGAGTCCCCCAGATGTCTCAGTCCATTCCAGAGGAACCACTTTTCCCTTCACCGGCTCGTCTTTCACGCCGAGGATCGACTCACACCAAGGTGGCACGTGGCACAGCCCTGTGGGAAAGCCTCGTGGGAAAGCCTCGAGGGACAGCCTCGAGGGAAAGCCACAGATCCCTTGATCCACGTGACAGGAAGCGTGACACTACTGCTGCAGCTCGGGAGGAAAGCGCACGTGCATGCCCCCACTCGAGACGAGGCCTGACTCCCCTGGGGAGACTCAGAAGCACCCCAAGATCCATGGCAACACTGGAGAGGAATCCTCAGTTCCGGCCCCGACTCCACACAAGGACTGAGGCTCTGGCATGGACGGGAGAGGAATCCCGAGAGGTCCCCTAGCAACTCGCATGGGGACTGGCCTTTCCTGAGGCCACCAGAGCGGGTCCCTGAGGTCCCCGTCGTAACTCGAGAAGACCTGCCGCAACTCGAGAAAGTCCAGGAGGTTCTCCCCTCCAGGCGAGATGAGGCCCAATTCTGCTGAGGCGTCTCGAGGCTGATCACACCTCACCTCTTGAACTTCGAAAGGGTCCTTCACACCCTTGGTGCAAATCAAGAAGTTCCCCGACATACCCGTCTCCACTCGAGAGGAATCACGAGGGTCCCGCCCACATCCAGAGGAGCCCCGTTTCCGCCTCGTAGCTCGAGATGAGGGATCGTTTCCCTGCTTCGTCGGGAAAGTGTTCCCGGCGTTCCCGTCGCATCTCAAGTGGAGGCCCTCTCAACAGGAACGGCGAGAGGAAATCCAGGGTCGTGCCACCATTCCAAGAGTCCCCCAGATGTCTCAGTCCATTCCAGAGGAACCTCTTTTCCCTTCACCGGCTCGTCTTTCACGCCGAGGATCGACTCACACCAAGGTGGCACGTGGCACAGCCCTGTGGGAAAGCCTCGTGGGAAAGCCTCGAGGGACAACCTCGAGGGAAAGACACAGATCCCTTGATCCACGTGACAGGAAGCGTGACACTACTGCTGCAGCTCGGGAGGAAAGCGCACGTGCATGCCCCCACTCGAGACGAGGCCTGACTCCCCTGGGGAGACTCAGAAGCACCCCAAGATCCATGGACACACTGGAGAGGAATCCTCAGGTTCCGGCCCCGACTCCACACAAGGACTGAGGCCCCGGCATGGACGGGAGAGGAATCCCGAGAGGTCCCCTAGCAACTCGCATGGGGACTGGCCTTTCCTGAGGCCACCAGAGCGGGTCCCTGAGGTCCCCGTCGTAACTCGAGAAGACCTGTCGCAACTCGAGAAAATCCAGCAGGTTCTCCCCTCCAGGCGAGATGAGGCCCATTTCCGCTGAGGCGTCTCGAGGCTGATCACACCTTACCTCTGGAACTTCGAAAGGCTCCTTCACACCCTTGGTGCAAATCAAGAAGTTCCCCGACCTAGCCGTCTCCACTCGAGAGGAATCACGAGGGTCCCGCCCACATCCAGAGGAGCCCCGTTTCCGCCTCGTAGCTCGAGATGAGGGATCCTTTCCCTGCTTCGTCGGGAAAGAGTTCCCGGCGTTCCCGTCGCATCTCAAGAGGAGGCACTCTCAACAGGAACGGCGAGAGGAACTCCAGGGTCGTGCCACCATTCCAAGAGTCCCCCAGATGTCTCAGTCCATTCCAGAGGAACCACTTTTCCCTTCACCGGCTCGTCTTTCACGCCGAGGATCGACTCAAACCAAGGTGGCACGTGGCACAGCCCTGTGGGAAAGCCTCGTGGGAAAGCCTCGAGGGACAGCCTCGAGGGAAAGCCACAGATCCCTTGATCCACGTGACAGGAAGCGTGACACTACTGCTGCAGCTCGGGAGGAAAGCGCACGTGCATGCCCCCACTCGAGACTAGGCCTGACTTCCCTGGGGAGATTCAGAAGCACCCCAAGATCCATGGCAACACTGGAGAGGAATCCTCAGGTTCCGGCCCCGACTCCACACAAGGACTGAGGCTCCGGCATGGACGGGAGAGGAATCCCGAGAGGTCCCCTAGCAACTCGCATGGGGACTGGCCTTTCCTGAGGCCACCAGAGCGGGTCCCTGAGGTCCCCGTCGTAACTCGAGAAGACCTGCCGCAACTCGAGAAAATCCAGGAGGTTCTCCCCTCCAGGCGAGATGAGGCCCATTTCTGCTGAGGCGTCTCGAGGCTGATCACACCTCACCTCTGGAACTTCGAAAGGGTCCTTCACACCCTTGGTGCAAATCAAAAAGTTCCCCGACATACCCGTCTCCACTCGAGAGGAATCACGAGGGTCCCGCCCACATCCAGAGGAGCCCCGTTTCCGCCTCGTAGCTCGAGATGAGGGATCGTTTCCCTGCTTCGTCGGGAAAGTGTTCCCGGCGTTCCCGTCGCATCTCAAGTGGAGGCCCTCTCAACAGGAACGGCGAGAGGAACTCCAGGGTCGTGCCACCATTCCAAGAGTCCCCCAGATGTCTCAGTCCATTCCAGAGGAACCTCTTTTCCCTTCACCAGCTCGTCTTTCACGCCGAGGATCGACTCACACCAAGGTGGCACGTGGCACAGCCCTGTGGGAAAGCCTCGTGGGAAAGCCTCGAGGGACAGCCTCGAGGGAAAGCCACAGATCCCTTGATCCACGTGACAGGAAGCGTGACACTACTGCTGCAGCTCGGGAGGAAAGCGCACGTGCATGCCCTCACTCGAGACGCGGCCTGACTCCCCTGGGGAGACTCAGAAGCACCCCAAGATCCATGGACACACTGGAGAGGAATCCTCAGGTTCCGGCCCCGACTCCACACAAGGACTGAGGCCCCGGCATGGACGGGAGAGGAATCCCGAGAGGTCCCCTAGCAACTCGCATGGGGACTGGCCTTTCCTGAGGCCACCAGAGCGGGTCCCTGAGGTCCCCGTCGTAACTCGAGAAGACCTGTCGCAACTCGAGAAAATCCAGCAGGTTCTCCCCTCCAGGCGAGATGAGGCCCATTTCCGCTGAGGCGTCTCGAGGCTGATCACACCTTACCTCTGGAACTTCGAAAGGCTCCTTCACACCCTTGGTGCAAATCAAGAAGTTCCCCGACCTAGCCGTCTCCACTCGAGAGGAATCACGAGGGTCCCGCCCACATCCAGAGGAGCCCCGTTTCCGCCTCGTAGCTCGAGATGAGGGATCCTTTCCCTGCTTCGTCGGGAAAGAGTTCCCGGCGTTCCCGTCGCATCTCAAGAGGAGGCCCTCTCAACAGGAACGGCGAGAGGAACTCCAGGGTCGTGCCACCATTCCAAGAGTCCCCCAGATGTCTCAGTCCATTCCAGAGGAACCACTTTTCCCTTCACCGGCTCGTCTTTCACGCCGAGGATCGACTCAAACCAAGGTGGCACGTGGCACAGCCCTGTGGGAAAGCCTCGTGGGAAAGCCTCGAGGGACAGCCTCGAGGGAAAGCCACAGATCCCTTGATCCACGTGACAGGAAGCGTGACACTACTGCTGCAGCTCGGGAGGAAAGCGCACGTGCATGCCCCCACTCGAGACTAGGCCTGACTTCCCTGGGGAGATTCAGAAGGACCCCAAGATCCATGGCAACACTGGAGAGGAATCCTCAGGTTCCGGCCCCGACTCCACACAAGGACTGAGGCTCCGGCATGGACGGGAGAGGAATCCCGAGAGTTCCCCTAGCAACTCGCATGGGGACTGGCCTTTCCTGAGGCCACCAGAGCGGGTCCCTGAGGTCCCCGTCGTAACTCGAGAAGACCTGCCGCAACTCGAGAAAATCCAGGAGGTTCTCCCCTCCAGGCGAGATGAGGCCCATTTCTGCTGAGGCGTCTCGAGGCTGATCACACCTCACCTCTGGAACTTCGAAAGGGTCCTTCACACCCTTGGTGCAAATCAAAAAGTTCCCCGACATACCCGTCTCCACTCGAGAGGAATCACGAGGGTCCCGCCCACATCCAGAGGAGCCCCGTTTCCGCCTCGTAGCTCGAGATGAGGGATCGTTTCCCTGCTTCGTCGGGAAAGTGTTCCCGGCGTTCCCGTCGCATCTCAAGTGGAGGCCCTCTCAACAGGAACGGCGAGAGGAACTCCAGGGTCGTGCCACCATTCCAAGAGTCCCCCAGATGTCTCAGTCCATTCCAGAGGAACCTCTTTTCCCTTCACCAGCTCGTCTTTCACGCCGAGGATCGACTCACACCAAGGTGGCACGTGGCACAGCCCTGTGGGAAAGCCTCGTGGGAAAGCCTCGAGGGACAGCCTCGAGGGAAAGCCACAGATCCCTTGATCCACGTGACAGGAAGCGTGACACTACTGCTGCAGCTCGGGAGGAAAGCGCACGTGCATGCCCCCACTCGAGACGCGGCCTGACTCCCCTGGGGAGATTCAGAAGCACCCCAAGATCCATGGACACACTGGAGAGGAATCCTCAGGTTCCGGCCCCGACTCCACACAAGGACTGAGGCCCCGGCATGGACGGGAGAGGAATCCCGAGAGGTCCCCTAGCAACTCGCATGGGGACTGGCCTTTCCTGAGGCCAACAGAGCGGGTCCCTGAGGTCCCCGTCGTAACTCGAGAAGACCTGCCGCAACTCGAGAAAATCCAGGAGGTTCTCCCCTCCAGGCGAGATGAGGCCCATTTCTGCTGAGGCGTCTCGAGGCTGATCACACCTCACCTCTGGAACTTCGAAAGGGTCCTTCACACCCTTGGTGCAAATCAAAAAGTTCCCCGACATACCCGTCTCCACTCGAGAGGAATCACGAGGGTCCCGCCCACATCCAGAGGAGCCCCGTTTCCGCCTCGTAGCTCGAGATGAGGGATCCTTTCCCTGCTTCGTCGGGAAAGTGTTCCCGGTGTTCCCGTCGCATCTCAAGCGGAGGCCCTCTCAACAGGAATGGCGAGAGGAACTCCAGGGTCGTGCCACCATTCCAAGAGTCCCCCAGATGTCTCAGTCCATTCCAGAGGAACCTCTTTTCCCTTCACCGGCTCGTCTTTCACGCCGAGGATCGACTCACACCAAGGTGGCACGTGGCACAGCCCTGTGGGAAAGCCTCGTGGGAAAGCCTCGAGGGACAACCTCGAGGGAAAGCCACAGATCCCTTGATCCACGTGACAGGAAGCGTGACACTACTGCTGCAGCTCGGGAGGAAAGCGCACGTGCATGCCCCCACTCGAGACGAGGCCTGACTCCCCTGGGGAGACTCAGAAGCACCCCAAGATCCATGGACACACTGGAGAGGAATCCTCAGGTTCCGGCCCCGACTCCACACAAGGACTGAGGCCCCGGCATGGACGGGAGAGGAATCCCGAGAGGTCCCCTAGCAACTCGCATGGGGACTGGCCTTTCCTGAGGCCACCAGAGCGGGTCCCTGAGGTCCCCGTCGTAACTCGAGAAGACCTGCCGCAACTCGAGAAAATCCAGGAGGTTCTCCCCTCCAGGCGAGATGAGGCTCATTTCCGCTGAGGCGTCTCGAGGCTGATCACACCTCCCCTCTTGAACTTCGAAAGGCTCCTTCACACCCTTGGTGCAAATCAAGAAGTTCCCCGACCTAGCCGTCTCCACTCGAGAGGAATCACGAGGGTCCCGCCCACATCCAGAGGAGCCCCGTTTCCGCCTCGTAGCTCGAGATGAGGGATCCTTTCCCTGCTTCGTCGGGAAAGAGTTCCCGGCATTCCCGTCGCATCTCAAGAGGAGGCCCTCTCAACAGGAACGGCGAGAGGAACTCCAGGGTCGTGCCACCATTCCAAGAGTCCCCCAGATGTCTCAGTCCATTCCAGAGGAACCTCTTTTCCCTTCACCGGCTCGTCTTTCACGCCGAGGATCGACTCACACCAAGGTGGCACGTGGCACAGCCCTGTGGGAAGCCTCGTGGGAAAGCCTCGAGGGACAACCTCGAGGGAAAGCCACAGATCCCTTGATCCACGTGACAGGAAGCGTGACACTACTGCTGCAGCTCGGGAGGAAAGCGCACGTGCATGCCCCCACTCGAGACGAGGCCTGACTCCCCTGGGGAGACTCAGAAGCACCCCAAGATCCATGGCAACACTGGAGAGGAATCCTCAGGTTCCGGCCCCGACTCCACACAAGGACTGAGGCCCCGGCATGGACGGGAGAGGAATCCCGAGAGGTCCCCTAGCAACTCGCATGGGGACTGGCCTTTCCTGAGGCCACCAGAGCGGGTCCCTGAGGTGCCCGTCGTAACTCGAGAAGACCTGCCGCAACTCGAGAAAATCCAGGAGGTTCTCCCCTCCAGGAGAGATGAGGCCAATTTCCGCTGAGGCGTCTCGAGCCTGATCACACCTCACCTCTGGAACTTCGAAAGGGTCCTTCACACCCTTGGTGCAAATCAAGAAGTTCCCCGACATACCCGTCTCCACTCGAGAGGAATCACGAGGGTCCCGCCCACATCCAGAGGAGCCCCGTTTCCGCCTCGTAGCTCGAGATGAGGGATCCTTTCCCTGCTTCGTCAGGAAAGAGTTCCCGGCGTTCCCGTCGCATCTCAAGAGGAGGCCCTCTCTACAGGAACGGCGAGAGGAACTCCAGGGTCGTGCCACCATTCCAAGAGTCCCCCAGATGTCTCAGTCCATTCCAGAGGAACCTCTTTTCCCTTCACTGGCTCGTCTTTCACGCCGAGGATCGACTCACACCAAGGTGGCACGTGGCACAGCCCTGTGGGAAAGCTTCGTGGGAAAGCCTCGAGGGACAGCCTCGAGGGAAAGCCACAGATCCCTTGATCCACGTGACAGGAAGCGTGACACTACTGCTGCAGCTCGGGAGGAAAGCGCACGTGCATGCCCCCACTCGAGACGAGGCCTGACTCCCCTGGGGAGACTCAGAAGCACCCCAAGATCCATGGCAACACTGGAGAGGAATCCTCAGGTTCCGGCCCCGACTCCACACAAGGACTGAGGCCCCGGCATGGATGGGAGAGGAATCCCGAGAGGTCCCCTAGCAACTCGCATGGGGACTGGCCTTTCCTGAGGCCACCAGATCGGGTCCCTGAGGTCCCCGTCGTAACTCGAGAAGACCTGCCGCAACTCGAGAAAATCCAGGAGGTTCTCCCCTCCAGGCGAGATGAGGCCCATTTCCGCTGAGGCGTCTCGAGGCTGATCACACCTCCCCTCTGGAACTTCGAAAGGGACCTTCACACCCTTGGTGCAAATCAAGAAGTTCCCCGACCTAGCCGTCTCCACTCGAGAGGAATCACGAGGGTCCCGCCCACATCCAGAGTTGCCCCGTTTCCGCCTCGTAGCTCGAGATGAGGGCTCCTTTCCCTGCTTCGTCGGGAAAGACTTCCGAGCCTTCCCGTCGCATCTCAAGAGGAGGCCCTCTCAACAGGAACGGCGAGAGGAACTCCAGGGTCGTGCCACCATTCCAAGAGTCCCCCAGATGTCTCAGTCCATTCCAGAGGAACCTCTTTTCCCTTCACCGGCTCGTCTTTCACGCCGAGGATCGACTCACACCAAGGTGGCACGTGGCACAGCCCTGTGGGAAAGCCTCGTGGGAAAGCCTCGAGGGACAGCCTCGAGGGAAAGCCACAGATCCCTTGATCCACGTGACAGGAAGCGTGACACTACTGCTGCAGCTCGGGAGGAAAGCGCACGTGCATGCCCCCACTCGAGACGAGGCCTGACTCCCCTGGGGAGACTCAGAAGCATCCCAAGATCCATGGCAACACTGGAGAGGAATCCTCAGGTTCCGGCCCCGACTCCACACAAGACTGAGGCCCCGGCATGGACGGGAGAGGAATCCCGAGAGGTCCCCTAGCAACTCGCATGGGGACTGGCCTTTCCTGAGGCCACCAGAGTGGGTCCCTGAGGTCCCCGTCGTAACTCGAGAAGACCTGCCGCAACTCGAGAAAATCCAGGAGGTTCTCCCCTCCAGGCGAGATGAGGCCCATTTCCGCTGAGGCGTCTCGAGGCTGATCACACCTCCCCTCTGGAACTTCGAAAGGCTCCTTCACACCCTTGGTGCAAATCAAGAAGTTCCCCGACATACCCGTCTCCACTCGAGAGGAATCACGAGGGTCCCGCCCACATCCAGAGGAGCCCCGTTTCCGCCTCGTAGCTCGAGATGAGGGATCCTTTCCCTGCTTCGTCGGGAAAGAGTTCCCGGCGTTCCCGTCGCATCTCAAGAGGAGGCCCTCTCAACAGGACCGGCGAGAGGAACTCCAGGGTCGTGCCACCATTCCAAGAGTCCCCCAGATGTCTCAGTCCATACCAGAGGAACCTCTTTTCCCTTCACCGGCTCGTCTTTCACGCCGAGGATCGACTCACACCAAGGTGGCACGTGGCACAGCCCTGTGGGAAAGCCTCGTGGGAAAGCCTCGAGGGACAGCCTCGAGGGAAAGCCACAGATCCCTTGATCCACGTGACAGGAAGCGTGACACTACTGCTGCAGCTCGGGAGGAAATCGCACGTGCATGCCCCCACTCGAGACGAGGCCTGACTCCCCTGGGGAGACTCAGAAGCACCCCAAGATCCATGGCAACACTGGAGAGGAATCCTCAGGTTCCGGCCCCGACTCCACACAAGGACTGAGGCCCCGGCATGGACGGGAGAGGAATCCCGAGAGGTCCCCTAGCAACTCGCATGGGGACTGGCCTTTCCTGAGGCCACCAGAGCGGGTCCCTGAGGTGCCCGTCGTAACTCGAGAGGACCTGCCGCAACTCGAGAAAATCCAGGAGGTTCTCCCCTCCAGGCGAGATGAGGCCCATTTCCGCTGAGGCGTCTCGAGCCTGATCACACCTCACCTCTGGAACTTCGAAAGGGTCCTTCACACCCTTGGTGCAAATCAAGAAGTTCCCCGACCTAGCCGTCTCCACTCGAGAGGAATCACGAGGGTCCCGCCCACATCCAGAGGAGCCCCGTTTCCGCCTCGTAGCTCGAGATGAGGGATCCTTTCCCTGCTTCGTCGGGAAAGAGTTCCCGGCGTTCCCGTCGCATCTCAAGAGGAGGCCCTCTCAACAGGAACGGCGAGAGGAACTCCAGGGTCGTGCCACCATTCCAAGAGTCCCCCAGATGTCTCAGTCCATTCCAGAGGAACCTCTTTTCCCTTCACCGGCTCGCCTTTCACGCCGAGGATCGACTCACACCAAGGTGGCACGTGGCACAGCCCTGTGGGAAAGCCTCGTGGGAAAGCCTCGAGGGACAGCCTCGAGGGAAAGCCACAGATCCCTTGATCCACGTGACAGGAAGCGTGACACTACTGCTGCAGCACGGGAGGAAAGCGCACGTGCATGCCCCCACTCGAGACGAGGCCTGACTCCCCTGGGGAGACTCAGAAGCACCCCAAGATCCATGGCAACACTGGAGAGGAATCCTCAGGTTCCGGCCCCGACTCCACACAAGGACTGAGGCCCCGGCATGGACGGGAGAGGAATCCCGAGAGGTCCCCTAGCAACTCGCATGGGGACTGGCCTTTCCTGAGGCCACCAGAGCGGGTCCCTGAGGTCCCCGTCGTGACTCGAGAAGACCTGTCGCAACTCGAGAAAATCCAGCAGGTTCTCCCCTCCAGGCGAGATGAGGCCCATTTCCGCTGAGGCGTCTCGAGGCTGATCACACCTTACCTCTGGAACTTCGAAAGGCTCCTTCACACCCTTGGTGCAAATCAAGAAGTTCCCCGACCTAGCCGTCTCCACTCGAGAGGAATCACGAGGGTCCCGCCCACATCCAGAGGAGCCCCGTTTCCGCCTCGTAGCTCGAGATGAGGGATCCTTTCCCTGCTTCGTCGGGAAAGAGTTCCCGGCGTTCCCGTCGCATCTCAAGAGGAGGCCCTCTCAACAGGAACGGCGAGAGGAACTCCAGGGTCGTGCCACCATTCCAAGAGTCCCCCAGATGTCTCAGTCCATTCCAGAGGAACCACTTTTCCCTTCACCGGCTCGTCTTTCACGCCGAGGATCGACTCAAACCAAGGTGGCACGTGGCACAGCCCTGTGGGAAAGCCTCGTGGGAAAGCCTCGAGGGACAGCCTCGAGGGAAAGCCACAGATCCCTTGATCCACGTGACAGGAAGCGTGACACTACTGCTGCAGCTCGGGAGGAAAGCGCACGTGCATGCCCCCACTCGAGACTAGGCCTGACTTCCCTGGGGAGATTCAGAAGGACCCCAAGATCCATGGCAACACTGGAGAGGAATCCTCAGGTTCCGGCCCCGACTCCACACAAGGACTGAGGCTCCGGCATGGACGGGAGAGGAATCCCGAGAGGTCCCCTAGCAACTCGCATGGGGACTGGCCTTTCCTGAGGCCACCAGAGCGGGTCCCTGAGGTCCCCGTCGTAACTCGAGAAGACCTGCCGCAACTCGAGAAAATCCAGGAGGTTCTCCCCTCCAGGCGAGATGAGGCCCATTTCTGCTGAGGCGTCTCGAGGCTGATCACACCTCACCTCTGGAACTTCGAAAGGGTCCTTCACACCCTTGGTGCAAATCAAAAAGTTCCCCGACATACCCGTCTCCACTCGAGAGGAATCACGAGGGTCCCGCCCACATCCAGAGGAGCCCCGTTTCCGCCTCGTAGCTCGAGATGAGGGATCGTTTCCCTGCTTCGTCGGGAAAGTGTTCCCGGCGTTCCCGTCGCATCTCAAGTGGAGGCCCTCTCAACAGGAACGGCGAGAGGAACTCCAGGGTCGTGCCACCATTCCAAGAGTCCCCCAGATGTCTCAGTCCATTCCAGAGGAACCTCTTTTCCCTTCACCAGCTCGTCTTTCACGCCGAGGATCGACTCACACCAAGGTGGCACGTGGCACAGCCCTGTGGGAAAGCCTCGTGGGAAAGCCTCGAGGGACAGCCTCGAGGGAAAGCCACAGATCCCTTGATCCACGTGACAGGAAGCGTGACACTACTGCTGCAGCTCGGGAGGAAAGCGCACGTGCATGCCCCCACTCGAGACGCGGCCTGACTCCCCTGGGGAGAATCAGAAGCACCCCAAGATCCATGGACACA
Organism: Budorcas taxicolor; assembly: GCF_023091745.1. Taxonomy (NCBI): domain Eukaryota; kingdom Metazoa; phylum Chordata; class Mammalia; order Artiodactyla; family Bovidae; genus Budorcas; species Budorcas taxicolor. Next base: position 65,167 of record NW_026292623.1, read on the forward strand.
CTGGAGAGGAATCCTCAGGTTCCGGCCCCGACTCCACACAAGGACTGAGGCCCCGGCATGGACGGGAGAGGAATCCCGAGAGGTCCCCTAGCAACTCGCATGGGGACTGGCCTTTCCTGAGGCCAACAGAGCGGGTCCCTGAGGTCCCCGTCGTAACTCGAGAAGACCTGCCGCAACTCGAGAAAATCCAGGAGGTTCTCCCCTCCAGGCGAGATGAGGCCCATTTCTGCTGAGGCGTCTCGAGGCTGATCACACCTCACCTCTGGAACTTCGAAAGGGTCCTTCACACCCTTGGTGCAAATCAAAAAGTTCCCCGACATACCCGTCTCCACTCGAGAGGAATCACGAGGGTCCCGCCCACATCCAGAGGAGCCCCGTTTCCGCCTCGTAGCTCGAGATGAGGGATCCTTTCCCTGCTTCGTCGGGAAAGTGTTCCCGGTGTTCCCGTCGCATCTCAAGCGGAGGCCCTCTCAACAGGAATGGCGAGAGGAACTCCAGGGTCGTGCCACCATTCCAAGAGTCCCCCAGATGTCTCAGTCCATTCCAGAGGAACCTCTTTTCCCTTCACCGGCTCGTCTTTCACGCCGAGGATCGACTCACACCAAGGTGGCACGTGGCACAGCCCTGTGGGAAAGCCTCGTGGGAAAGCCTCGAGGGACAACCTCGAGGGAAAGCCACAGATCCCTTGATCCACGTGACAGGAAGCGTGACACTACTGCTGCAGCTCGGGAGGAAAGCGCACGTGCATGCCCCCACTCGAGACGAGGCCTGACTCCCCTGGGGAGACTCAGAAGCACCCCAAGATCCATGGACACACTGGAGAGGAATCCTCAGGTTCCGGCCCCGACTCCACACAAGGACTGAGGCCCCGGCATGGACGGGAGAGGAATCCCGAGAGGTCCCCTAGCAACTCGCATGGGGACTGGCCTTTCCTGAGGCCACCAGAGCGGGTCCCTGAGGTCCCCGTCGTAACTCGAGAAGACCTGCCGCAACTCGAGAAAATCCAGGAGGTTCTCCCCTCCAGGCGAGATGAGGCTCATTTCCGCTGAGGCGTCTCGAGCCTGATCACACCTCCCCTCTTGAACTTCGAAAGGCTCCTTCACACCCTTGGTGCAAATCAAGAAGTTCCCCGACCTAGCCGTCTCCACTCGAGAGGAATCACGAGGGTCCCGCCCACATCCAGAGGAGCCCCGTTTCCGCCTCGTAGCTCGAGATGAGGGATCCTTTCCCTGCTTCGTCGGGAAAGAGTTCCCGGCATTCCCGTCGCATCTCAAGAGGAGGCCCTCTCAACAGGAACGGCGAGAGGAACTCCAGGGTCGTGCCACCATTCCAAGAGTCCCCCAGATGTCTCAGTCCATTCCAGAGGAACCTCTTTTCCCTTCACCGGCTCGTCTTTCACGCCGAGGATCGACTCACACCAAGGTGGCACGTGGCACAGCCCTGTGGGAAGCCTCGTGGGAAAGCCTCGAGGGACAACCTCGAGGGAAAGCCACAGATCCCTTGATCCACGTGACAGGAAGCGTGACACTACTGCTGCAGCTCGGGAGGAAAGCGCACGTGCATGCCCCCACTCGAGACGAGGCCTGACTCCCCTGGGGAGACTCAGAAGCACCCCAAGATCCATGGCAACACTGGAGAGGAATCCTCAGGTTCCGGCCCCGACTCCACACAAGGACTGAGGCCCCGGCATGGACGGGAGAGGAATCCCGAGAGGTCCCCTAGCAACTCGCATGGGGACTGGCCTTTCCTGAGGCCACCAGAGCGGGTCCCTGAGGTGCCCGTCGTAACTCGAGAAGACCTGCCGCAACTCGAGAAAATCCAGGAGGTTCTCCCCTCCAGGAGAGATGAGGCCAATTTCCGCTGAGGCGTCTCGAGCCTGATCACACCTCACCTCTGGAACTTCGAAAGGGTCCTTCACACCCTTGGTGCAAATCAAGAAGTTCCCCGACATACCCGTCTCCACTCGAGAGGAATCACGAGGGTCCCGCCCACATCCAGAGGAGCCCCGTTTCCGCCTCGTAGCTCGAGATGAGGGATCCTTTCCCTGCTTCGTCAGGAAAGAGTTCCCGGCGTTCCCGTCGCATCTCAAGAGGAGGCCCTCTCTACAGGAACGGCGAGAGGAACTCCAGGGTCGTGCCACCATTCCAAGAGTCCCCCAGATATCTCAGTCCATTCCAGAGGAACCTCTTTTCCCTTCACTGGCTCGTCTTTCACGCCGAGGATCGACTCACACCAAGGTGGCACGTGGCACAGCCCTGTGGGAAAGCTTCGTGGGAAAGCCTCGAGGGACAGCCTCGAGGGAAAGCCACAGATCCCTTGATCCACGTGACAGGAAGCGTGACACTACTGCTGCAGCTCGGGAGGAAAGCGCACGTGCATGCCCCCACTCGAGACGAGGCCTGACTCCCCTGGGGAGACTCAGAAGCACCCCAAGATCCATGGCAACACTGGAGAGGAATCCTCAGGTTCCGGCCCCGACTCCACACAAGGACTGAGGCCCCGGCATGGATGGGAGAGGAATCCCGAGAGGTCCCCTAGCAACTCGCATGGGGACTGGCCTTTCCTGAGGCCACCAGATCGGGTCCCTGAGGTCCCCGTCGTAACTCGAGAAGACCTGCCGCAACTCGAGAAAATCCAGGAGGTTCTCCCCTCCAGGCGAGATGAGGCCCATTTCCGCTGAGGCGTCTCGAGGCTGATCACACCTCCCCTCTGGAACTTCGAAAGGGACCTTCACACCCTTGGTGCAAATCAAGAAGTTCCCCGACCTAGCCGTCTCCACTCGAGAGGAATCACGAGGGTCCCGCCCACATCCAGAGTTGCCCCGTTTCCGCCTCGTAGCTCGAGATGAGGGCTCCTTTCCCTGCTTCGTCGGGAAAGACTTCCGAGCCTTCCCGTCGCATCTCAAGAGGAGGCCCTCTCAACAGGAACGGCGAGAGGAACTCCAGGGTCGTGCCACCATTCCAAGAGTCCCCCAGATGTCTCAGTCCATTCCAGAGGAACCTCTTTTCCCTTCACCGGCTCGTCTTTCACGCCGAGGATCGACTCACACCAAGGTGGCACGTGGCACAGCCCTGTGGGAAAGCCTCGTGGGAAAGCCTCGAGGGACAGCCTCGAGGGAAAGCCACAGATCCCTTGATCCACGTGACAGGAAGCGTGACACTACTGCTGCAGCTCGGGAGGAAAGCGCACGTGCATGCCCCCACTCGAGACGAGGCCTGACTCCCCTGGGGAGACTCAGAAGCATCCCAAGATCCATGGCAACACTGGAGAGGAATCCTCAGGTTCCGGCCCCGACTCCACACAAGACTGAGGCCCCGGCATGGACGGGAGAGGAATCCCGAGAGGTCCCCTAGCAACTCGCATGGGGACTGGCCTTTCCTGAGGCCACCAGAGTGGGTCCCTGAGGTCCCCGTCGTAACTCGAGAAGACCTGCCGCAACTCGAGAAAATCCAGGAGGTTCTCCCCTCCAGGCGAGATGAGGCCCATTTCCGCTGAGGCGTCTCGAGGCTGATCACACCTCCCCTCTGGAACTTCGAAAGGCTCCTTCACACCCTTGGTGCAAATCAAGAAGTTCCCCGACATACCCGTCTCCACTCGAGAGGAATCACGAGGGTCCCGCCCACATCCAGAGGAGCCCCGTTTCCGCCTCGTAGCTCGAGATGAGGGATCCTTTCCCTGCTTCGTCGGGAAAGAGTTCCCGGCGTTCCCGTCGCATCTCAAGAGGAGGCCCTCTCAACAGGACCGGCGAGAGGAACTCCAGGGTCGTGCCACCATTCCAAGAGTCCCCCAGATGTCTCAGTCCATACCAGAGGAACCTCTTTTCCCTTCACCGGCTCGTCTTTCACGCCGAGGATCGACTCACACCAAGGTGGCACGTGGCACAGCCCTGTGGGAAAGCCTCGTGGGAAAGCCTCGAGGGACAGCCTCGAGGGAAAGCCACAGATCCCTTGATCCACGTGACAGGAAGCGTGACACTACTGCTGCAGCTCGGGAGGAAATCGCACGTGCATGCCCCCACTCGAGACGAGGCCTGACTCCCCTGGGGAGACTCAGAAGCACCCCAAGATCCATGGCAACACTGGAGAGGAATCCTCAGGTTCCGGCCCCGACTCCACACAAGGACTGAGGCCCCGGCATGGACGGGAGAGGAATCCCGAGAGGTCCCCTAGCAACTCGCATGGGGACTGGCCTTTCCTGAGGCCACCAGAGCGGGTCCCTGAGGTGCCCGTCGTAACTCGAGAGGACCTGCCGCAACTCGAGAAAATCCAGGAGGTTCTCCCCTCCAGGCGAGATGAGGCCCATTTCCGCTGAGGCGTCTCGAGCCTGATCACACCTCACCTCTGGAACTTCGAAAGGGTCCTTCACACCCTTGGTGCAAATCAAGAAGTTCCCCGACCTAGCCGTCTCCACTCGAGAGGAATCACGAGGGTCCCGCCCACATCCAGAGGAGCCCCGTTTCCGCCTCGTAGCTCGAGATGAGGGATCCTTTCCCTGCTTCGTCGGGAAAGAGTTCCCGGCGTTCCCGTCGCATCTCAAGAGGAGGCCCTCTCAACAGGAACGGCGAGAGGAACTCCAGGGTCGTGCCACCATTCCAAGAGTCCCCCAGATGTCTCAGTCCATTCCAGAGGAATCTCTTTTCCCTTCACCGGCTCGCCTTTCACGCCGAGGATCGACTCACACCAAGGTGGCACGTGGCACAGCCCTGTGGGAAAGCCTCGTGGGAAAGCCTCGAGGGACAGCCTCGAGGGAAAGCCACAGATCCCTTGATCCACGTGACAGGAAGCGTGACACTACTGCTGCAGCACGGGAGGAAAGCGCACGTGCATGCCCCCACTCGAGACGAGGCCTGACTCCCCTGGGGAGACTCAGAAGCACCCCAAGATCCATGGCAACACTGGAGAGGAATCCTCAGGTTCCGGCCCCGACTCCACACAAGGACTGAGGCCCCGGCATGGACGGGAGAGGAATCCCGAGAGGTCCCCTAGCAACTCGCATGGGGACTGGCCTTTCCTGAGGCCACAAGAGCGGGTCCCTGTGGTCCCCGTCGTGACTCGAGAAGACCTGCCGCACCTCGAGAAAATCCAGGAGGTTCTCCCCTCCAGGCGAGATGAGGCCCATTTCCGCTGAGGCGTCTCGAGGCTGATCACACCTCACCTCTGGAACTTCGAAAGGCTCCTTCACACCCTTGGTGCAAATCAAGAAGTTCCCCGACCTAGCCGTCTCCACTCGAGAGGAATCACGAGGGTCCCGCCCACATCCAGAGGAGCCCCGTTTCCGCCTCGTAGCTCGAGATGAGGGATCCTTTCCCTGCTTCGTCGGGAAAGAGTTCCCGGCGTTCCCGTCGCATCTCAAGAGGAGGCCCTCTCAACAGGAACGGCGAGAGGAACTCCAGGGTCGTGCCACCATTCCAAGAGTCCCCCAGATGTCTCAGTCCATTCCAGAGGAACCTCTTTCCCCTTCACCGGCTCGTCTTTCATGCCGAGGATCGACTCACACCAAGGTGGCACGTGGCACAGCCCTGTGGGAAAGCCTCGTGGGAAAGCCTCGAGGGACAGCCTCGAGGGAAAGCCACAGATCCCTTGATCCACGTGACAGGAAGCGTGACACTACTGCTGCAGCTCGGGAGGAAAGCGCACGTGCATGCCCCCACTCGAGACGAGGCCTGACTCCCCTGGGGAGACTCAGAAGCATCCCAAGATCCATGGCAACACTGGAGAGGAATCCTCAGGTTCCGGCCCCGACTCCACACAAGACTGAGGCCCCGGCATGGACGGGAGAGGAATCCCGAGAGGTCCCCTAGCAACTCGCATGGGGACTGGCCTTTCCTGAGGCCACCAGAGTGGGTCCCTGAGGTCCCCGTCGTAACTCGAGAAGACCTGCCGCAACTCGAGAAAATCCAGGAGGTTCTCCCCTCCAGGCGAGATGAGGCCCATTTCCGCTGAGGCGTCTCGAGGCTGATCACACCTCCCCTCTGGAACTTCGAAAGGCTCCTTCACACCCTTGGTGCAAATCAAGAAGTTCCCCGACATACCCGTCTCCACTCGAGAGGAATCACGAGGGTCCCGCCCACATCCAGAGGAGCCCCGTTTCCGCCTCGTAGCTCGAGATGAGGGATCCTTTCCCTGCTTCGTCGGGAAAGAGTTCCCGGCGTTCCCGTCGCATCTCAAGAGGAGGCCCTCTCAACAGGACCGGCGAGAGGAACTCCAGGGTCGTGCCACCATTCCAAGAGTCCCCCAGATGTCTCAGTCCATACCAGAGGAACCTCTTTTCCCTTCACCGGCTCGTCTTTCACGCCGAGGATCGACTCACACCAAGGTGGCACGTGGCACAGCCCTGTGGGAAAGCCTCGTGGGAAAGCCTCGAGGGACAGCCTCGAGGGAAAGCCACAGATCCCTTGATCCACGTGACAGGAAGCGTGACACTACTGCTGCAGCTCGGGAGGAAATCGCACGTGCATGCCCCCACTCGAGACGAGGCCTGACTCCCCTGGGGAGACTCAGAAGCACCCCAAGATCCATGGCAACACTGGAGAGGAATCCTCAGGTTCCGGCCCCGACTCCACACAAGGACTGAGGCCCCGGCATGGACGGGAGAGGAATCCCGAGAGGTCCCCTAGCAACTCGCATGGGGACTGGCCTTTCCTGAGGCCACAAGAGCGGGTCCCTGTGGTCCCCATCGTGACTCGAGAAGACCTGCCGCACCTCGAGAAAATCCAGGAGGTTCTCCCCTCCAGGCGAGATGAGGCCCATTTCCGCTGAGGCGTCTCGAGGCTGATCACACCTCACCTCTGGCACTTCGAAAGGGTCCTTCACACCCTTGGTGCAAATCAAGAAGTTCCCCGACCTAGCCGTCTCCACTCGAGAGGAATCACGAGGGTCCCGCCCACATCCAGAGGAGCCCCGTTTCCGCCTCGTAGCTCGAGATGAGTGATCCTTTCCCTGCTTCGTCGGGAAAGAGTTCCCGGCGTTCCCGTCGCATCTCAAGAGGAGGCCCTCTCAACAGGAACGGCGAGAGGAACTCCAGGGTCGTGCCACCATTCCAAGAGTCCCCCAGATGTCTCAGTCCATTCCAGAGGAACCTCTTTTCCCTTCAGCGGCTCGTCTTTCACGCCGAGGATCGACTCACACCAAGGTGGCACGTGGCACAGCCCTGTGGCAAAGCCTCGTGGGAAAGCCTCGAGGGACAGCCTCGAGGGAAAGCCACAGATCCCTTGATCCACGTGACAGGAAGCGTGACACTACTGCTGCAGCTTGGGAGGAAAGCGCACGTGCATGCCCCCACTCGAGACGAGGCCTGACTCCCCTGGGGAGACTCAGAAGCACCCCAAGATCCATGGCAACACTGGAGAGGAATCCTCAGGTTCCGGCTCCGACTCCACACAAGGACTGAGGCCCCGGCATGGACGGGAGAGGAATCCCGAGAGGTCCCCTAGCAACTCGCATGGGGAATGGCCTTTCCTGAGGCCACCAGAGCGGGTCCCTGAGGTCCCCGTCGTAACTCGAGAAGACCTGCCACAACTCGAGAAAATCAAGGAGGTTCTCCCCTCCAGGCGAGATGAGGCCCATTTCCGATGAGGCGTCTTGAGGCTGATCACACCTCACGTCTGGAACTTCGAAAGGGTCCTTCACACCCTTGGTGCAAATCAAGAAGTTCCCCGACCTAGCCGTCTCCACTCGAGAGGAATCACGAGAGTCCCGCCCACATCCAGAGGAGCCCCGTTTCCGCCTCGTAGCTCGAGATGAGGGATCCTTTCCCTGTTTCGTCGGGAAAGAGTTCCCGGCGTTCCCGTCGCATCTCAAGAGGAGGCCCTCTCAACAGAAACGGCGAGAGGAACTCCAGGGTCGTGCCACCATTCCAAGAGTCCCCCAGATGTCTCAGTCCATTCCAGCGGAACCTCTTTTCCTTTCACCGGCTCGTCTTTCACGCCGAGGATCGACTCACACCAAGGTGGCACGTGGCACAGCCCTGTGGGAAAGCCTCGTGGGAAAGCCTCGAGGGACAGCCTCGAGGGAAAGCCACAGATCCCTTGATCCACGTGACAGGAAGCGTGACACTACTGCTGCAGCTCGGGAGGAAAGCGCACGTGCATGCCCCCACTCGAGACGAGGCCTGACTCCCCTGGGGAGACTCAGAAGCATCCCAAGATCCATGGCAACACTGGAGAGGAATCCTCAGGTTCCGGCCCCGACTCCACACAAGACTGAGGCCCCGGCATGGACGGGAGAGGAATCCCGAGAGGTCCCCTAGCAACTCGCATGGGGACTGGCCTTTCCTGAGGCCACCAGAGTGGGTCCCTGAGGTCCCCGTCGTAACTCGAGAAGACCTGCCGCAACTCGAGAAAATCCAGGAGGTTCTCCCCTCCAGGCGAGATGAGGCCCATTTCCGCTGAGGCGTCTCGAGGCTGATCACACCTCACCTCTGGAACTTCGAAAGGCTCCTTCACACCCTTGGTGCAAATCAAGAAGTTCCCCGACCAAGCCGTCTCCACTCGAAGGAATCACGAGGGTCCCGCCCACATCCAGAGGAGCCCCGTTTCCGCGTCGTAGCTCGAGATGAGGGATCCTTTCCCTGCTTCGTCGGGAAAGAGTTCCCGGCGTTCCCGTCGCATCTCAAGAGGAGGCCCTCTCAACAGGACCGGCGATAGGAACTCCAGGGTCGTGCCACCATTCCAAGAGTCCCCCAGATGTCTCAGTCCATTCCAGAGGAACCTCTTTTCCCTTCACCGGCTCGTCTTTCACGCCGAGGATCGACTCACACCAAGGTGGCACGTGGCACAGCCCTGTGGGAAAGCCTCGTGGGAAAGTCTTGAGGGACAGCCTCGAGGGAAAGCCACAGATCCCTTGATCCACGTGACAGGAAGCGTGACACTACTGCTGCAGCTCGGGAGGAAAGCGCACGTGCATGCCCCCACTCGAGACGAGGCCTGACTCCCCTGGGGAGACTCAGAAGCACCCCAAGATCCATGGCAACACTGGAGAGGAATCCTCAGGTTCCAGCCCCGACTCCACACAAGGACTGAGGCCTTGGCATGGACGGGAGAGGAATCCCGAGAGGTCCCCTAGCAACTCGATGGGGACTGGCCTTTCCAGAGGCCACCAGAGCGGGTCCCTGTGGTCCCCGTCGTAACTCGAGAAGACCTGCCGCAACTCGAGAAAATCCAGGAGGTTCTCCCCTGCAGGCGAGATGAGGCCCATTTCCGCTGAGGCGTCTCGAGGCTGATCACACCTCACCTCTGGCACTTCAAAAGGGTCCTTCACACCCTTGGTGCAAATCAAGAAGTTCCCCGACCTAGCTGTCTCCACTCAAGAGGAATCACGTGGGTCCCACCCACATCCAGAGGAGCCCCGTTTCCGCCTCGTAGCTCGAGATGAGGGATCCTTTCCCTGCTTCGTCGGGAAAGAGTTCCCGGCGTTCCCGTCGCATCTCAAGAGGAGGCCCTCTCAACAGGAACGGCGAGAGGAACTCCAGGGTCGTGCCACCATTCCAAGAGTCCCCCAGATGTCTCAGTCCATTCCAGAGGAACCTCTTTCCCCTTCACCGGCTCGTCTTTCATGCCGAGGATCGACTCACACCAAGGTGGCACGTGGCACAGCCCTGTGGGAAAGCCTCGTGGGAAAGCCTCGAGGGACAGCCTCGAGGGAAAGCCACAGATCCCTTGATCCACGTGACAGGAAGCGTGACACTACTGCTGCAGCTCGGGAGGAAAGCGCACGTGCATGCCCCCACTCGAGACGAGCCCTGACTCCCCTGGGGAGACTCAGAAGCACCCCAAGATCCATTGCAACACTGGAGAGGAATCCTCAGGTTCCGGCCCCGACTCCACACAAGACTGAGGCCCCGGCATGGACGGCAGAGGAATCCCGAGAGGTCCCCTAGCAACTCGCATGGGGACTGGCCTTTCCTGAGGCCACCAGAGTGGGTCCCTGAGGTCCCCGTCGTAACTCGAGAAGACCTGCCGCAACTCAAGAAAATCCAGGAGGTTCTCCCCTCCAGGCGAGATGAGGCCCATTTCCGCTGAGGCGTCTCGAGGCTGATCACACCTCACCTCTGGAACTTCGAAAGGCTCCTTCACACCCTTGGTGCAAATCAAGAAGTTCCCCGACCAAGCCGTCTCCACTCGAGAGGAATCACGAGGGTCCCGCCCACATCCAGAGGAGCCCCGTTTCCGCCTCGTAGCTCGAGATGAGGGATCCTTTCCCTGCTTCGTCGGGAAAGAGTTCCCGGCGTTCCCGTCGCATCTCAAGAGGAGGCCCTCTCAACAGGACCGGCGAGAGGAACTCCAGGGTCGTGCCACCATTCCAAGAGTCCCCCAGATGTCTCAGTCCATTCCAGAGGAACCTCTTTTCCCTTCACCGGCTCGTCTTTCACGCCGAGGATCGACTCACACCAAGGTGGCACGTGGCACAGCCCTGTGGGAAAGCCTCGTGGGAAAGCCTCGAGGGACAGCCTCGAGGGAAAGCCACAGATCCCTTGATCCACGTGACAGGAAGCGTGACACTACTGCTGCAGCTCGGGAGGAAACCGCACGTGCATGCCCCCACTCGAGACGAGCCCTGACTCCCCTGGGGAGACTCAGAAGCACCCCAAGATCCATGGCAACACTGGAGAGGAATCCTCAGGTTCCGGCCCCGACTCCACACAAGGACTGAGGCCCCGACATGGACAGGAGAGGAATCCCGAGAGGTCCCCTAGCAACTCGCATGGGGACTGGCCTTCCCTGAGGCCACCAGAGCGGGTCCCTGAGGTCCCCGTCGTAACACGAGAAGACCTGCCGCAACTCGAGAAAATCCAGGAGGTTCTCCCCTCCAGGCGAGATGAGGCCCATTTCCGCTGAGGCGTCTCGAGGCTGATCACACCTCACCTCTGGAACTTCGAAAGGGTCCTTCACACCCTTGGTGCAAATCAAGAAGTTCCCCGACATAGCCGTCTCCACTCGAGAGGATTCACGAGGGTCCCGCCCACATCCAGAGGAGCCCCGTTTCCGCCTCGTAGCTCGAGATGAGGGATCCTTTCCCTGCTTCGTCGGGAAAGAGTTCCCGGCGTTCCCGTCGCATCTCAAGAGGAGGCCCTCTCAACAGGACCGGCGAGAGGAACTCCAGGGTCGTGCCACCATTCCAAGAGTCCCCCAGATGTCTCAGTCCATTCCAGAGGAACCTCTTTTCCCTTCACCGGCTCGTCTTTCACACTGAGGATCGACTCACACCAAGGTGGCACGTGGCACAGCCCTGTGGGAAAGGCTCGTGGGAAAGCCTCGAGGGACAGCCTCGAGGGAAAGCAACAGATCCCTTGATCCACGTGACAGGAAGCGTGACACTACTGCTGCAGCTCGGGAGGAAAGCGCACGTGCATGCCCCCACTCGAGACGAGCCCTGACTCCCCTGGGGAGACTCAGAAGCACCCCAAGATCCATGGCAACACTGGAGAGGAATCCTCAGGTTCTGGCCCCGACTCCACACAAGGACTGAGGCCCCGGCATGGACGGGAGAGGAATCCCGAGAGGTCCCCTAGCAACTCGCATGGGGACTGGCCTTCCCTGAGGCCACCAGAGCGGGTCCCTGAGGTCCCCGTCGTAACACGAGAAGACTTGCCGCAACTCGAGAAAATCCAGGAGGTTCTCCCCTCCAGGCGAGATGAGGGCCATTTCGGCTGAGGCGTCTCGAGGCTGATCACACCTCACCTCTGGCACTTCAAAAGGGTCCTTCACACCCTTGGTGCAAATCAAGAAGTTCCCCGACCTAGCCGTCTCCACTCGAGAGGAATCACGTGGGTCCCGCCCACATCCAGAGTTGCCCCGTTTCCGCCTCGTAGCTCGAGATGAGGGATCCTTTCCCTGCTTCTTCGGAAAAGAGTTCCCGGCGTTCCCGTCGCATCTCAAGAGGAGGCCCTCTCAACAGGAACGGCGAGAGGAACTCCAGGGTCGTACCACCATTCCAAGAGTCCCCCAGATGTCTCAGTCCATTCCAGAGGAACCTCTTTTCCCTTCACCGGCTCGTCTTTCACGCCGAGGATCGACTCACACCAAGGTGGCACGTGGCACAGCCCTGTGGGAAAGCCTCGTGGGAAAGTCTTGAGGGACAGCCTCGAGGGAAAGCCACAGATCCCTTGATCCACGTGACAGGAAGCGTGACACTACTGCTGCAGCTCGGGAGGAAAGCGCACGTGCATGCCCCCACTCGAGACGAGGCCTGACTCCCCTGGGGAGACTCAGAAGCACCCCAAGATCCATGGCAACACTGGAGAGGAATCCTCAGGTTCCAGCCCCGACTCCACACAAGGACTGAGGCCCCGGCATGGACGGGAGAGGAATCCCGAGAGGTCCCCTAGCAACTCGCATGGGGACTGGCCTTCCCTGAGGCCACCAGAGCGGGTCCCTGAGGTCCCCGTCGTAACACGAGAAGACTTGCCGCAACTCGAGAAAATCCAGGAGGTTCTCCCCTCCAGGCGAGATGAGGGCCATTTCGGCTGAGGCGTCTCGAGGCTGATCACACCTCACCTCTGGCACTTCAAAAGGGTCCTTCACACCCTTGGTGCAAATCAAGAAGTTCCCCGACCTAGCCGTCTCCACTCGAGAGGAATCACGTGGGTCCCGCCCACATCCAGAGGAGCCCCGTTTCCGCCTCGTAGCTCGAGATGAGGGATCCTTTCCCTGCTTCTTCGGGAAAGAGTTCCCGGCGTTCCCGTCGCATCTCAAGAGGAGGCCCTCTCAACAGGAACGGCGAGAGGAACTCCAGGGTCGTGCCACCATTCCAAGAGTCCCCCAGATGTCTCAGTCCATTCCAGAGGAACCTCTTTCCCCTTCACCGGCTCGTCTTTCACGCCGAGGATCGACTCACACCAAGGTGGCACGTAGCACAGCCCTGTGGGAAAGCCTCGTGGGAAAGCCTCGAGGGACAGCCTCGAGGGAAAGCCACAGATCCCTTGATCCACGTGACAGGAAGCGTGACAGTACTGCTGCAGCACGGGAGGAAAGCGCACGTGCATGCCCCCACTCGAGACGAGGCCTGACTCCCCTGGGGAGACTCAGAAGCACCCCAAGATCCATGGGAACAATGGAGAGGAATTCTCAGGTTCCGGCCCCAACTCCACACAAGGACTGAGGCCCCGGCATGGACGGGAGAGGAATCCCGAGAGGTCCCCTAGCAACTCGCATGGGGACTGGCCTTTCCTGAGGCCATCAGAGCGGGTCCCTGAGGTCCCCGTCGTAACTCGAGAAGACCTGCCGCAACTCGAGAAAATCCAGGAGGTTCTCCCCTCCAGGCGAGATGAGGCCCATTTCCGCTGAGGCGTCTCGAGGCTGATCACACCTCACCTCTGGAACTTCGAAAGGGTCCTTCACACCCTTGTGCAAATCAAGAAGTTCCCCGACCTAGCCGTCTCCACTCGAGAGGAATCACGAGGGTCCCGCCCACATCCAGAGGAGCCCCGTTTCCGCCTCGTAGCTCGAGATGAGGGATCCTTTCCCTGCTTCGTCGGGAAAGAGTTCCCGGCGTTCCCGTCGCATCTCAAGAGGAGGCCCTCTCAACAGGATCGGCGAGAGGAACTCAAGGGTCGTGCCACCATTCCAAGAGTCCCCCAGATGTCTCAGTCCATTCCAGAGGAACCTCTTTTCCCTTCACCGGCTCGTCTTTCACGCCGAGGATCGACTCACACCAAGGTGGCACGTGGCACAGCCCTGTGGGAAAGCCTCGTGGGAAAGCCTCGAGGGACAGCCTCGAGGGAAAGCCACAGATCCCTTGATCCACGTGACAGGAAGCGTGACACTACTGCTGCAGCTCGGGAGGAAAGCGCCCGTGCATGCCCCCACTCGAGACGAGGCCTGACTCCCCTGGGGAGACTCAGAAGCACCCCAAGATCCATGGCAACACTGGAGAGGAATCCTCAGGTTCCGGCCCCGACTCCACACAAGGACTGAGGCCCCGGCATGGACGGGAGAGGAATCCCGAGAGGTCCCCTAGCACCTCGCATGGGGACTGGCCTTTCCTGAGGCCACCAGAGCGGGTCCCTGAGGTCCCCGTCGTAACTCAAGAAGACCTACCGCAACTCGAGAAAATCCAGGGGGTTCTCCCCTCCAGGCGAGATGAGGCCCATTTCCGCTGAGGCGTCTCGATGCTGATCACACCTCACCTCTGGCACTTCAAAAGGGTCCTTCACACCCTTGGTGCAAATCAAGAAGTTCCCCGACCTAGCCGTCTCCACTCGAGAGGAATCACGTGGGTCCCGCCCACATCCAGAGGAGCCCCGTTTCCGCCTCGTAGCTCGAGATGAGGGATCCTTTCCCTGCTTCGTCGGGAAAGAGTTCCCGGCGTTCCCGTCGCATCTCAAGAGGAGGCCCTCTCAACAGGAACGGCGAGAGGGAACTCCAGGGTCGTGCCACCATTCCAAGAGTCCCCCAGATGTCTCAGTCCATTCCAGAGGAACCTCTTTTCCCTTCACCGGCTCGTCTTTCACGCCGAGGATCGACTCACACCAAGGTGGCACGTGGCACAGCCCTGTGGGAAAGCCTCGTGGGAAAGCCTCGAGGGACAGCCTCGAGGGAAAGCCACAGATCCCTTGATCCACGTGACAGGAAGCGTGACACTACTGCTGCAGCTCGGGAGGAAAGCGCACGTGCATGTCCCCACTCGAGACGAGGCCTGACTCCCCTGGGGAGACTCAGAAGCACCCCAAGATCCATGGCAACACTGGAGAGGAATCCTCAGGTTCCGGCCCTGACTCCACACAAGGACTGAGGCCCCGGCATGGACGGGAGAGGAATCCCGAGAGGTCCCCTAGCAACTTGCATGGGGACTGGCCTTTCCTGAGGCCACCAGAGCGGGTCCCTGAGGTCCCCGTCGTAACTCGAGAAGACCTGCCGCAACTCGAGAAAATCCAGGAGGTTCTCCCCTCCAGGCCAGATGAGGCCCATTTCCGCTGAGGCGTCTCGAGGCTGATCACACCTCACCTCTGGAACTTCGAAAGGGTCCTTCACACCCTTGGTGCAAATCAAGAAGTTCCCTGACCTAGCCGACTCCACTCGAGAGGAATCACGAGGGTCCTGCCCACATCCAGAGGAGCCCCGTTTCCGCCTCGTAGCTCGAGATGAGGGATCCTTTCCCTGCTTCGTCGGGAAAGAGTTCCCGGCGTTCCCGTCGCATCTCAAGAGGAGGCCCTCTCAACAGGAACGGCGAGAGGAACTCCAGGGTCGTGCCACCATTCCAAGAGTCCCCCAGATGTCTCAGTCCATTCCAGAGGAACCTCTTTTCCTTCACCGGCTCGTCTTTCACGCCGAGGATCGACTCACACCAAGGTGGCACGTGGCACAGCCCTGTGGGAAAGCCTCGAGGGAAAGCCTCGAGGGACAGCCTCGAGGGAAAGCCACAGATCCCTTGATCCACGTGACAGGAAGCGTGACACTACTGCTGCAGCTCGGGAGGAAAGCGCACGTGCATGTCCCCACTCGAGACGAGGCCTGACTCCCTGGGGAGACTCAGAAGCACCCCAAGATCCATGGCAACACTGGAGAGGAATCCTCAGGTTCCGGCCCTGACTCCACACAAGGACTGAGGCCCCGGCATGGACGGGAGAGGAATCCCGAGAGGTCCCCTAGCAACTCGCATGGGGACTGGCCTTTCCTGAGGCCACCAGAGCGGGTCCCTGAGGTCCCCGTCGTAACTCGAGAAGACCTGCCGCAACTCGAGAAAATCCAGGAGGTTCTCCCCTCCAGGCGAGATGAGGCCCATTTCGGCTGAGGCGTCTCGAGGCTGATCACACCTCACCTCTGGAACTTCGAAAGGCTCCTTCACACCCTTGGTGCAAATCAAGAAGTTCCCCGACATACCCGTCTCCACTCGAGAGGAATCACGAGGGTCCCGCCCACATCCAGAGGAGCCCCGTTTCCGCCTCGTAGCTCGAGATGAGGGATCCTTTCCCTGCTTCGTCGGGAAAGAGTTCCCGGCCTTCCGTCGCATCTCAAGTGGAGGCCCTCTCAACAGGAACGGCGAGAGGAACTCCAGGGTCGTGCCACCATTCCAAGAGTCCCCCAGATGTCTCAGTCCATTCCAGAGGAACCTCTTTCCCCTTCACCGGCTCGTCTTTCACGCCGAGGATCGACTCACACCAAGGTGGCACGTGGCACAGCCCTGTGGGAAAGCCTCGTGGGAAAGCCTCGAGGGACAGCCTCGAGGGAAAGCCACAGATCCCTTGATCCACGTGACAGGAAGCGTGACAGTACTGCTGCAGCACGGGAGGAAAGCACACGTGCATGCCCCCACTCGAGACGAGGCCTGACTCCCCTGGGGAGACTCAGAAGCACCCCAAGATCCATGGCAACAATGGAGAGGAATTCTCAGGCTCCGGCCCCAACTCCACACAGGGACTGAGGCCCGGCATGGACGGGAGAGGAATCCCGAGAGGTCCCCTAGCAACTCGCATGGGGACTGGCCTTTCCTGAGGCCACCAGAGCGGGTCCCTGAGGTCCCCGTCGTAACTCGAGAAGACCTGCCGCAACTCGAGAAAATCCAGGAGGTTCTCCCCTCCAGGCGAGATGAGGCCCATTTCCGCTGAGGCGTCTCGAGTCTGATCACACCTCACCTCTGGAACTTCGAAAGGGTCCTTCACACCCTTGGTGCAAATCAAGAAGTTCCCCGACCTAGCCGTCTCCACTCGAGAGGAATCACGAGGGTCCCGCCCACATCCAGAGGAGCCCCGTTCCGCCTCGTAGCTCGAGATGAGGGATCCTTTCCCTGCTTCGTCGGGCAAGAGTTCCCGGCGTTCCCGTCGCATCTCAAGAGGAGGCCCTCTCAACAGGAACGGCGAGAGGAACTCCAGGGTCGTGCCACCATTCCAAGAGTCCCCCAGATGTCTCAGTCCATTCCAGAGGAACCTCTTTTCCCTTCACCGGCTCGTCTTTCACGCCGAGGATCGACTCACACCAAGGTGGCACGTGGCACAGCCCTGTGCGAAAGCCTCGTGGGAAAGCCTCGAGGGACAGCCTCGAGGAAAGCCACAGATCCCTTGATCCACGTGACAGGAAGCGTGACACTACTGCTGCAGCTCGGGAGGAAAGCGCACGTGCATGCCCCCACTCGAGACGCGGCCTGACTCCCCTGGGGAGACTCAGAAGACACCCCAAGATCCATGGCAACACTGGAGAGGAATCCTCAGGTTCCGGCCCCGACTCCACACAAGGACTGAGGCCCCGGCATGGACGGGAGAGGAATCCCGAGAGGTCCCCTAGCAACTCGCATGGGGACTGGCCTTTCCTGAGGCCACCAGAGCGGGTCCCTGAGGTCCCCGTCGTAACTCGAGAAGACCTGCCGCAACTCGAGAAAATCCAGGAGGTTCTCCCCTCCAGGCGAGATGAGGCCCATTTCCGCTGAGGCGTCTCGAGGCTGATCACACCTCACCTCTGGAACTTCGAAAGCCTCCTTCACACCCTTGGTGCAAATCAAGAAGTTCCCCGACCTAGCCGTCTCCACTCGAGAGGAATCACGAGGGTCCCGCCCACATCCAGAGGAGCCCCGTTTCCGCCTCGTAGCTCGAGATGAGGGATCCTTTCCCTGCTTCGTCGGGAAAGAGTTCCCGGCCTTCCCGTCGCATCTCAAGAGGAGGCCCTCTCAACAGGAACGGCGAGAGGAACTCCAGGGTCGTGCCACCATTCCAAGAGTCCCCAGATGTCTCAGTCCATTCCAGAGGAACCTCTTTTCCCTTCACCGGCTCGTCTTTCACGCCGAGGATCGACTCACACCAAGGTGGCACATGCACAGCCCTGTGGGAAAGCCTCGTGGGAAAGCCTCGAGGGACAGCCTCGAGGGAAAGCCACAGATCCCTTGATCCACGTGACAGGAAGTGTGACACTACTGCTGCAGCTCGGGAGGAAAGCGCACGTGCATGCCCCCACTCGAGACGAGGCCTGACTCCCCTGGGGAGACTCAGAAGCACCCCAAGATCCATGGCAACACTGGAGAGGAATCCTCAGGTTCCGGCCCCGACTCCACACAAGGACTGAGGCCCCGGCATGGACGGGAGAGGAATCCCGAGAGGTCCCCTAGCAACTCGCATGGGGACTGGCCTTTCCTGAGGCCACCAGAGCGGGTCCCTGAGGTCCCCGTCGTAACTCGAGAAGACCTGCCGCAACTCGAGAAAATCCAGGAGGTTCTCCCCTCCAGGCGAGATGAGGTCCATTTCCGCTGAGGCGTCTCGAGGCTGATCACACCTCACCTCTGGAACTTCGAAAGCCTCCTTCACACCCTTGGTGCAAATCAAGAAGTTCCCCGACCTAGCCGTCTCCACTCGAGAGGAATCACGAGGGTCCCGCCCACATCCAGAGGAGCCCCGTTTCCGCCTCGTAGCTCGAGATGAGGGATCCTTTCCCTGCTTCGTCGGGAAAGAGTTCCCGGCCTTCCCGTCGCATCTCAAGAGGAGGCCCTCTCAACAGGAACGGCGAGAGGAACTCCAGGGTCGTGCCACCATTCCAAGAGTCCCCCAGATGTCTCAGTCCATTCCAGAGGAACCTCTTTTCCCTTCACCGGCTCGTCTTTCACGCCGAGGATCGACTCACACCAAGGTGGCACGTGTCACAGCCCTGTGGGAAAGCCTCGTGGGAAAGCCTCGAGGGACAGCCTCGAGGGAAAGCCACAGATCCGTTGAACCACGTGACAGGAAGCGTGACACTACTGCTGCAGCTCGGGAGGAAAGCGCACGTGCATGTCCCCACTCGAGACGAGGCCTGACTCCCCTGGGGAGACTCAGAAGCACCCCACGATCCATGGCAACACTGGAGAGGAATCCTCAGGTTCCGGCCCCGACTCCACACAAGGACTGAGGCCCCGGCATGGACGGGAGTGGAATCCCGAGGGGTCCCCTAGCAACTCGCATGGGGACTGGCCTTTCCTGAGGCCACCAGAGCGGGTCCCTGAGGTCCCCGTCGTAACTCGAGAAAACCTGCCACAATTCGAGAAAATCCAGGAGGTTCTCCCCTCCAGGCGAGATGAGGCCCATTTCCACTGAGGCGTCTCGAGGCTGATCACACCTCACCTCTGGAACTTCGAAAGGGTCCTTCACTCCCTTGGTGCAAATCAAGAAGTTCCCCGACCTAGCCGTCTCCACTCTAGAGGAATCACGAGGGTCCCCCCCACATCCAGAGGAGCCCCGTTTCCGCCTCGTAGCTCGAGATGAGGGATCCTTTCCCTGCTTCGTCGGGAAAGAGTTCCCGGCCTTCCCGTCGCATCTCAAGAGGAGGCCCTCTCAACAGGAACGGCGAGAGGAACTCCAGGGTCGTGCCACCATTCCAAGAGTCCCCCAGATGTCTCAGTCCATTCCAGAGGAACCTCTTTTCCCTTCACCGGCTCGTCATTCACGCCGAGGATCGACTCACACCAAGGTGGCACGTGGCACAGCCCTGTGGGAAAGCCTCGTGGGAAAGCCTCGAGGGACAGCCTCGAGGGAAAGCCACAGATCCCTTGATCCACGTGACAGGAAGCGTGACACTACTGCTGCAGCTCGGGAGGAAAGCGCACGTGCATGCCCCCACTCGAGACGAGGCCTGACTCCCCTGGGGAGACTCAGAAGCACCCCAAGATCCATGGCAACAATGGAGAGGAATTCTCAGGTTCCGGCCCCAACTCCACACAAGGACTGAGGCCCCGGCATGGACGGGAGAGGAATCCCGAGAGGTCCCCTAGCAACTCGCATGGGGACTGGCCTTTCCTGAGGCCACCAGAGCGGGTCCCTGAGGTCCCCATCGTAACTCGAGAAGACCTGCCGCAACTCGAGAAAATCCAGGAGGTTCTCCCCTCCAGGCCAGATGAGGCCCATTTCCGCTGAGGCGTCTCGAGGCTGATCACACCTCACCTCTGGAACTTCGAAAGGGTCCTTCACACCCTTGGTGCAAATCAAGAAGTTCCCCGACCTAGCCGTCTCCACTCTAGAGGAATCACGAGGGTCCCGCCCACATCCAGAGGAGCCCCGTTTCCGCCTCGTAGCTCGAGATGAGGGATCCTTTCCCTGCTTCGTCGGGAAAGAGTTCCCGGCGTTCCCGTCGCATCTCAAGAGGAGGCCCTCTCAACAGGAACGGCGAGAGGAACTCCAGGGTCGTGCCACCATTCCAAGAGTCCCCCAGATGTCTCAGTCCATTCCAGAGGAACCTCTTTTCCCTTCACCGGCTCGTCTTTCACGCCGAGGATCGACTCACACCAAGGTGGCACGTGGCACAGCCCTGTGGGAAAGCCTCGTGGGAAAGCCTCGAGGGACAGCCTCGAGGGAAAGCCACAGATCCCTTGATCCACGTGACAGGAAGCGTGACACTACTGCTGCAGCTCGGGAGGAAAGCGCACGTGCATGCCCCCACTCGAGACGAGGCCTGACTCCCCTGGGGAGACTCAGAAGCACCCCAAGATCCCTGGCAACACTGGAGAGGAATCCTCAGGTTCCGGCCCCGACTCCACACAAGGACTGAGGCCCCGGCATGGACGGGAGAGGAATCCCGAGTGGTCCCCTAGCAACTCGCATGGGGACTGGCCTTTCCTGAGGCCACCAGAGCGGGTCCCTGAGGTCCCCGTCGTAACTCGAGAAGACCTGCCGCAACTCGAGAAAATCCAGGAGGTTCTCCCCTCCAGGCGAGATGAGGCCCATTTCCGCTGAGGCGTCTCGAGGCTGATCACACCTCACCTCTGGAACTTCGAAAGGGTCCTTCACACCCTTGGTGCAAATCAAGAAGTTCCCCGACCTAGCCGTCTCCACTCTAGAGGAATCACGAGGGTCCCGCCCACATCCAGAGGAGCCCCGTTTCCGCCTCGTAGCTCGAGATGAGGGATCCTTTCCCTGCTTCGTCGGGAAAGAGTTCCCGGCGTTCCCGTCGCATCTCAAGAGGAGGCCCTCTCAACAGGAACGGCGAGAGGAACTCCAGGGTCGTGCCACCATTCCAAGAGTCCCCCAGATGTCTCAGTCCATTCCAGAGGAACCTCTTTTCCCTTCACCGGCTCGTCTTTCACGCCGAGGATCGACTCACACCAAGGTGGCACGTGGCACAGCCCTGTGGGAAAGCCTCGTGGGAAAGCCTCGAGGGACAGCCTCGAGGGAAAGCCACAGATCCCTTGATCCACGTGACAGGAAGCGTGACACTACTGCTGCAGCTCGGGAGGAAAGCGCACGTGCATGCCCCCACTCGAGACGAGGCCTGACTCCCCTGGGGAGACTCAGAAGCACCCCAAGATCCATGGCAACACTGGAGAGGAATCCTCAGGTTCCGGCCCCGACTCCACACAAGGACTGAGGCCCCGGCATGGACGGGAGAGGAATCCCGAGAGGTCCCCTAGCAACTCGCATGGGGACTGGCCTTTCCTGAGGCCACCAGAGCGGGTCCCTGAGGTCCCCGTCGTAACTCGAGAAGACCTGCCGCAACTCGAGAAAATCCAGGAGGTTCTCCCCTCCAGGCGAGATGAGGCCCATTTCCGCTGAGGCGTCTCGAGGCTGATCACACCTCACCTCTGGAACTTCGAAAGCCTCCTTCACACCCTTGGTGCAAATCAAGAAGTTCCCCGACCTAGCCGTCTCCACTCGAGAGGAATCACGAGGGTCCCGCCCACATCCAGAGGAGCCCCGTTTCCGCCTCGTAGCTCGAGATGAGGGATCCTTTCCCTGCTTCGTCGGGAATGAGTTCCCGGCCTTCCCGTCGCATCTCAAGAGGAGGCCCTCTCAACAGGAACGGCGAGAGGAACTCCAGGGTCGTGCCACCATTCCAAGAGTCCCCCAGATGTCTCAGTCCATTCCAGAGGAACCTCTTTTCCCTTCACCGGCTCGTCTTTCACGCCGAGGATCGACTCACACCAAGGTGGCACGTGGCACAGCCCTGTGGGAAAGCCTCGTGGGAAAGCCTCGAGGGACAGCCGCGAGGGAAAGCCACAGATCCCTTGATCCACGTGACAGGAAGCGTGACACTACAGCCGCAGCTCGGGAGGAAAGCGCACGTGCATGCCCCCACTCGAGACGAGGCCTGACTCCCCTGGGGAGACTCAGAAGCACCCCAAGATCCCTGGCAACACTGGAGAGGAATCCTCAGGTTCCGGCCCCGACTCCACACAAGGACTGAGGCCCCGGCATGGACGGGAGAGGAATCCCGAGTGGTCCCCTAGCAACTCGCATGGGGACTGGCCTTTCCTGAGGCCACCAGAGCGGGTCCCTGAGGTCCCCGTCGTAACTCGAGAAGACCTGCCGCAACTCGAGAAAATCCAGGAGGTTCTCCCCTCCAGGCGAGATGAGGCCCATTTCCGCTGAGGCGTCTCGAGGCTGATCACACCTCACCTCTGGAACTTCGAAAGGGTCCTTCACACCCTTGGTGCAAATCAAGAAGTTCCCCGACCTAGCCGTCTCCACTCTAGAGGAATCACGAGGGTCCCCCCCACATCCAGAGGAGCCCCGTTTCCGCCTCGTAGCTCGAGATGAGGGATCCTTTCCCTGCTTCGTCGGGAAAGAGTTCCCGGCCTTCCCGTCGCATCTCAAGAGGAGGCCCTCTCAACAGGAACGGCGAGAGGAACTCCAGGGTCGTGCCACCATTCCAAGAGTCCCCCAGATGTCTCAGTCCATTCCAGAGGAACCTCTTTTCCCTTCACCGGCTCGTCTTTCACGCCGAGGATCGACTCACACCAAGGTGGCACGTGGCACAGCCCTGTGGGAAATCCTCGTGGGAAAGCCTCGAGGGACAGCCTCGAGGGAAAGCCACAGATCCCTTGATCCACGTGACAGGAAGCATGACACTACTGCTGCAGCTCGGGAGGAAAGCGCACGTGCATGCCCCCACTCGAGACGAGCCCTGACTCCCCTGGGGAGACTCAGAAGCACCCCAAGATCCATGGCAACACTGGAGAGGAATCCTCAGGTTCCGGCCCTGACTCCACACAAGGACTGAGGCCCCGGCATGGACGGGAGAGGAATCCCGAGAGGTCCCCTAGCAACTCGCATGGGGACTGGCCTTTCCTGAGGCCACCAGAGCGGGTCCCTGAGGTCCCCGTCGTAACTCGAGAAGACCTGCCGCAACTCGAGAAAATCCAGGAGGTTCTCCCCTCCAGGCGAGATGAGGCCCATTTCCGCTGAGGCGTCTCGAGGCTGATCACACCTCACCTCTGGAACTTCGAAAGGCTCCTTCACACCCTTGGTGCAAATCAAGAAGTTCCCCGACCTAGCCGTCTCCACTCGAGAGGAATCACGAGGGTCCCGCCAACATCCAGAGGAGCCCCGTTTCCGCCTCGTAGCTCGAGATGAGGGATCCATTCCCTGCATCGTCGGGAAAGAGTTCCCGGCGTTCCCGTCGCATCTCAAGAGGAGGCCCTCTCAACAGGAATGGCGAGAGGAACTCCAGGGTCGTGCCACCATTCCAAGAGTCCCCCAGATGTCTCAGTCCATTCCAGAGGAACCTCTTTTCCCTTCACCGGCTCGTCTTTCACGCCGAGGATCGACTCACACCAAGGTGGCACGTGGCACAGCCCTGTGGGAAAGCCTCGTGGGAAAGCCTCGAGGGACAGCCTCGAGGGAAAGCCACAGATCCCTTGATCCACGTGACAGGAAGCGTGACACTACTGCTGTAGCTCGGGAGGAAAGCGCACGTGCATGCCCCCACTCGAGACGAGGCCTGACTCCCCTGGGGAGACTCAGAAGCACCCCAAGATCCATGGCAACACTGGAGAGGAATCCTCAGGTTCCGTCCCCGACTCAACACAAGGACTGAGGCCCCGGCATGGACGGGAGAGGAATCCCGAGAGGTCCCCTAGCAACTCGCATAGGGACTGGCCTTTCCTGAGGCCACCAGAGCGGGTCCCTGAGGTCCCCGTCGTAACTCGAGAAGACCTGCCGCAACTCGAGAAAATCCAGGAGGTTCTCCCCTCCAGGCGAGATGAGGCCCATTTCCGCTGAGGCGTCTCGAGGCTGATCACACCTCCCCTCTGGAACTTCGAAAGGCTCCTTCACACCCTTGCTGCAAATCAAGAAGTTCCCCGACATACCCGTCTCCACTCGAGAGGAATCACGAGGGTCCCGCCCACATCCAGAGGAGCCCCGTTTCCGCCTCGTAGCTCGAGATGAGGGATCCATTCCCTGCATCGTCGGGAAAGAGTTCCCGGCGTTCCCGTCGCATCTCAAGAGGAGGACCTCTCAACAGGAACGGCGAGAGGAACTCCAGGGTCGTGCCACCATTCCAAGAGTCCCCCAGATGTCTCAGTCCATTGCAGAGGAACCTCTTTTCCCTTCACCGGCTCGTCTTTCACGCCGAGGATCGACTCACACCAAGGTGGCACGTGGCACAGCTCTGTGGGAAAGCCTCGTGGGAAAGCCTCGAGGGACAGCCTCGAGGGAAAGCCACAGATCCCTTGATCCACGTGACAGGAAGCGTGACACTACTGCTGCAGCTCGGGAGGAAAGCGCACGTGCATGCCCCCACTCGAGACGAGGCCTGACTCCCCTGGGGAGACTCAGAAGCACCCCAAGATCCATGGCAACACTGGAGAGGAATCCTCAGGTTCCGGCCCCGACTCCACAGAAGGACTGAGGCCCCGGCATGGACGGGAGAGGAATCCCGAGTGGTCCCCTAGCAACTCGCATGGGGAATGGCCTTTCCTGAGGCCACCAGAGCGGGTCCCTGAGGTCCCCGTCGTAACTCGAGAAGACCTGCCGCAACTCGAGAAAATCCAGGAGGTTCTCCCCTCCAGGCGAGATGAGGCCCATTTCCGCTGAGGCGTCTCGAGGCTGATCACACCTCCCCTCTGGAACTTCGAAAGGGTCCTTCACACCCTTGGTGCAAATCAAGAAGTTCCCCGACATACCCGTCTCCACTCGAGAGGAATCACGAGGGTACCGCCCACATCCAGAGGAGCCCCGTTTCCGCCTCGTAGCTCGAGATGAGGGAGACTTTCCCTGCTTCTTCGGGAAAGAGTTCCAGGCGTTCCCGTCGCATCTCAAGAGGAGGCCCTCTCTACAGGAACGGCGAGAGGAACTCCAGGGTCGTGCCACCATTCCAAGAGTCCCCCAGATGTCTCAGTCCATTCCAGAGGAACCTCTTTTCCCTTCACCGGCTCGTCTTTCACGCCGAGGATCGACTCACACCAAGGTGGCACGTGGCACAGCGCTGTGGGAAAGCCTCGTGGGAAAGCCTCGAGGGACAGCCTCGAGGGAAAGCCACAGATCCCTTGATCCACGTGACAGGAAGTGTGACACTACTGCTGTAGCTCGGGAGGAAAGCGCACGTGCATGCCCCCACTCGAGACGAGGCCTGACTCCCCTGGGGAGACTCAGAAGCACCCCAAGATCCCTGGCAACACTGGAGAGGAATCCTCAGGTTCCGGCCCCGACTCCACACAAGGACTGAGGCCCCGGCATGTACGGGAGAGGAATCCCGAGAGGTCCCCTAGCAACTCGCATGGGGACCGGCCTTTCCTGAGGCCACCAGAGCGGGTCCCTGAGGTCCCCGTCGTAACTCGAGAAGACCTGCCGCAACTCGAGAAAATCCAGGAGGTTCTCCCCTCCAGGCGAGATGAGGCCCATTTCCGCTGAGGCGTCTCGAGGCTGATCACACCTCCCCTCTGGAACTTCGAAAGGCTCCTTCACACCCTTGGTGCAAATCAAGAAGTTCCCCGACATACCCGTCTCCACTCGAGAGGAATCACGAGGGTCCCGCCCACATCCAGAGGAGCCCCGTTTCCGCCTCATAGCTCGAGATGAGGGATCCATTCCCTGCATCGTCGGGAAAGAGTTCCCAGCGTTCCCGTCGCATCTCAAGAGGAGGCCCTCTCAACAGGAACGGCGAGAGGAACTCCAGGGTCGTGCCACCATTCCAAGAGTCCCCCAGATGTCTCAGTCCATTCCAGAGGAACCTCTTTTCCCTTCACCGGCTCGTCTTTCATGCCGAGGATCGACTCACACCAAGGTGGCACGTGGCACAGCCCTGTGGGAAAGCCTCGTGGGAAAGCCTCGAGGGACAGCCTCGAGGGAAAGCCACAGATCCCTTGATCCACGTGACAGGAAGCGTGACACTACTGCTGCAGCTCGGGAGGAAAGCGCACGTGCATGCCCCCACTCGAGACGAGGCCTGACTCCCCTGGGGAGACTCAGAAGCACCCCAAGATCCATGGCAACACTGGAGAGGAATCCTCAGGTTCCGGCCCCGACTCCACACAAGGACTGAGGCCCCGGCATGGACGGGAGAGGAATCCCGAGAGGTCCCCTAGCAACTCGCATGGGGACTGGCCTTTCCTGAGGCCACCAGAGCGGGTCCCTGAGGTCCCCGTCGTAACTCGAGAAGACCTGCCGCAACTCGAGAAAATCCAGGAGGTTCTCCCCTCCAGGCGAGATGAGGCCCATTTCCGCTGAGGCGTCTCGAGGCTGATCACACCTCCCCTCTGGAACTTCGAAAGGCTCCTTCACACCCTTGGTGCAAATCAAGAAGTTCCCCGACATACCCGGCTCCACTCGAGAGGAATCACGAGGGTCCCGCCCACATCCAGAGGAGCCCCGTTTCCGCCTCGTAGCTCGAGATGAGGGATCGTTTCCCTGCTTCGTCGGGAAAGAGTTCCCGGCGTTCCCGTCACATCTCAAGAGGAGGCCCTCTCAACAGGAACGGCGAGAGGAACTCCAGGGTCGTGCCACCATTCCAAGAGTCCCCCAGATGTCTCAGTCCATTCCAGAGGAACCTCTTTTCCCTTCACCGGCTCGTCTTTCACGCCGAGGATCGACTCACACCAAGGTGGCACGTGGCACAGCCCTGTGGGAAAGCCTCGTGGGAAAGCCTCGAGGGACAGCCTCGAGGGAAAGCCACAGATCCCTTGATCCACGTGACAGGAAGCGTGACACTACTGCCGCAGCTCAGGAGGAAAGCCCACGTGCATGCCCCCACTCGAGACGAGGCCTGACTCCCCTGGGGAGACTCAGAAGCACCCCAAGATCCCTGGCAACACTGGAGAGGAATCCTCAGGTTCCGGCCCCGACTCCACACAAGGACTGAGGCCCCGGCATGGACGGGAGAGGAATCCCGAGAGGTCCCCTAGCAACTCGCATGGGGACTGGCCTTTCCTGAGGCCACCAGAGCGGGTCCCTGAGGTCCCCGTCGTAACTCGAGAAAACCTGCCGCAACTCGAGAAAATCCAGGAGGTTCTCCCCTCCAGGCGAGATGAGGCCCATTTCCGCTGAGGCGTCTCGAGGCTGATCACACCTCCCCTCTGGAACTTCGAAAGGCTCCTTCACACCATTGCTGCAAATCAAGAAGTTCCCCGACATACCCGTCTCCACTCGAGAGGAATCACGAGTGTCCCGCCCACATCCAGAGGAGCCCCGTTTCCGCCTCGTAGCTCGAGATGAGGGATCCATTCCCTGCATCGTCGGGAAAGAGTTCCCGGCGTTCCCGTCGCATCTCAAGAGGAGGCCCTCTCAACAGGAACGGCGAGAGGAACTCCAGGGTCGTGCCACCATTCCAAGAGTCCCCCAGAT
Organism: Budorcas taxicolor; assembly: GCF_023091745.1. Taxonomy (NCBI): domain Eukaryota; kingdom Metazoa; phylum Chordata; class Mammalia; order Artiodactyla; family Bovidae; genus Budorcas; species Budorcas taxicolor. Next base: position 92,611 of record NW_026292623.1, read on the forward strand.
GTCTCAGTCCATTCCAGAGGAACCTCTTTTCCCTTCACCGGCTCGTCTTTCACGCCGAGGATCGACTCACACCAAGGTGGCACGTGGCACAGCCCTGTGGGAAAGCCTCGTGGGAAAGCCTCGAGGGACAGCCTCGAGGGAAAGCCACAGATCCCTTGATCCACGTGACAGGAAGCGTGACACTACTGCTGTAGCTCGGGAGGAAAGCGCACGTGCATGCCCCCACTCGAGACGAGGCCTGACTCCCCTGGGGAGACTCAGAAGCACCCCAAGATCCATGGCAACACTGGAGAGGAATCCTCAGGTTCCGTCCCCGACTCAACACAAGGACTGAGGCCCCGGCATGGACGGGAGAGGAATCCCGAGAGGTCCCCTAGCAACTCGCATAGGGACTGGCCTTTCCTGAGGCCACCAGAGCGGGTCCCTGAGGTCCCCGACGTAACTCGAGAAGACCTGCCGCAACTCGAGAAAATCCAGGAGGTTCTCCCCTCCAGGCGAGATGAGGCCCATTTCCGCTGAGGCGTCTCGAGGCTGATCACACCTCCCCTCTGGAACTTCGAAAGGCTCCTTCACACCCTTGGTGCAAATCAAGAAGTTCCCCGACATACCCGTCTCCACTAGAGAGGAATCACGAGGGTCCCGCCCACATCCAGAGGAGCCCCGTTTCCGCCTCGTAGCTCGAGATGAGGGATCCATTCCCTGCATCGTCGGGAAAGAGTTCCCGGCATTCCCGTCGCATCTCAAGAGGAGGACCTCTCAACAGGAACGGCGAGAGGAACTCCAGGGTCGTGCCACCATTCCAAGAGTCCCCCAGATGTCTCAGTCCATTCCAGAGGAACCTCTTTTCCCTTCACCGGCTCGTCTTTCACGCCGAGGATCGACTCACACCAAGGTGGCACGTGGCACAGCCCTGTGGGAAAGCCTCGTGGGAATGCCTCGAGGGACAGCCTCGAGGGAAAGCCACAGATCCGTTGAACCACGTGACAGGAAGCGTGACACTACTGCTGCAGCTCGGGAGGAAAGCGCACGTGCATGCCCCCACTCGAGACGAGGCCTGACTCCCCTGGGGAGACTCAGAAGCACCCCACGATCCATGGCAACACTGGAGAGGAATCCTCAGGTTCTGGCCCCGACTCCACACAAGGACTGAGGCCCCGGCATGGACGGGAGTGGAATCCCGAGGGGTCCCCTAGCAACTCGCATGGGGACTGGCCTTTCCTGAGGCCACCAGAGCGGGTCCCTGAGGTCCCCGTCGTAACTCGAGAAAACCTGCCACAATTCGAGAAAATCCAGGAGGTTCTCCCCTCCAGGCGAGATGAGGCCCATTTCCACTGAGGCGTCTCGAGGCTGATCACACCTCACCTCTGGAACTTCGAAAGGGTCCTTCACTCCCTTGGTGCAAATCAAGAAGTTCCCCGACCTAGCCGTCTCCACTCGAGAGGAATCACGAGAGTCCCGGCCACATCCAGAGGAGCCCCGTTTCCGCCTCGTAGCTCGAGATGAGGGATCCTTTCCCTGCTTCGTCGGGAAAGAGTTCCCGGCGTTCCCGTCGCATCTCAAGAGGAGGCCCTCTCAACAGGAACGGCGAGAGGAACTCCAGGGTCGTGCCACCATTCCAAGAGTCCCCCAGATGTCTCAGTCCATTCCATAGGAACCTCTTTTCCCTTCACCGGCTCGTCTTTCACGCCGAGGATCGACTCACACCAAGGTGGCACGTGGCACAGCCCTGTGGGAAAGCCTCGTGGGAAAGCCTCGAGGGACAGCCTCGAGGGAAAGCCACAGATCCCTTGATCCACGTGACAGGAAGCGTGACACTACTGCTGCAGCTCGGGAGGAAAGCGCACGTGCATGCCCCCACTCGAGACGAGGCCTGACTCCCCTGGGGAGACTCAGAAGCACCCCAAGATCCATGGCAACACTGGAGAGGAATCCTCAGGTTCCGGCCCCGACTCCACACAAGGACTGAGGCCCCGGCATGGACGGGAGAGGAATCCCGAGAGGTCCCCTAGCAACTCGCATGGGGACTGGCCTTTCCTGAGGCCACCAGAGCGGGTCCCTGAGGTCCCCGTCGTAACTCGAGAAGACCTGCCGCAACTCGAGAAAATCCAGGAGGTTCTCCCCTCCAGGCGAGATGAGGCCCATTTCCGCTGAGGCGTCTCGAGGCTGATCACACCTCACCTCTGGAACTTCGAAAGCCTCCTTCACACCCTTGGTGCAAATCAAGAAGTTCCCCGACCTAGCCGTCTCCACTCGAGAGGAATCACGAGGGTCCCGCCCACATCCAGAGGAGCCCCGTTTCCGCCTCGTAGCTCGAGATGAGGGATCCTTTCCCTGCTTCGTCGGGAAAGAGTTCCCGGCCTTCCCGTCGCATCTCAAGAGGAGGCCCTCTCAACAGGAACGGCGAGAGGAACTCCAGGGTCGTGCCACCATTCCAAGAGTCCCCCAGATGTCTCAGTCCATTCCAGAGGAACCTCTTTTCCCTTCACCGGCTCGTCTTTCACGCCGAGGATCGACTCACACCAAGGTGGCACGTGGCACAGCCCTGTGGGAAAGCCTCGTGGGAAAGCCTCGAGGGACAGCCTCGAGGGAAAGCCACAGATCCCTTGATCCACGTGACAGGAAGTGTGACACTACTGCTGCAGCTCGGGAGGAAAGCGCACGTGCATGCCCCCACTCGAGACGAGGCCTGACTCCCCTGGGGAGACTCAGAAGCACCCCAAGATCCATGGCAACACTGGAGAGGAATCCTCAGGTTCCGGCCCCGACTCCACACAAGGACTGAGGCCCCGGCATGGACGGGAGAGGAATCCCGAGAGGTCCCCTAGCAACTCGCATGGGGACTGGCCTTTCCTGAGGCCACCAGAGCGGGTCCCTGAGGTCCCCGTCGTAACTCGAGAAGACCTGCCGCAACTCGAGAAAATCCAGGAGGTTCTCCCCTCCAGGCGAGATGAGGCCCATTTCCGCTGAGGCGTCTCGAGGCTGATCACACCTCACCTCTGGAACTTCGAAAGCCTCCTTCACACCCTTGGTGCAAATCAAGAAGTTCCCCGACCTAGCCGTCTCCACTCGAGAGGAATCACGAGGGTCCCGCCCACATCCAGAGGAGCCCCGTTTCCGCCTCGTAGCTCGAGATGAGGGATCCTTTCCCTGCTTCGTCGGGAAAGAGTTCCCGGCCTTCCCGTCGCATCTCAAGAGGAGGCCCTCTCAACAGGAACGGCGAGAGGAACTCCAGGGTCGTGCCACCATTCCAAGAGTCCCCCAGATGTCTCAGTCCATTCCAGAGGAACCTCTTTTCCCTTCACCGGCTAGTCATTCACGCCGAGGATCGACTCACACCAAGGTGGCACGTGGCACAGCCCTGTGGGAAAGCCTCGTGGGAAAGCCTCGAGGGACAGCCTCGAGGGAAAGCCACAGATCCCTTGATCCACGTGACAGGAAGCGTGACACTACTGCTGCAGCTCGGGAGGAAAGCGCACGTGCATGTCCCCACTCGAGACGAGGCCTGACTCCCCTGGGGAGACTCAGAAGCACCCCAAGATCCATGGCAACACTGGAGAGGAATCCTCAGGTTCCGGCCCTGACTCCACACAAGGACTGAGGCCCCGGCATGGACGGGAGAGGAATCCCGAGAGGTCCCCTAGCAACTCGCATGGGGACTGGCCTTTCCTGAGGCCACCAGAGCGGGTCCCTGAGGTCCCCGTCGTATCTCGAGAAGACCTGCCGCAACTCGAGAAAATCCAGGAGGTTCTCCCCTCCAGGCGAGATGAGGCCCATTTCCGCTGAGGCGTCTCGAGGCTGATCACACCTCCCCTCTGGAACTTCGAAAGGCTCCTTCACACCCTTGGTGCAAATCAAGAAGTTCCCCAACATACCCGTCTCCACTCGAGAGGAATCACGAGGGTCCCGCCCACATCCAGAGGAGCCCCGTTTCCGCCTCGTAGCTCGAGATGAGGGATCCATTCCCTGCATCGTCGGGAAAGAGTTCCCGGCATTCCCGTCGCATCTCAAGAGGAGGACCTCTCAACAGGAACGGCGAGAGGAACTCCAGGGTCGTGCCACCATTCCAAGAGTCCCCCAGATGTCTCAGTCCATTCCAGAGGAACCTCTTTTCCCTTCACCGGCTCGTCTTTCACGCCGAGGATCGACTCACACCAAGGTGGCACGTGGCACAGCCCTGTGGGAAAGCCTCGTGGGAATGCCTCGAGGGACAGCCTCGAGGGAAAGCCACAGATCCGTTGAACCACGTGACAGGAAGCGTGACACTACTGCTGCAGCTCGGGAGGAAAGCGCACGTGCATGCCCCCACTCGAGACGAGGCCTGACTCCCCTGGGGAGACTCAGAAGCACCCCACGATCCATGGCAACACTGGAGAGGAATCCTCAGGTTCCGGCCCCGACTCCACACAAGGACTGAGGCCCCGGCATGGACGGGAGTGGAATCCCGAGGGGTCCCCTAGCAACTCGCATGGGGACTGGCCTTTCCTGAGGCCACCAGAGCGGGTCCCTGAGGTCCCCGTCGTAACTCGAGAAAACCTGCCACAATTCGAGAAAATCCAGGAGGTTCTCCCCTCCAGGCGAGATGAGGCCCATTTCCACTGAGGCGTCTCGAGGCTGAACACACCTCACCTCTGGAACTTCGAAAGGGTCCTTCACTCCCTTGGTGCAAATCAAGAAGTTCCCCGACCTAGCCGTCTCCACTCGAGAGGAATCACGAGAGTCCCGGCCACATCCAGAGGAGCCCCGTTTCCGCCTCGTAGCTCGAGATGAGGGATCCTTTCCCTGCTTCGTCGGGAAAGAGTTCCCGGCGTTCCCGTCGCATCTCAAGAGGAGGCCCTCTCAACAGGAACGGCGAGAGGAACTCCAGGGTCGTGCCACCATTCCAAGAGTCCCCCAGATGTCTCAGTCCATTCCAGAGGAACCTCTTTTCCCTTCACCGGCTCGTCTTTCACGCCGAGGATCGACTCACACCAAGGTGGCACGTGGCACAGCCCTGTGGGAAAGCCTCGTGGGAAAGCCTCGAGGGACAGCCTCGAGGGAAAGCCACAGATCCCTTGATCCACGTGACAGGAAGCGTGACACTACTGCTGCAGCTCGGGAGGAAAGCGCACGTGCATGCCCCCACTCGAGACGAGGCCTGACTCCCCTGGGGAGACTCAGAAGCACCCCAAGATCCATGGCAACACTGGAGAGGAATCCTCAGGTTCCGGCCCCGACTCCACACAAGGACTGAGGCCCCGGCATGGACGGGAGAGGAATCCCGAGAGGTCCCCTAGCAACTCGCATGGGGACTGGCCTTTCCTGAGGCCACCAGAGCGGGTCCCTGAGGTCCCCGTCGTAACTCGAGAAGACCTGCCGCAACTCGAGAAAATCCAGGAGGTTCTTCCCTCCAGGCGAGATGAGGCCCATTTCCGCTGAGGCGTCTCGAGGCTGATCACACCTCACCTCTGGAACTTCGAAAGCCTCCTTCACACCCTTGGTGCAAATCAAGAAGTTCCCCGACCTAGCCGTCTCCACTCGAGAGGAATCACGAGGGTCCCGCCCACATCCAGAGGAGCCCCGTTTCCGCCTCGTAGCTCGAGATGAGGGATCCTTTCCCTGCTTCGTCGGGAAAGAGTTCCCGGCCTTCCCGTCGCATCTCAAGAGGAGGCCCTCTCAACAGGAACGGCGAGAGGAACTCCAGGGTCGTGCCACCATTCCAAGAGTCCCCCAGATGTCTCAGTCCATTCCAGAGGAACCTCTTTTCCCTTCACCGGCTCGTCATTCACGCCGAGGATCGACTCACACCAAGGTGGCACGTGGCACAGCCCTGTGGGAAAGCCTCGTGGGAAAGCCTCGAGGGACAGCCTCGAGGGAAAGCCACAGATCCCTTGATCCACGTGACAGGAAGCGTGACACTACTGCTGCAGCTCGGGAGGAAAGCGCACGTGCATGTCCCCACTCGAGACGAGGCCTGACTCCCCTGGGGAGACTCAGAAGCACCCCAAGATCCATGGCAACACTGGAGAGGAATCCTCAGGTTCCGGCCCCGACTCCACACAAGGACTGAGGCCCCGGCATGGACGGGAGTGGAATCCCGAGGGGTCCCCTAGCAACTCGCATGGGGACTGGCCTTTCCTGAGGCCACCAGAGCGGGTCCCTGAGGTCCCCGTCGTAACTCGAGAAAACCTGCCACAATTCGAGAAAATCCAGGAGGTTCTCCCCTCCAGGCGAGATGAGGCCCATTTCCACTGAGGCGTCTCGAGGCTGATCACACCTCACCTCTGGAACTTCGAGGGGTTCCTTCACTCCCTTGGTGCAAATCAAGAAGTTCCCCGACCTAGCCGTCTCCACTCGAGAGGAATCACGAGAGTCCCGGCCACATCCAGAGGAGCCCCGTTTCCGCCTCGTAGCTCGAGATGAGGGATCCTTTCCCTGCTTCGTCGGGAAAGAGTTCCCGGCGTTCCCGTCGCATCTCAAGAGGAGGCCCTCTCAACAGGAACGGCGAGAGGAACTCCAGGGTCGTGCCACCATTCCAAGAGTCCCCCAGATGTCTCAGTCCATTCCAGAGGAACCTCTTTTCCCTTCACCGGCTCGTCTTTCACGCCGAGGATCGACTCACACCAAGGTGGCACGTGGCACAGCCCTGTGGGAAAGCCTCGTGGGAAAGCCTCGAGGGACAGCCTCGAGGGAAAGCCACAGATCCCTTGATCCACGTGACAGGAAGCGTGACACTACTGCTGCAGCTCGGGAGGAAAGCGCACGTGCATGCCCCCACTCGAGACGAGGCCTGACTCCCCTGGGGAGACTCAGAAGCACCCCAAGATCCATGGCAACACTGGAGAGGAATCCTCAGGTTCCGGCCCCGACTCCACACAAGGACTGAGGCCCCGGCATGGACGGGAGAGGAATCCCGAGAGGTCCCCTAGCAACTCGCATGGGGACTGGCCTTTCCTGAGGCCACCAGAGCGGGTCCCTGAGGTCCCCGTCGTAACTCGAGAAGACCTGCCGCAACTCGAGAAAATCCAGGAGGTTCTCCCCTCCAGGCGAGATGAGGCCCATTTCCGCTGAGGCGTCTCGAGGCTGATCACACCTCACCTCTGGAACTTCGAAAGCCTCCTTCACACCCTTGGTGCAAATCAAGAAGTTCCCCGACCTAGCCGTCTCCACTCGAGAGGAATCACGAGGGTCCCGCCCACATCCAGAGGAGCCCCGTTTCCGCCTCGTAGCTCGAGATGAGGGATCCTTTCCCTGCTTCGTCGGGAAAGAGTTCCCGGCCTTCCCGTCGCATCTCAAGAGGAGGCCCTCTCAACAGGAACGGCGAGAGGAACTCCAGGGTCGTGCCACCATTCCAAGAGTCCCCCAGATGTCTCAGTCCATTCCAGAGGAACCTCTTTTCCCTTCACCGGCTCGTCTTTCACGCCGAGGATCGACTCACACCAAGGTGGCACGTGGCACAGCCCTGTGGGAAAGCCTCGTGGGAAAGCCTCGAGGGACAGCCTCGAGGGAAAGCCACAGATCCCTTGATCCACGTGACAGGAAGTGTGACACTACTGCTGGAGCTCGGGAGGAAAGCGCACGTGCATGCCCCCAATCGAGACGAGGCCCGACTCCCCTGGGGAGACTCAGAAGCACCCCAAGATCCATGGCAACACTGGAGAGGAATCCTCAGGTTCCGGCCCCGACTCCACACAAGGACTGAGGCCCCGGCATGGACGGGAGAGGAATCCCGAGAGGTCCCCTAGCAACTCGCATGGGGACTGGCCTTTCCTGAGGCCACCAGAGCGGGTCCCTGAGGTCCCCGTCGTAACTCGAGAAGACCTGCCGCAACTCGAGAAAATCCAGGAGGTTCTCCCCTCCAGGCGAGATGAGGCCCATTTCCGCTGAGGCGTCTCGAGGCTGATCACACCTCACCTCTGGAACTTCGAAAGCCTCCTTCACACCCTTGGTGCAAATCAAGAAGTTCCCCGACCTAGCCGTCTCCACTCGAGAGGAATCACGAGGGTCCCGCCCACATCCAGAGGAGCCCCGTTTCCGCCTCGTAGCTCGAGATGAGGGATCCTTTCCCTGCTTCGTCGGGAAAGAGTTCCCGGCCTTCCCGTCGCATCTCAAGAGGAGGCCCTCTCAACAGGAACGGCGAGAGGAACTCCAGGGTCGTGCCACCATTCCAAGAGTCCCCCAGATGTCTCAGTCCATTCCAGAGGAACCTCTTTTCCCTTCACCGGCTCGTCATTCACGCCGAGGATCGACTCACACCAAGGTGGCACGTGGCACAGCCCTGTGGGAAAGCCTCGTGGGAAAGCCTCGAGGGACAGCCTCGAGGGAAAGCCACAGATCCCTTGATCCACGTGACAGGAAGCGTGACACTACTGCTGCAGCTCGGGAGGAAAGCGCACGTGCATGTCCCCACTCGAGACGAGGCCTGACTCCCCTGGGGAGACTCAGAAGCACCCCAAGATCCATGGCAACACTGGAGAGGAATCCTCAGGTTCCGGCCCTGACTCCACACAAGGACTGAGGCCCCGGCATGGACGGGAGAGGAATCCCGAGAGGTCCCCTAGCAACTCGCATGGGGACTGGCCTTTCCTGAGGCCACCAGAGCGGGTCCCTGAGGTCCCCGTCGTATCTCGAGAAGACCTGCCGCAACTCGAGAAAATCCAGGAGGTTCTCCCCTCCAGGCGAGATGAGGCCCATTTCCGCTGAGGCGTCTCGAGGCTGATCACACCTCCCCTCTGGAACTTCGAAAGGGTCCTTCACACCCTTGGTGCAAATCAAGAAGTTCCCCGACATACCCGTCTCCACTCGAGAGGAATCACGAGGGTCCCGCCCACATCCAGAGGAGCCCCGTTTCCGCCTCGTAGCTCGAGATGAGGGATCCATTCCCTGCATCGTCGGGAAAGAGTTCCCGGCATTCCCGTCGCATCTCAAGAGGAGGACCTCTCAACAGGAACGGCGAGAGGAACTCCAGGGTCGTGCCACCATTCCAAGAGTCCCCCAGAGGTCTCAGTCCATTCCAGAGGAACCTCTTTTCCCTTCACCGGCTCGTCTTTCACGCCGAGGATCGACTCACACCAAGGTGGCACGTGGCACAGCCCTGTGGGAAAGCCTCGTGGGAATGCCTCGAGGGACAGCCTCGAGGGAAAGCCACAGATCCGTTGAACCACGTGACAGGAAGCGTGACACTACTGCTGCAGCTCGGGAGGAAAGCGCACGTGCATGCCCCCACTCGAGACGAGGCCTGACTCCCCTGGGGAGACTCAGAAGCACCCCACGATCCATGGCAACACTGGAGAGGAATCCTCAGGTTCCGGCCCCGACTCCACACAAGGACTGAGGCCCCGGCATGGACGGGAGTGGAATCCCGAAGGGTCCCCTAGCAACTCGCATGGGGACTGGCCTTTCCTGAGGCCACCAGAGCGGGTCCCTGAGGTCCCCGTCGTAACTCGAGAAAACCTGCCACAATTCGAGAAAATCCAGGAGGTTCTCCCCTCCAGGCGAGATGAGGCCCATTTCCGCTGAGGCGTCTCGAGGCTGATCACACCTCACCTCTGGAACTTCGAAAGCCTCCTTCACACCCTTGGTGCAAATCAAGAAGTTCCCCGACCTAGCCGTCTCCACTCGAGAGGAATCACGAGGGTCCCGCCCACATCCAGAGGAGCCCCGTTTCCGCCTCGTAGCTCGAGATGAGGGATCCTTTCCCTGCTTCGTCGGGAAAGAGTTCCCGGCCTTCCCGTCGCATCTCAAGAGGAGGCCCTCTCAACAGGAACGGCGAGAGGAACTCCAGGGTCGTGCCACCATTCCAAGAGTCCCCCAGATGTCTCAGTCCATTCCAGAGGAACCTCTTTTCCCTTCACCGGCTCGTCTTTCACGCCGAGGATCGACTCACACCAAGGTGGCACGTGGCACAGCCCTGTGGGAAAGCCTCGTGGGAAAGCCTCGAGGGACAGCCTCGAGGGAAAGCCACAGATCCCTTGATCCACGTGACAGGAAGTGTGACACTACTGCTGCAGCTCGGGAGGAAAGCGCACGTGCATGCCCCCACTCGAGACGAGGCCTGACTCCCCTGGGGAGACTCAGAAGCACCCCAAGATCCATGGCAACACTGGAGAGGAATCCTCAGGTTCCGGCCCCGACTCCACACAAGGACTGAGGCCCCGGCATGGACGGGAGAGGAATCCCGAGAGGTCCCCTAGCAACTCGCATGGGGACTGGCCTTTCCTGAGGCCACCAGAGCGGGTCCCTGAGGTCCCCGTCGTAACTCGAGAAGACCTGCCGCAACTCGAGAAAATCCAGGAGGTTCTCCCCTCCAGGCGAGATGAGGCCCATTTCCGCTGAGGCGTCTCGAGGCTGATCACACCTCACTTCTGGAACTTCGAAAGCCTCCTTCACACCCTTGGTGCAAATCAAGAAGTTCCCCGACCTAGCCGTCTCCACTCGAGAGGAATCACGAGGGTCCCGCCCACATCCAGAGGAGCCCCGTTTCCGCCTCGTAGCTCGAGATGAGGGATCCTTTCCCTGCTTCGTCGGGAAAGAGTTCCCGGCCTTCCCGTCGCATCTCAAGAGGAGGCCCTCTCAACAGGAACGGCGAGAGGAACTCCAGGGTCGTGCCACCATTCCAAGAGTCCCCCAGATGTCTCAGTCCATTCCAGAGGAACCTCTTTTCCCTTCACCGGCTCGTCATTCACGCCGAGGATCGACTCACACCAAGGTGGCACGTGGCACAGCCCTGTGGGAAAGCCTCGTGGGAAAGCCTCGAGGGACAGCCTCGAGGGAAAGCCACAGATCCCTTGATCCACGTGACAGGAAGCGTGACACTACTGCTGCAGCTCGGGAGGAAAGCGCACGTGCATGTCCCCACTCGAGACGAGGCCTGACTCCCCTGGGGAGACTCAGAAGCACCCCAAGATCCATGGCAACACTGGAGAGGAATCCTCAGGTTCCGGCCCTGACTCCACACAAGGACTGAGGCCCCGGCATGGACGGGAGAGGAATCCCGAGAGGTCCCCTAGCAACTCGCATGGGGACTGGCCTTTCCTGAGGCCACCAGAGCGGGTCCCTGAGGTCCCCGTCGTATCTCGAGAAGACCTGCCGCAACTCGAGAAAATCCAGGAGGTTCTCCCCTCCAGGCGAGATGAGGCCCATTTCCGCTGAGGCGTCTCCAGGCTGATCACACCTCACCTCTGGAACTTCGAAAGGCTCCTTCACACCCTTGGTGCAAATCAAGAAGTTCCCCGACCTAGCCGTCTCCACTCGAGAGGAATCACGAGGGTCCCGCCCACATCCAGAGGAGCCCCGTTTCCGCCTCGTAGCTCGAGATGAGGGATCCTTTCCCTGCTTCGTCGGGAAAGAGTTCCCGGCGTTCCCGTCGCATCTCAAGAGGAGGCCCTCTCAACAGGAACGGCGAGAGGAACTCCAGGGTCGTGCCACCATTCCAAGAGTCCCCCAGATGTCTCAGTCCATTCCAGAGGAACCTCTTTTCCCTTCACCGGCTCGTCTTTCACGCCGAGGATCGACTCACACCAAGGTGGCACGTGGCACAGCCCTGTGGGAAAGCCTCGTGGGAAAGCCTCGAGGGACAGCCTCGAGGGAAAGCCACAGATCCCTTGATCCACGTGACAGGAAGTGTGACACTACTGCTGCAGCTCGGGAGGAAAGCGCACGTGCATGCCCCCACTCGAGACGAGGCCTGACTCCCCTGGGGAGACTCAGAAGCACCCCAAGATCCATGGCAACACTGGAGAGGAATCCTCAGGTTCCGGCCCCGACTCCACACAAGGACTGAGGCCCCGGCATGGACGGGAGAGGAATCCCGAGAGGTCCCCTAGCAACTCGCATGGGGACTGGCCTTTCCTGAGGCCACCAGAGCGGGTCCCTGAGGTCCCCGTCGTAACTCGAGAAGACCTGCCGCAACTCGAGAAAATCCAGGAGGTTCTCCCCTCCAGGCGAGATGAGGCCCATTTCCGCTGAGGCGTCTCGAGGCTGATCACACCTCACCTCTGGAACTTCGAAAGCCTCCTTCACACCCTTGGTGCAAATCAAGAAGTTCCCCGACATACCCGTCTCCACTCGAGAGGAATCACGAGGGTCCCGCCCACATCCAGAGGAGCCCCGTTTCCGCCTCGTAGCTCGAGATGAGGGATCCTTTCCCTGCTTCGTCGGGAAAGAGTTCCCGGCCTTCCCGTCGCATCTCAAGAGGAGGCCCTCTCAACAGGAACGGCGAGAGGAACTCCAGGGTCGTGCCACCATTCCAAGAGTCCCCCAGATGTCTCAGTCCATTCCAGAGGAACCTCTTTTCCCTTCACCGGCTCGTCATTCACGCCGAGGATCGACTCACACCAAGGTGGCACGTGGCACAGCCCTGTGGGAAAGCCTCGTGGGAAAGCCTCGAGGGACAGCCTCGAGGGAAAGCCACAGATCCCTTGATCCACGTGACAGGAAGCGTGACACTACTGCTGCAGCTCGGGAGGAAAGCGCACGTGCATGTCCCCACTCGAGACGAGGCCTGACTCCCCTGGGGAGACTCAGAAGCACCCCAAGATCCATGGCAACTCTGGAGAGGAATCCTCAGGTTCCGGCCCTGACTCCACACAAGGACTGAGGCCCCGGCATGGACGGGAGAGGAATCCCGAGAGGTCCCCTAGCAACTCGCATGGGGACTGGCCTTTCCTGAGGCCACCAGAGCGGGTCCCTGAGGTCCCCGTCGTATCTCGAGAAGACCTGCCGCAACTCGAGAAAATCCAGGAGGTTCTCCCCTCCAGGCGAGATGAGGCCCATTTCCGCTGAGGCGTCTCGAGGCTGATCACACCTCACCTCTGGAACTTCGAAAGGCTCCTTCACACCCTTGGTGCAAATCAAGAAGTTCCCCGACCTAGCCGTCTCCACTCGAGAGGAATCACGAGGGTCCCGCCCACATCCAGAGGAGCCCCGTTTCTGCCTCGTAGCTCGAGATGAGGGATCCTTTCCCTGCTTCGTCGGGAAAGAGTTCCCGGCGTTCCCGTCGCATCTCAAGAGGAGGCCCTCTCAACAGGAACGGCGAGAGGAACTCCAGGGTCGTGCCACCATTCCAAGAGTCCCCCCGATGTATCAGTCCATTCCAGAGGAACCTCTTTCCCCTTCACCGGCTTGTCTTTCACGCCGAGGATCGACTCACACCAAGGTGGCACGTGGCACAGCCCTGTGGGAAAGCCTCGTGGGAAAGCCTCGAGGGACAGCCTCGAGGGAAAGCCACAGATCCCTTGATCCACGTGACAGGAAGCGTGACAGTACTGCTGCAGCACGGGAGGAAAGCGCACGTGCATGCCCCCATTCGAGACGAGGCCTGACTCCCCTGGGGAGACTCAGAAGCACCCCAAGATCCATGGCAACAATGGAGAGGAATTCTCAGGTTCCAGCCCCAACTCCACACAAGGACTGAGGCCCCGGCATGGACGGGAGAGGAATCCCGAGAGGTCCCCTAGCAACTCGCATGGGGACTGGCCTTTCCTGAGGCCACCAGAGCGGGTCCCTGAGGTCCCCGTCGTAACTCGAGAAGACCTGCCGCAACTCGAGAAAATCCAGGAGGTTCTCCCCTCCAGGCCAGATGAGGCCCATTTCCGCTGAGGCGTCTCGAGGCTGATCACACCTCACCTCTGGAACTTCGAAAGGGTCCTTCACACCCTTGGTGCAAATCAAGAAGTTCCCCGACCTAGCCGTCTCCACTCTAGAGGAATCACGAGGGTCCCGCCCACATCCAGAGGAGCCCCGTTTCCGCCTTGTAGCTCGAGATGAGGGATCCTTTCCCTGCTTCGTCGGGAAAGAGTTCCCGGCGTTCCCGTCGCATCTCAAGAGGAGGCCCTCTCAACAGGAACGGCGAGAGGAACTCCAGGGTCGTGCCACCATTCCAAGAGTCCCCCAGATGTCTCAGTCCATTCCAGAGGAACCTCTTTTCCCTTCACCGGCTCGTCTTTCACGCCGAGGATCGACTCACACCAAGGTGGCACGTGGCACAGCCCTGTGGGAAAGCCTCGTGGGAAAGCCTCGAGGGACAGCCTCGAGGGAAAGCCACAGATCCCTTGATCCACGTGACAGGAAGCGTGACACTACTGCTGCAGCTCGGGAGGAAAGCGCACGTGCATGCCCCCACTCGAGACGAGGCCTGACTCCCCTGGGGAGACTCAGAAGCCCCCAAGATCCATGGCAACACTGGAGAGGAATCCTCAGGTTCCGGCCCCGACTCCACACAAGGACTGAGGCCCCGGCATGGACGGGAGAGGAATCCCGAGTGGTCCCCTAGCAACTCGCATGGGGACTGGCCTTTCCTGAGGCCACCAGAGCGGGTCCCTGTGGTCCCCGTCGTAACTCGAGAAGACCTGCCGCAACTCGAGAAAATCCAGGAGGTTCTACCCTCCAGGCGAGATGAGGCCCATTTCCGCTGAGGCGTCTGGAGGCTGATCACACCTCACCTCTGGAACTTCAAAAGAGTCCTTCACACCCTTGGTGCAAATCAAGAAGTTCCCCGACCTAGCCGTCTCCACACGAGAGGAATCACGTGGGTCCCGCCCACATCTAGAGGAGCCCCGTTTCCGCCTCGTAGCTCGAGATGAGGGATCCTTTCCCTGCTTCGTCGGGAAAGAGTTCCCGGCGTTCCCGTCGCATCTCAAGAGGAGGCCCTCTCAACAGGAACGGCGAGAGGAACTCCAGGGTCGTGCCACCATTCCAAGAGTCCCCCAGATGTCTCAGTCCATTCCAGAGGAACCTCTTTTCCCTTCACCGGCTCGTCTTTCACGCCGAGGATCGACTCACACCAAGGTGGCACGTGGCACAGCCCTGTGGGAAAGCCTCGTGGGAAAGCCTCGAGGGACAGCCTCGAGGGAAAGCCACAGATCCCTTGATCCACGTGACAGGAAGCGTGACACTACTGCTGCAGCTCGGGAGGAAAGCGCACGTGCATGCCCCCACTCGAGACGAGGCCTGACTCCCCTGGGGAGACTCAGAAGCACCCCAAGATCCATGGCAACACTGGAGAGGAATCCTCAGGTTCCGGCCCCGACTCCACACAAGGACTGAGGCCCCGTCATGGACGGGAGAGGAATCCCGAGAGGTCCCCTAGCAACTCGCATGGGGACTGGCCTTTCCTGAGGCCACCAGAGCGGGTCCCTGAGGTCCCCGTCGTAACTCGAGAAGACCTGCCGCAACTCGAGAAAATCCAGGAGGTTCTCCCCTCCAGGCGAGATGAGGCCCATTTCCGCTGAGGCGTCTCGAGGCTGATCACACCTCACCTCTGGAACTTCGAAAGGGTCCTTCACACCCTTGGTGCAAATCAAGAAGTTCCCCGACCTAGCCGTCTCCACTCGAGAGGAATCACGAGGGTCCCGCCCACATCCAGAGGAGCCCCGTTTCCGCCTCGTAGCTCGAGATGAGGGATCCATTCCCTGCATCGTCGGGAAAGAGTTCCCGGCGTTCCCGTCGCATCTCAAGAGGAGGCCCTCTCAACAGGAATGGCGAGAGGAACTCCAGGGTCGTGCCACCATTCCAAGAGTCCCCCAGATGTCTCAGTCCATTCCAGAGGAACCTGTTTTCCCTTCACCGGCTCGTCTTTCACGCCGAGGATCGACTCACACCAAGGTGGCACGTGGCACAGCCCTGTGGGAAAGCCTCGTGGGAAAGCCTCGAGGGACAGCCTCGAGGGAAAGCCACAGATCCCTTGATCCACGTGACAGGAAGCGTGACACTACTGCTGTAGCTCGGGAGGAAAGCGCACGTGCATGCCCCCACTCGAGACGAGGCCTGACTCCCCTGGGGAGACTCAGAAGCACCCCAAGATCCATGGCAACACTGGAGAGGAATCCTCAGGTTCCGTCCCCGACTCAACACAAGGACTGAGGCCCCGGCATGGACGGGAGAGGAATCCCGAGAGGTCCCCTAGCAACTCGCATAGGGACTGGCCTTTCCTGAGGCCACCAGAGCGGGTCCCTGAGGTCCCCGTCGTAACTCGAGAAGACCTGCCGCAACTCGAGAAAATCCAGGAGGTTCTCCCCTCCAGGCGAGATGAGGCCCATTTCCGCTGAGGCGTCTCGAGGCTGATCACACCTCCCCTCTGGAACTTCGAAAGGCTCCTTCACACCCTTGCTGCAAATCAAGAAGTTCCCCGACATACCCGTCTCCACTCGAGAGGAATCACGAGGGTCCCGCCCACATCCAGAGGAGCCCCGTTTCCGCCTCGTAGCTCGAGATGAGGGATCCATTCCCTGCATCGTCGGGAAAGAGTTCCCGGCGTTCCCGTCGCATCTCAAGAGGAGGACCTCTCAACAGGAACGGCGAGAGGAACTCCAGGGTCGTGCCACCATTCCAAGAGTCCCCCAGATGTCTCAGTCCATTCCAGAGGAACCTCTTTTCCCTTCACCGGCTCGTCTTTCACGCCGAGGATCGACTCACACCAAGGTGGCACGTGGCACAGCCCTGTGGGAAAGCCTCGTGGGAAAGCCTCGAGGGACAGCCTCGAGGGAAAGCCACAGATCCCTTGATCCACGTGACAGGAAGCGTGACACTACTGCTGTAGCTCGGGAGGAAAGCGCACGTGCATGCCCCCACTCGAGACGAGGCCTGACTCCCCTGGGGAGACTCAGAAGCACCCCAAGATCCATGGCAACACTGGAGAGGAATCCTCAGGTTCCGTCCCCGACTCAACACAAGGACTGAGGCCCCGGCATGGACGGGAGAGGAATCCCGAGAGGTCCCCTAGCAACTCGCATAGGGACTGGCCTTTCCTGAGGCCACCAGAGCGGGTCCCTGAGGTCCCCGTCGTAACTCGAGAAGACCTGCCGCAACTCGAGAAAATCCAGGAGGTTCTCCCCTCCAGGCGAGATGAGGCCCATTTCCGCTGAGGCGTCTCGAGGCTGATCACACCTCCCCTCTGGAACTTCGAAAGGCTCCTTCACACCCTTGCTGCAAATCAAGAAGTTCCCCGACATACCCGTCTCCACTCGAGAGGAATCACGAGGGTCCCGCCCACATCCAGAGGAGCCCCGTTTCCGCCTCGTAGCTCGAGATGAGGGATCCATTCCCTGCATCGTCGGGAAAGAGTTCCCGGCGTTCCCGTCGCATCTCAAGAGGAGGACCTCTCAACAGGAACGGCGAGAGGAACTCCAGGGTCGTGCCACCATTCCAAGAGTCCCCCAGATGTCTCAGTCCATTCCAGAGGAACCTCTTTTCCCTTCACCGGCTCGTCTTTCACGCCGAGGATCGACTCACACCAAGGTGGCACGTGGCACAGCTCTGTGGGAAAGCCTCGTGGGAAAGCCTCGAGGGACAGCCTCGAGGGAAAGCCACAGATCCCTTGATCCACGTGACAGGAAGCGTGACACTACTGCTGCAGCTCGGGAGGAAAGCGCACGTGCATGCCCCCACTCGAGACGAGGCCTGACTCCCCTGGGGAGACTCAGAAGCACCCCAAGATCCATGGCAACACTGGAGAGGAATCCTCAGGTTCCGGCCCCGACTCCACACAAGGACTGAGGCCCCGGCATGGACGGGAGAGGAATCCCGAGTGGTCCCCTAGCAACTCGCATGGGGAATGGCCTTTCCTGAGGCCACCAGAGCGGGTCCCTGAGGTCCCCGTCGTAACTCGAGAAGACCTGCCGCAACTCGAGAAAATCCAGGAGGTTCTCCCCTCCAGGCGAGATGAGGCCCATTTCCGCTGAGGCGTCTCGAGGCTGATCACACCTCCCCTCTGGAACTTCGAAAGGGTCCTTCACACCCTTGGTGCAAATCAAGAAGTTCCCCGACATACCCGTCTCCACTCGAGAGGAATCACGAGGGTCCCGCCCACATCCAGAGGAGCCCCGTTTCCGCCTCGTAGCTCGAGATGAGGGAGACTTTCCCTGCTTCGTCGGGAAAGAGTTCCAGGCGTTCCCGTCGCATCTCAAGAGGAGGCCCTCTCTACAGGAACGGCGAGAGGAACTCCAGGGTCGTGCCACCATTCCAAGAGTCCCCCAGATGTCTCAGTCCATTCCAGAGGAACCTCTTTTCCCTTCACCGGCTCGTCTTTCACGCCGAGGATCGACTCACACCAAGGTGGCACGTGGCACAGCCCTGTGGGAAAGCCTCGTGGGAAAGCCTCGAGGGACAGCCTCGAGGGAAAGCCACAGATCCCTTGATCCACGTGATAGGAAGCGTGACACTACTGCTGCAGCACGGGAGGAAAGCGCACGTGCATCCCCCACTCGAGACGAGGGCTGACTCCCCTGGGGAGACTCAGAAGCACCCCAAGATCCATGGCAACACTGGAGAGGAATCCTCAGGTTCCGTCCCCGACTCCACACAAGGACTGAGGCCCGGCATGGACGGGAGAGGAATCCCGAGAGGTCCCCTAGCAACTCGCATGGGGACTGGCCTTTCCTGAGGCCACCAGAGCGGGTCCCTGAGGTCCCCGTCGTAACTCGAGAAGACCTGCCGCAACTCGAGAAAATCCAGGAGGTTCTCCCCTCCAGGCGAGATGAGGCCCATTTCCGCTGAGGCGTCTCGAGGCTGATCACACCTCACCTCTGGAACTTCGAAAGGCTCCTTCACACCCTTGGTGCAAATCAAGAAGTTCCCCAACATACCCGTCTCCATTCGAGAGGAATCACGAGGGTCCCGCCCACATCCAGAGGAGCCCCGTTTCCGCCTCGTAGCTCGAGATGAGGGATCCATTCCCTGCATCGTCGGGAAAGAGTTCCCGGCGTTCCCGTCGCATCTCAAGAGGAGGCCCTCTCAACAGGAACGGCGAGAGGAACTCCAGGGTCGTGCCACCATTCCAAGAGTCCCCCAGATGTCTCAGTCCATTCCAGAGGAACCTCTTTTCCCTTCACCGGCTCGTCTTTCACGCCGAGGATCGACTCACACCAAGGTGGCACGTGGCACAGCCCTGTGGGAAAGCCTCGTGGGAAAGCCTCGAGGGACAGCCTCGAGGGAAAGCCACAGATCCCTTGATCCACGTGACAGGAAGCGTGACACTACTGCTGTAGCTCGGGAGGAAAGCGCACGTGCATGCCCCCACTCGAGACGAGGCCTGACTCCCCTGGGGAGACTCAGAAGCACCCCAAGATCCATGGCAACACTGGAGAGGAATCCTCAGGTTCCGTCCCCGACTCAACACAAGGACTGAGGCCGCGGCATGGACGGGAGAGGAATCCCGAGAGGTCCCCTAGCAACTCGCATAGGGACTGGCCTTTCCTGAGGCCACCAGAGCGGGTCCCTGAGGTCCCCGTCGTAACTCGAGAAGACCTGCCGCAACTCGAGAAAATCCAGGAGGTTCTCCCCTCCAGGCGAGATGAGGCCCATTTCCGCTGAGGCGTCTCGAGGCTGATCACACCTCCCCTCTGGAACTTCGAAAGGCTCCTTCACACCCTTGCTGCAAATCAAGAAGTTCCCCGACATACCCGTCTCCACTCGAGAGGAATCACGAGGGTCCCGCCCACATCCAGAGGAGCCCCGTTTCCGCCTCGTAGCTCGAGATGAGGGATCCATTCCCTGCATCGTCGGGAAAGAGTTCCCGGCGTTCCCGTCGCATCTCAAGAGGAGGACCTCTCAACAGGAACGGCGAGAGGAACTCCAGGGTCGTGCCACCATTCCAAGAGTCCCCCAGATGTCTCAGTCCATTCCAGAGGAACCTCTTTTCCCTTCACCGGCTCGTCTTTCACGCCGAGGATCGACTCACACCAAGGTGGCACGTGGCACAGCTCTGTGGGAAAGCCACGTGGGCAAGCCTCGAGGGACAGCCTCGAGGGAAAGCCACAGATCCCTTGATCCACGTGACAGGAAGCGTGACACTACTGCTGCAGCTCGGGAGGAAAGCGCACGTGCATGCCCCCACTCGAGACGAGGCCTGACTCCCCTGGGGAGACTCAGAAGCACCCCAAGATCCATGGCAACACTGGAGAGGAATCCTCAGGTTCTGGCCCCGACTCCACACAAGGACTGAGGCCCCGGCATGGACGGGAGAGGAATCCCGAGAGGTCCCCTAGCAACTCGCATGGGGAATGGCCTTTCCTGAGGCCACCAGAGCGGGTCCCTGAGGTCCCCGTCGTAACTCGAGAAGACCTGCCGCAACTCGAGAAAATCCAGGAGGTTCTCCCCTCCAGGCGAGATGAGGCCCATTTCCACTGAGGCGTCTCGAGGCTGATCACACCTCCCCTCTGAAACTTCGAAAGGGTCCTTCACACCCTTGGTGCAAATCAAGAAGTTCCCCGACATACCCGTCTCCACTCGAGAGGAATCACGAGGGTCCCGCCCACATCCAGAGGAGCCCCGTTTCCGCCTTGTAGCTCGAGATCAGGGAGACTTTCCCTGCTTCGTCGGGAAAGAGTTCCCGGCGTTCCCGTCGCATCTCAAGAGGAGGCCCTCTCTACAGGAACGGCGAGAGGAACTCCAGGGTCGTGCCACCATTCCAAGAGTCCCCCAAATGTCTCAGTCCATTCCAGAGGAACCACTTTTCCCTTCACCGGCTCGTCTTTCACGCCGAGGATCGACTCACACCAAGGTGGCACGTGGCACAGCCCTGTGGGAAAGCCTCGTGGGAAAGCCTCGAGGGACAGCCTCGAGGGAAAGCCACAGATCCCTTGATCCACGTGACAGGAAGCGTGACACTACTGCTGCAGCTCGGGAGGAAAGCGCACGTGCATGCCCCCACTCGAGACGAGGCCTGACTCCCCTGGGGAGACTCAGAAGCACCCCAAGATCCCTGGCAACACTGGAGAGGAATCCTCAGGTTCCGGCCCCGACTCCACACAAGGACTGAGGCCCCGGCATGTACGGGAGAGGAATCCCGAGAGGTCCCCTAGCAACTCGCATGGGGACCGGCCTTTCCTGAGGCCACCAGAGCGGGTCCCTGAGGTCCCCGTCGTAACTCGAGAAGACCTGCCGCAACTCGAGAAAATCCAGGAGGTTCTCCCCTCCAGGCGAGATGAGGCCCATTTCCGCTGAGGCGTCTCGAGGCTGATCACACCTCCCCTCTGGAACTTCGAAAGGGTCCTTCACACCCTTGGTGCAAATCAAGAAGTTCCCCGACATACCCGTCTCCACTCGAGAGGAATCACGAGGGTCCCGCCCACATCCAGAGGAGCCCCGTTTCCGCCTCGTAGCTCGAGATGAGGGATCCATTCCCTGCATCGTCGGGAAAGAGTTCCCGGCGTTCCCGTCGCATCTCAAGAGGAGGACCTCTCAACAGGAACGGCGAGAGGAACTCCAGGGTCGTGCCACCATTCCAAGAGTCCCCCAGATGTCTCAGTCCATTCCAGAGGAACCTCTTTTCCCTTCACCGGCTCGTCTTTCACGCCGAGGATCGACTCACACCAAGGTGGCACGTGGCACAGCTCTGTGGGAAAGCCTCGTGGGCAAGCCTCGAGGGACAGCCTCGAGGGAAAGCCACAGATCCCTTGATCCACGTGACAGGAAGCGTGACACTACTGCTGCAGCTCGGGAGGAAAGCGCACGTGCATGCCCCCACTCGAGACGAGGCCTGACTCCCCTGGGGAGACTCAGAAGCACCCCAAGATCCATGGCAACACTGGAGAGGAATCCTCAGGTTCTGGCCCCGACTCCACACAAGGACTGAGGCCCCGGCATGGACGGGAGAGGAATCCCGAGAGGTCCCCTAGCAACTCGCATGGGGAATGGCCTTTCCTGAGGCCACCAGAGCGGGTCCCTGAGGTCCCCGTCGTAACTCGAGAAGACCTGCCGCAACTCGAGAAAATCCAGGAGGTTCTCCCCTCCAGGCGAGATGAGGCCCATTTCCGCTGAGGCGTCTCGAGGCTGATCACACCTCCCCTCTGAAACTTCGAAAGGGTCCTTCACACCCTTGGTGCAAATCAAGAAGTTCCCCGACATACCCGTCTCCACTCGAGAGGAATCACGAGGGTCCCGCCCACATCCAGAGGAGCCCCGTTTCCGCCTCGTAGCTCGAGATCAGGGAGACTTTCCCTGCTTCGTCGGGAAAGAGTTCCAGGCGTTCCCGTCGCATCTCAAGAGGAGGCCCTCTCTACAGGAACGGCGAGAGGAACTCCAGGGTCGTGCCACCATTCCAAGAGTCCCCCAAATGTCTCAGTCCATTCCAGAGGAACCTCTTTTCCCTTCACCGGCTCGTCTTTCACGCCGAGGATCGACTCACACCAAGGTGGCACGTGGCACAGCCCTGTGGGAAAGCCTCGTGGGAAAGCCTCGAGGGACAGCCTCGAGGGAAAGCCACAGATCCCTTGATCCACGTGACAGGAAGCGTGACACTACTGCTGCAGCTCGGGAGGAAAGCGCACGTGCATGCCCCCACTCGAGACGAGGCCTGACTCCCCTGGGGAGACTCAGAAGCACCCCAAGATCCCTGGCAACACTGGAGAGGAATCCTCAGGTTCCGGCCCCGACTCCACACAAGGACTGAGGCCCCGGCATGTACGGGAGAGGAATCCCGAGAGGTCCCCTAGCAACTCGCATGGGGACCGGCCTTTCCTGAGGCCACCAGAGCGGGTCCCTGAGGTCCCCGTCGTAAATCGAGAAGACCTGCCGCAACTCGAGAAAATCCAGGAGGTTCTCCCCTCCAGGCGAGATGAGGCCCATTTCCGCTGAGGCGTCTCGAGGCTGATCACACCTCCCCTCTGGAACTTCGAAAGGGTCCTTCACACCCTTGGTGCAAATCAAGAAGTTCCCCGACATACCCGTCTCCACTCGAGAGGAATCACGAGGGTCCCGCCCACATCCAGAGGAGCCCCGTTTCCGCCTCGTAGCTCGAGATGAGGGATCCATTCCCTGCATCGTCGGGAAAGAGTTCCCGGCGTTCCCGTCGCATCTCAAGAGGAGGACCTCTCAACAGGAACGGCGAGAGGAACTCCAGGGTCGTGCCACCATTCCAAGAGTCCCCCAGATGTCTCAGTCCATTCCAGAGGAACCTCTTTTCCCTTCACCGGCTCGTCTTTCACGCCGAGGATCGACTCACACCAAGGTGGCACGTGGCACAGCTCTGTGGGAAAGCCTCGTGGGCAAGCCTCGAGGGACAGCCTCGAGGGAAAGCCACAGATCCCTTGATCCACGTGACAGGAAGCGTGACACTACTGCTGCAGCACGGGAGGAAAGCGCACGTGCATGCCCCCACTCGAGACGAGGCCTGACTCCCCTGGGGAGACTCAGAAGCACCCCAAGATCCATGGCAACACTGGAGAGGAATCCTCAGGTTCTGGCCCCGACTCCACACAAGGACTGAGGCCCCGGCATGGACGGGAGAGGAATCCCGAGAGGTCCCCTAGCAACTCGCATGGGGAATGGCCTTTCCTGAGGCCACCAGAGCGGGTCCCTGAGGTCCCCGTCGTAACTCGAGAAGACCTGCCGCAACTCGAGAAAATCCAGGAGGTTCTCCCCTCCAGGCGAGATGAGGCCCATTTCCGCTGAGGCGTCTCGAGGCTGATCACACCTCCCCTCTGAAACTTCGAAAGGGTCCTTCACACCCTTGGTGCAAATCAAGAAGTTCCCCGACATACCCGTCTCCACTCGAGAGGAATCACGAGGGTCCCGCCCACATCCAGAGGAGCCCCGTTTCCGCCTCGTAGCTCGAGATCAGGGAGACTTTCCCTGCTTCGTCGGGAAAGAGTTCCAGGCGTTCCCGTCGCATCTCAAGAGGAGGCCCTCTCTACAGGAACGGCGAGAGGAACTCCAGGGTCGTGCCACCATTCCAAGAGTCCCCCAAATGTCTCAGTCCATTCCAGAGGAACCTCTTTTCCCTTCACCGGCTCGTCTTTCACGCCGAGGATCGACTCACACCAAGGTGGCACGTGGCACAGCCCTGTGGGAAAGCCTCGTGGGAAAGCCTCGAGGGACAGCCTCGAGGGAAAGCCACAGATCCCTTGATCCACGTGACAGGAAGCGTGACACTACTGCTGCAGCTCGGGAGGAAAGCGCACGTGCATGCCCCCACTCGAGACGAGGCCTGACTCCCCTGGGGAGACTCAGAAGCACCCCAAGATCCCTGGCAACACTGGAGAGGAATCCTCAGGTTCCGGCCCCGACTCCACACAAGGACTGAGGCCCCGGCATGTACGGGAGAGGAATCCCGAGAGGTCCCCTAGCAACTCGCATGGGGACCGGCCTTTCCTGAGGCCACCAGAGCGGGTCCCTGAGGTCCCCGTCGTAACTCGAGAAGACCTGCCGCAACTCGAGAAAATCCAGGAGGTTCTCCCCTCCAGGCGAGATGAGGCCCATTTCCGCTGAGGCGTCTCGAGGCTGATCACACCTCCCCTCTGGAACTTCGAAAGGGTCCTTCACACCCTTGGTGCAAATCAAGAAGTTCCCCGACATACCCGTCTCCACTCGAGAGGAATCACGAGGGTCCCGCCCACATCCAGAGGAGCCCCGTTTCCGCCTCGTAGCTCGAGATGAGGGAGACTTTTCCTGCTTCGTCGGGAAAGAGTTCCCGGCGTTCCCGTCGCATCTCAAGAGGAGGCCCTCTCTACAGGAACGGCGAGAGGAACTCCAGGGTCGTGCCACCATTCCAAGAGTCCCCCAGATGTCTCAGTCCATTCCAGAGGAACCTCTTTTCCCTTCACCGGCTCGTCTTTCACGCCGAGGATCGACTCACACCAAGGTGGCACGTGGCACAGCCCTGTGGGAAAGCCTCGTGGGAAAGCCTCGAGGGACAGCCTCGAGGGAAAGCCACAGATCCCTTGATCCACGTGACAGGAAGCGTGACACTACTGCTGCAGCTCGGGAGGAAAGCGCACGTGCATGCCCCGACTCGAGACGAGGCCTGACTCCCCTGGGGAGACTCAGAAGCACCCCAAGATCCCTGGCAACACTGGAGAGGAATCCTCAGGTTCCGGCCCCGACTCCACACAAGGACTGAGGCCCCGGCATGTACGGGAGAGGAATCCCGAGAGGTCCCCTAGCAACTCGCATGGGGACCGGCCTTTCCTGAGGCCACCAGAGCGGGTCCCTGAGGTCCCCGTCGTAACTCGAGAAGACCTGCCGCAACTCGAGAAAATCCAGGAGGTTCTCCCCTCCAGGCGAGATGAGGCCCATTTCCGCTGAGGCATCTCGAGGCTGATCACACCTCCCCTCTGGAACTTCGAAAGGGTCCTTCACACCCTTGGTGCAAATCAAGAAGTTCCCCGACATACCCGTCTCCACTCGAGAGGAATCACGAGGGTCCCGCCCACATCCAGAGGAGCCCCGTTTCCGCCTCATAGCTCGAGATGAGGGATCCATTCCCTGCATCGTCGGGAAAGAGTTCCCGGCGTTCCCGTCGCATCTCAAGAGGAGGCCCTCTCAACAGGAACGGCGAGAGGAACTCCAGGGTCGTGCCACCATTCCAAGAGTCCCCCAGATGTCTCAGTCCATTCCAGAGGAACCTCTTTTCCCTTCACCGGCTCGTCTTTCACGCCGAGGATCGACTCACACAAAGGTGGCACGTGGCACAGCCCTGTGGGAAAGCCTCCTGGGAAAGCCTCGAGGGACAGCCTCGAGGGAAAGCCACAGATCCCTTGATCCACGTGACAGGAAGCGTGACAGTACTGCTGCAGCTCGGGAGGAAAGCGCACGTGCATGACCCCACTCGAGACGAGGCCTGACTCCCCTGGGGAGACTCAGAAGCACCCCAAGATCCATGGCAACAATGGAGAGTTTTCCTCAGGTTCCGGCCCCGACTCCACACAAGGACTGAGGCCCCGGCAAGGACGGGAGAGGAATCCCGAGAGGTCCCCTAGCAACTCGCATGGGGACTGGCCTTTCCTGAGGCCACCAGAGCGGGTCCCTGAGGTCCCCGTCGTAACTCGAGAAGACCTGCCGCAACTCTAGAAAATCCAGGAGGTTCTCCCCTCCAGGCGAGATGAGGACCATTTCCGCTGAGGCGTCTCGAGGCTGATCACACCTCCCCTCTGGAACTTCGAAAGGCTCCTTCACACCCTTGGTGCAAATCAAGAAGTTCCCCGACATACCCGTCTCCACTCGAGAGGAATCACGAGGGTCCCGCCCACATCCAGAGGAGCCCCGTTTCCGCCTCCTAGCTCGAGATGAGGGATCGTTTCCCTGCTTCGTCGGGAAAGAGTTCCCGGCGTTCCCGTCGCATCTCAAGAGGAGGCCCTCTCAACAGGAACGGCGAGAGGAACTCCAGGGTCGTGCCACCATTCCAAGAGTCCCCCAGATGTCTCAGTCCATTCCAGAGGAACCTCTTTTCCCTTCACCGACTCGTCTTTCACGCCGAGGATCGACTCACACCAAGGTGGCACGTGGCACAGCCCTGTGGGAAAGCCTCGTGGGAAAGCCTCGAGGGACAGCCTCGAGGGAAAGCCACAGATCCCTTGATCCACGTGACAGGAAGCGTGACACTACTGCCGCAGCTCGGGAGGAAAGCGCACGTGCATGCCCCCACTCGAGACGAGGCCTGACTCCCGTGGGGAGACTCAGAAGCACCCCAAGATCCCTGGCAACACTGGAGAGGAATCCTCAGGTTCCGGCCCCGACTCCACACAAGGACTGAGGCCCCGGCATGTACGGGAGAGGAATCCCGAGAGGTCCCCTAGCAACTCGCATGGGGTTTGGCCTTTCCTGAGGCCACCAGAGCGGGTCCCTGAGGTCCCCGTCGTAACTCGAGAAGACCTGCCGCAACTCGAGAAAATCCAGGAGGTTCTCCCCTCCAGGCGAGATGAGGCCCATTTCCGCTGAGGCGTCTCGAGGCTGATCACACCTCCCCTCTGGAACTTCGAAAGGCTCCTTCACACCCTTGCTGCAAATCAAGAAGTTCCCCGACATACCCGTCTCCACTCGAGAGGAATCACGAGGGTCCCGCCCACATCCAGAGGAGCCCCGTTTCCGCCTCGTAGCTCGAGATGAGGGATCCTTTCCCTGCTTCGTCGGGAAAGAGTTCCCGGCGTTCCCGTCGCATCTCAAGAGGAGGCCCTCTCTACAGGAACGGCGAGAGGAACTCCAGGGTTGTGCCACCATTCCAAGAGTCCCCCAGATGTCTCAGTCCATTCCAGAGGAACCTCTTTTCCCTTCACCGGCTCGTATTTCACGCCGAGGATCGACTCACACCAAGGTGGCACGTGGCACAGCCCTGTGGGAAAGCCTTGTGGGAAAGCCTCGAGGGACAGCCTCGAGGGAAAGCCACAGATCCCTTGATCCACGTGACAGGAAGCGTGACACTACTGCTGCAGCACGGGAGGAAAGCGCACGTGCATGCCCCCACTCGAGACGAGGGCTGACTCCCCTGGGGAGACTCAGAAGCACCCCAAGATGCATGGCAACACTGGAGAGGAATCCTCAGGTTCCGTCCCCGACTCCACACAAGGACTGAGGCCCGGCATGGACGGGAGAGGAATCCCGAGAGGTCCCCTAGCAACTAGCATGGGGACTGGCCTTTCCTGAGGCCACCAGAGCGGGTCCCTGAGGTCCCCGTCGTAAATCGAGAAGACCTGCCGCAACTCGAGAAAATCCAGGAGGTTCTCTCCTCCAGGCGAGATGAGGCCCATTTCCGCTGAGGCGTCTCGAGGCTGATCACACCTCCCCTCTGGAATTTCGAAAGGCTCCTTCACACCCTTGGTGCAAATCAAGAAGTTCCCCGACATACCCGTCTCCACTCGAGAGGAATCACGAGGGTCCCGCCCACATCCAGAGGAGCCCCGTTTCCGCCTCGTAGCTCGAGATGAGGGATCCTTTCCCTGCTTCGTCGGGAAAGAGTTCCCGGCGTTCCCGTCGCATCTCAAGAGGAGGCCCTCTCTACAGGAACGGCGAGAGGAACTCCAGGGTCGTGCCACCATTCCAAGAGTCCCCCAGATGTCTCAGTCCATTCCAGAGGAACCTCTTTTCCCTTCACCGGCTCGTATTTCACGCCGAGGATCGACTCACACCAAGGTGGCACGTGGCACAGCCCTGTGGGAAAGCCTCGTGGGAAAGCCTCGAGGGACAGCCTCGAGGGAAAGCCACAGATCCCTTGATCCACGTGACAGGAAGCGTGACACTACTGCTGCAGCTCGGGAGGAAAGCGCACGTGCATGCCCCCACTCGAGACGAGGCCTGACTCCCCTGGGGAGACTCAGAAGCACCCCAAGATCCATGGCAACACTCGAGAGGAATCCTAAGGTTCCGGCCCCGACTCCACACAAGGACTGAGGCCCCGGCATGGACGGGAGAGGAATCCCGAGAGGTCCCCTAGCAACTCGCATGGGGACTGGCCTTTCCTGAGGCCACCAGAGCGGGTCCCTGAGGTCCCCGTCGTAACTCGAGAAGACCTGCCGCAACTCGAGAAAATCCAGGAGGTTCTCCCCTCCAGGCGAGAGGAGGCCCATTTCCGCTGAGGCGTCTCGAGGCTGATCACACCTCACCTCTGGAACTTCGAAAGGGTCCTTCACACTCTTGGTGCAAATCAAGAAGTTCCCCGACCTTGCCGTCTCCACTCGAGAGGAATCACGAGGGTCCCGCCCACATCCAGAGGAGCCCCGTTTCCGCCTCGTAGCTCGAGATGAGGGATCCTTTCCCTGCTTCGTCGGGAAAGAGTTCCCGGCGTTCCCGTCGCATCTCAAGAGGAGGCCCTCTCAACAGGAACGGCGAGAGGAACTCCAGGGTCGTGCCACCATTCCAAGAGTCCCCCAGATGTCTCAGTCCATTCCAGAGGAACCTCTTTTCCCTTCACCGGCTCGTCTTTCACGCCGAGGATCGACTCACACCAAGGTGGCACGTGGCACAGCCCTGTGGGAAAGCCTCGTGGGAAAGCCTCGAGGGACAGCCTCGAGGGAAAGCCACAGATCCCTTGATCAACGTGACAGGAAGCGTGACACTACTGCTGCAGCTCGGGAGGAAAGCGCACGTGCATGCCCCCACTCGAGACGAGGCCTGACTCCCCTGGGGAGACTCAGAAGCACCCCAAGATCCATGGCAACACTGGAGAGGAATCCTCAGGTTCCGTCCCCGACTCAACACAAGGACTGAGGCCCCGGCATGGACGGGAGAGGAATCCCGAGAGGTCCCCTAGCAACTCGCATAGGGACTGGCCTTTCCTGAGGCCACCAGAGCGGGTCCCTGAGGTCCCCGTCGTAACTCGAGAAGACCTGCCGCAACTCGAGAAAATCCAGGAGGTTCTCCCCTCCAGGCGAGATGAGGCCCATTTCCGCTGAGGCGTGTGGAGGCTGATCACACCTCCCCTCTGGAACTTCGAAAGGCTCCTTCACACCCTTGGTGCAAATCAAGAAGTTCCCCGACATACCCGTCTCCACTCGAGAGGAATCACGAGGGTCCCGCCCACATCCAGAGGAGCCCCGTTTCCGCCTCGTAGCTCGAGATGAGGGATCCATTCCCTGCATCGTCGGGAAAGAGTTCCCGGCGTTCCCGTCGCATCTCAAGAGGAGGACCTCTCAACAGGAACGGCGAGAGGAACTCCAGGGTCGTGCCACCATTCCAAGAGTCCCCCAGATGTCTCAGTCCATTCCAGAGGAACCTCTTTTCCCTTCACCGGCTCGTCTTTCACGCCGAGGATCGACTCACACCAAGGTGGCACGTGGCACAGCCCTGTGGGAAAGCCTCGTGGGAAAGCCTCGAGGGACAGCCTCGAGGGAAAGCCACAGATCCCTTGATCCACGTGACAGGAAGCGTGACACTACTGCCGCAGCTCGGGAGGAAATCGCACGTGCATGCCCCCACTCGAGACGTGGCCTGACTCACCTGGGGAGACTCAGAAGCACCCCAAGATCCATGGCAACACTGGAGAGGAATCCTCAGGTTCCGGCCCCGACTCCACACAAGGACTGAGGCCCCGGCATGGACGGGAGAGGAATCCCGAGAGGTCCCCTAGCAACTCGCATGGGGACTGGCCTTTCCTGAGGCCACCAGAGCGGGTCCCTGAGGTCCCCGTCGTAACTCGAGAAGACCTGCCGCAACTCGAGAAAATCCAGGAGGTTCTCCCCTCCAGGCGAGATGAGGCCCATTTCCGCTGAGGCGTCTCGAGCCTGATCACACCTCCCCTCTGGAACTTCGAAAGGCTCCTTCACACCCTTGGTGCAAATCAAGAAGTTCCCCGACATACCCGTCTCCACTCGAGAGGAATCACGAGGGTCCCGCCCACATCCAGAGGAGCCCCGTTTCCGCCTCGTAGCTCGAGATGAGGGATCCATTCCCTGCATCGTCGGGAAAGAGTTCCCGGCGTTCTCGTCGCATCTCAAGAGGAGGCCCTCTCAACAGGAACTGCAAGAGGAACTCCAGGGTCGAGCCAGCATTCCAAGAGTCCCCCAGATGTCTCAGTCCATTCCAGAGGAACCTCTTTTCCCTTCACCGGCTCGTCTTTCATGCCGAGGATCGACTCACACCAAGGTGGCACGTGGCACAGCCCTGTGGGAAAGCCTTGTGGGAAAGCCTCGAGGGACAGCCTCGAGGGAAAGCCACAGATCCCTTGATCCACGTGACAGGAAGCGTGACACTACTGCTGCAGCTCGGGGGGAAAGCGCACGTGCATGCCCCCACTCGAGACGAGGCCTGACTCCCCTGGGGAGACTCAGAAGCACCCCAAGATCCATGGCAACACTGGAGAGGAATCCTCAGGTTCCGTCCCCGACTCAACACAAGGACTGAGGCCCCGGCATGGACGGGAGAGGAATCCCGAGAGGTCCCCTAGCAACTCGCATAGGGACTGGCTTTTCCTGAGGCCACCAGAGCGGGTCCCTGAGGTCCCCGTCGCAACTCGAGAAGACCTGCCGCAACTCGAGAAAATCCAGGAGGTTCTCCCCTCCAGGCGAGATGAGGCCCATTTCCGCTGAGGCGTCTGGAGGCTGATCACACCTCCCCTCTGGAACTTCGAAAGGCTCCTTCACACCCTTGGTGCAAATCAAGAAGTTCCCCGACATACCCGTCTCCACTCGAGAGGAATCACGAGGGTCCCGCCCACATCCAGAGGAGCCCCGTTTCCGCCTCGTAGCTCGAGATGAGGGATCCATTCCCTGCATCGTCGGGAAAGAGTTCCCGGCGTTCCCGTCGCATCTCAAGAGGAGGACCTCTCAACAGGAACGGCGAGAGGAACTCCATGGTCGTGCCACCATTCCAAGAGTCCCCCAGATGTCTCAGTCCATTCCAGAGGAACCTCTTTTCCCTTCACCGGCTCGTCTTTCACGCCGAGGATCGACTCACAACAAGGTGGCACGTGGCACAGCTCTGTGGGAAAGCCTCTTGGGAAAGCCTCGAGGGACAGCCTCGAGGGAAAGCCACAGATCCCTTGATCCACCTGACAGGAAGCGTGACACTACTGCTGCAGCTCGGGAGGAAAGCGCACGTGCATGCCCCCACTCGAGACGAGGCCTGACTCCCCTGGGGAGACTCAGAAGCACCCCAAGATCCATGGCAACACTGGAGAGGAATCCTCAGGTTCCGGCCCCGACTCCACACAAGGACAGAGGGCCCGGGATGGCCGGGAGAGGAATCCCGAGAGGTCCCCTAGCAACTCGCATGGGGACTGGCCTTTCCTGAGGCCACCAGAGCGGGTCCCTGAGGTCCCCGTCGTAACTCGAGAAGACCTGCCGCAACTCGAGAAAATCCAGGAGGTTCTCCCCTCCAGGCGAGATGAGGCCCATTTCCGCTGAGGCGTCTCGAGGCTGATCATACCTCACCTCTGGAACTTCGAAAGGCTCCTTCACACCCTTGGTGCAAACCAAGAAGTTCCCCGACATACCCGTCTCCACTCGAGAGGAATCACGAGGGTCCCGCCCACATCCAGAGGAGCCCCGTTTCCGCCTCGTAGCTCGAGATGAGGGATCCTTTCCCTGCTTCGTCGGGAAAGAGTTCCCGGCGTTCCCGTCGCATCTCAAGAGGAGGCCCTCTCTACAGGAACGGCGAGAGGAACTCCAGGGTCGTGCCACCATTCCAAGAGTCCCCCAGATGTCTCAGTCCATTCCAGAGGAACCTCTTTTGCCTTCACCGGCTCGTATTTCACGCCGAGGATCGACTCACACCAAGGTGGCACGTGGCACAGCCCTGTGGGAAAGCCTCGTGGGAAAGCCTCGAGGGACAGCCTCGAGGGAAAGCCACAGATCCCTTGATCCACGTGACAGGAAGCGTGACACTACTGCTGCAGCTCGGGAGGAAAGCGCACGTGCATGCCCCCACTCGAGACGAGGGCTGACTCCCCTGGGGAGACTCAGAAGCACCCCAAGATCCATGGCAACACTGGAGAGGAATCCTCAGGTTCCGTCCCCGACTCCACACAAGGACTGAGGCCCGGCATGGACGGGAGAGGAATCCCGAGAGGTCCCCTAGCAACTCGCATGGGGACTGGCCTTTCCTGAGGCCATCAGAGCGGGTCCCTGAGGTCCCCGTCGTAACTCGAGAAGACCTGCCGCAACTCGAGAAAATCCAGGAGGTTCTCCCCTCCAGGCGAGATGAGGCCCATTTCCGCTGAGGCGTCTCGAGGCTGATCACACCTCACCTCTGGAACTTCGAAAGGCTCCTTCACACCCTTGGTGCAAATCAAGAAGTTCCCCGACATACCCGTCTCCACTCGAGAGGAATCACGAGGGTCCCGCCCACATCCAGAGGAGCCCCGTTTCCGCCTCGTAGCTCGAGATGAGGGATCCTTTCCCTGCTTCGTCGGGAAAGAGTTCCCAGCGTTCCCGTCGCATCTCAAGAGGAGGCCCTCTCAACAGGAACGGCAAGAGGAACTCCAGGGTCGAGCCAGCATTCCAAGAGTCCCCCAGATGTCTCAGTCCATTCCAGAGGAACCTCTTTTCCCTTCACCGGCTCGTCTTTCACGCCGAGGATCGACTCACACCAAGGTGGCACGTGGCACAGCCCTGTGGGAAAGCCTCGTGGGAAAGCCTCGAGGGACAGCCTCGAGGGAAAGCCACAGATCCCTTGATCCACGTGACAGGAAGCGTGACACTACTGCTGCAGCACGGGAGGAAAGCGCACGTGCATGCCCCCACTCGAGACGAGGCCTGACTCACCTGGGGAGACTCAGAAGCACCCCAAGAGCCATGGCAACACTGGAGAGGAATCCTCAGGTTCCGTCCCCGACTCCACACAAGGACTGAGGCCCCGGCATGGACGGGAGAGGAATCCCGACAGGTCCCCTAGCAACTCGCATGGGGACTGGCCTTTCCTGAGGCCACCAGAGCGGGTCCCTGTGGTCCCCGTCGTAACTCGAGAAGACCTGCCGCAACTCGAGAAAATCCAGGAGGTTCTCCCCTCCAGGCGAGATGAGGCCCATTTCCGCTGAGGCGTCTCGAGGCTGATCACACCTCCCCTCTGGAACTTCGAAAGGCTCCTTCACACCCTTGGTGCAAATCAAGTAGTTCCCCGACATACCCGTCTCCACTCGAGAGGAATCACGAGGGTCCCGCCCACATCCAGAGGAGCCCCGTTTCCGCCTCGTAGCTCGAGATGAGGGATCCTTTCCCTGCTTCGTCGGGAAAGAGTTCCCGGCGTTCCCGTCGCATCTCAAGAGGAGGCCCTCTCAACAGGAACGGCGAGATGAACTCCAGGGTCGTGCCACCATTCCAAGAGTCCCCCAGATGTCTCAGTCCATTCCAGAGGAACCTCTTTTCCCTTCACCGGCTCGTCTTTCACGCCGAGGATCGACTCACACCAAGGTGGCACGTGGCACAGCCCTGTGGGAAAGCCTCGTGGGAAAGCCTCGAGGGACAGCCTCGAGGGAAAGCCACAGATCCCTTGATCCACGTGACAGGAAGCGTGACACTACTGCTGCAGCTCGGGAGGAAAGCGCACGTGCATGCCCCCACTCGAGACGAGGCCTGACTCCCCTGGGGAGACTCAGAAGCACCCCAAGATCCATGGCAACACTGGAGAGGAATCCTCAGGTTCCGGCCCCGACTCCACACAAGGACTGAGGCCCCGGCATGGACGGGAGAGGAATCCCGAGAGGTCCCCTAGCAACTCGCATGGGGACTGGCCTTTCCTGAGGCCACCAGAGCGGGTCCCTGAGGTCCCCATCGTAACTCGAGAAGACCTGCCGCAACTCGAGAAAATCCAGGAGGTTCTCCCCTCCAGGCGAGATGAGGCCCATTTCTGCTGAGGCGTCTCGAGGCTGATCACACCTCCGCTCTGGAACTTCGATAGGGTCATTCACACCCTTGGTGCAAATCAAGAAGTTCCCCAACATACCCGTCTCCACTCGAGAGGAATCACGAGGGTCCCGCCCACATCCAGAGGAGCCCCGTTTCCGCCTCGTAGCTCGAGATGAGGGATCCTTTCCCTGCTTCGTCGGGAAAGAGTTCCCGGCGTTCCCGTCGCATCTCAAGAGGAGGCCCTCTCAACAGGAACGGCGAGAGGAACTCCAGGGTCGTGCCAGCATTCCAAGAGTCCCCCAGATGTCTCAGTCCATTCCAGAGGAACCTCTTTTCCCTTCACCGGCTCGTCTTTCACGCCGAGGATCGACTCACACCAAGGTGGCACGTGGCACAGCCCTGTGGGAAAGCCTCGTGGGAAAGCCTCGAGGGACAGGCTCGAGGGAAAGCCACAGATCCCTTGATCCACGTGACAGGAAGCGTGACACTACTGCTGCAGCTCGGGAGGAAAGCGCACGTGCATGCCCCCACTCGAGACGAGGCCTGACTCCCCTGGGGAGACTCAGAAGCACCCCAAGATCCATGGCAACACTGGAGAGGAATCCTCAGGTTCCGGCCCTGACTCCACACAAGGACTGAGGCCCCGGCATGGACGGGAGAGGAATCCAGAGAGGACCCCTAGCAAGTCGCATGGGGACTGGCCTTTCCTGAGGCCACCAGAGCGGGTCCCTGAGGTCCCCGTCGTAACTCGAGAAGACCTGCCGCAACTCGAGAAAATCCAGGAGGTTCTCCCCTCCAGGCGAGATGAGGCCCATTTCCGCTGAGGCGTCTCGAGGCTGATCACACCTCCGCTCTGGAACTTCGATAGGGTCATTCACACCCTTGGTGCAAATCAAGAAGTTCCCCAACATACCCGTCTCCACTCGAGAGGAATCACGAGGGTCCCGCCCACATCCAGAGGAGCCCCGTTTCCGCCTCGTAGCTCGAGATGAGGGATCCTTTCCCTGCTTCGTCGGGAAAGAGTTCCCGGCGTTCCCGTCGCATCTCAAGAGGAGGCCCTCTCAACAGGAACGGCGAGAGGAACTCCAGGGTCGTGCCACCATTCCAAGAGTCCCCCAGATGTCTCAGTCCATTCCAGAGGAACCTCTTTTCCCTTCACTGACTCGTCTTTCACGCCGAGGATCGACTCACACCAAGGTGGCACGTGGCACAGCCCTGTGGGAAAGCCTCGTGGGAAAGCCTCGAGGGACAGCCTCGAGGGAAAGCCACAGATCCCTTGATCCACGTGACAGGAAGCGTGACACTACTGCTGCAGCTCGGGAGGAAAGCGCACGTGCATGCCCCCACTCGAGACGAGGCCTGACTCCCCTGGGGAGACTCAGAAGCACCCCAAGATCCATGGCAACACTGGAGAGGAATCCTCAGGTTCCGGCCCCGACTCCACACAAAGACTGAGGCCCTGGCATGGACGGGAGAGGAATCCCGAGAGGTCCCCTAGCAACTCGCATGGGGACTGGCCTTTCCTGAGGCCACCAGAGCGGGTCCCTGAGGTCCCCGTCGTAACTCGAGAAGACCTGCCGCAACTCGAGAAAATCCAGGAGGTTCTCCCCTCCAGGCGAGATGAGGCCCATTTCTGCTGAGGCGTCTCGAGGCTGATCACACCTCCGCTCTGGAACTTCGATAGGGTCATTCACACCCTTGGTGCAAATCAAGAAGTTCCCCAACATACCCGTCTCCACTCGAGAGGAATCACGAGGGTCCCGCCCACATCCAGAGGAGCCCCGTTTCCGCCTCGTAGCTCGAGATGAGGGATTCTTTCCCTGCTTCGTCGGGAAAGAGTTCCCGGCGTTCCCGTCGCATCTCAAGAGGAGGCCCTCTCTACAGGAACGGCGAGAGGAACTCCAGGGTCGTGCCACCATTCCAAGAGTCCCCCAGATGTCTCATTCCATTCCAGAGGAACCTCTTTTCCCTTCAACGGCTCGTCTTTCACGCCGAGGATCGACTCACACCAAGGTGGCACGTGGCACAGCCCTGTGGGAAAGCCTCGTGGGAAAGCCTCGAGGGACAGCCTCGAGGGAAAGCCACAGATCCCTTGATCCACGTGACAGGAAGCGTGACACTACTGCTGCAGCTCGGGAGGAAAGCGCACGTGCATGCCCCCACTCGAGACGAGGCCTGACTCCCCTGGGGAGACTCAGAAGCACCCCAAGATCCATGGCAACACTGGAGAGGAATCCTCAGGTTCCGGCCCCGACTCCACACAAAGACTGAGGCCCTGGCATGGACGGGAGAGGAATCCCGAGAGGTCCCCTAGCAACTCGCATGGGGACTGGCCTTTCCTGAGGCCACCAGAGCGGGTCCCTGAGGTCCCCGTCGTAACTCGAGAAGACCTGCCGCAACTCGAGAAAATCCAGGAGGTTCTCCCCTCCAGGCGAGATGAGGCCCATTTCCGCTGAGGCGTCTCGAGGATGATCACACCTCCCCTCTGGAACTTCGAAAGGCTCCTTCACACCCTTGGTGCAAATCAAGAAGTTCCCCGACATACCCGTCTCCACTCGAGAGGAATCACGAGGGTCCCGCCCACATCCAGAGGAGCCCCGTTTCCGCCTCGTAGCTCGAGATGAGGGATCCTTTCCCTGCTTCGTCGGGAAAGAGTTCCCGGCGTTCCCGTCGCATCTCAAGAGGAGGCCCTCTCAACAGGAACGGCGAGAGGAACTCCAGGGTCGTGCCACCATTCCAAGAGTCCCCCAGATGTCTCAGTCCATTCCAGAGGAACCTCTTTTCCCTTCACCGGCTCGTCTTTCACGCCGAGGATCGACTCACACCAAGGTGGCACGTGGCACAGCCCTGTGGGAAAGCCTCGTGGGAAAGCCTCGAGGGACAGGCTCGAGGGAAAGCCACAGATCCCTTGATCCACGTGACAGGAAGCGTGACACTACTGCTGCAGCTCGGGAGGAAAGCGCACGTGCATGCCCCCACTCGAGACGAGGCCTGACTCCCCTGGGGAGACTCAGAAGCACCCCAAGATCCATGGCAACACTGGAGAGGAATCCTCAGGTTCCGGCCCCGACTCCACACAAGGACTGAGTCCCCGGCATGGACGGGAGAGGAATCCCGAGAGGTCCCCTAGCAACTCGCATGGGGACTGGCCTTTCCTGAGGCCACCAGAGCGGGTCCCTGAGGTCCCCGTCGTAACTCGAGAAGACCTGCCGCAACTCGAGAAAATCCAGGAGGTTCTCCCCTCCAGGCGAGATGAGGCCCATTTCCGCTGAGGCGTCTCGAGGCTGATCACACCTCCCCTCTGGAACTTCGAAAGGCTCCTTCACACCCTTGGTGCAAATCAAGAAGTTCCCCGACATACCCGTCTCCACTCGAGAGGAATCACGAGGGTCCCGCCCACATCCAGAGGAGCCCCGTTTCCGCCTCGTAGCTCGAGATGAGGGATCCTTTCCCTGCTTCGTCGGGAAAGAGTTCCCGGCGTTCCCGTCGCATCTCAAGAGGAGGCCCTCTCAACAGGAACGGCGAGAGGAACTCCAGGGTCGTGCCACCATTCCAAGAGTCCCCCAGATGTCTCAGTCCATTCCAGAGGAACCTCTTTTCCCTTCACTGGCTCGTCTTTCACGCCGAGGATCGACTCACACCAAGGTGGCACGTGGCACAGCCCTGTGGGAAAGCCTCGTGGGAAAGCCTCGAGGGACAGGCTCGAGGGAAAGCCACAGATCCCTTGATCCACGTGACAGGAAGCGTGACACTACTGCTGCAGCTCGGGAGGAAAGCGCACGTGCATGCCCCCACTCGAGACGAGGCCTGACTCCCCTGGGGAGACTCAGAAGCACCCCAAGATCCATGGCAACACTGGAGAGGAATCCTCAGGTTCCGGCCCCGACTCCAAACAAAGACTGAGGCCCTGGCATGGACGGGAGAGGAATCCCGAGAGGTCCCCTAGCAACTCGCATGGGGACTGGCCTTTCCTGAGGCCACCAGAGCGGGTCCCTGAGGTCCCCGTCGTAACTCGAGAAGACCTGCCGCAACTCGAGAAAATCCAGGAGGTTCTCCCCTCCAGGCGAGATGAGGCCCATTTCCGCTGAGGCATCTCGAGGATGATCACACCTCCCCTCTGGAACTTCGAAAGGCTCCTTCACACCCTTGGTGCAAATCAAGAAGTTCCCCGACATACCCGTGTCCACTCGAGAGGAATCACGAGGGTCCCGCCCACATCCAGAGGAGCCCCGTTTCCGCTTCGTAGCTCGAGATGAGGGATCCTTTCCCTGCTTCGTCGGGAAAGAGTTCCCGGCGTTCCCGTCGCATCTCAAGAGGAGGCCCTCTCAACAGGAACGGCGAGAGGAACTCCAGGGTCGTGCCACCATTCCAAGAGTCCCCCAGATGTCTCAGTCCATTCCAGAGGAACCTCTTTTCCCTTCACCGGCTCGTCTTTCACGCCGAGGATCGACTCACACCAAGGTGGCACGTGGCACAGCCCTG
Organism: Budorcas taxicolor; assembly: GCF_023091745.1. Lineage (NCBI taxonomy): Eukaryota > Metazoa > Chordata > Mammalia > Artiodactyla > Bovidae > Budorcas > Budorcas taxicolor. Next base: position 131,055 of record NW_026292623.1, read on the forward strand.
TGGGAAAGCCTCGTGGGAAAGCCTCGAGGGACAGCCTCGAGGGAAAGCCACAGATCCCTTGATCCACGTGACAGGAAGCGTGACACTACTGCTGCAGCTCGGGAGGAAAGCGCACGTGCATTCCCCCACTCGAGACGAGGCCTGACTCCCCTGAGGAGACTCAGAAGCACCCCAAGATCCATGGCAACACTGGAGAGGAATCCTCAGGTTCCGGCCCCGACTCCACACAAGGACTGAGTCCCCGGCATGGACGGGAGAGGAATCCCGAGAGGTCCCCTAGCAACTCGCATGGGGACTGGCCTTTCCTGAGGCCACCAGAGCGGGTCCCTGAGGTCCCCGTCGTAACTCGAGAAGACCTGCCGCAACTCGAGAAAATCCAGGAGGTTCTCCCCTCCAGGCGAGATGAGGCCCATTTCCGCTGAGGCGTCTCGAGGCTGATCACACCTCCCCTCTGGAACTTCGAAAGGCTCCTTCACACCCTTGGTGCAAATCAAGAAGTTCCCCGACATACCCGTCTCCACTCGAGAGGAATCACGAGGGTCCCGCCCACATCCAGAGGAGCCCCGTTTCCGCCTCGTAGCTCGAGATGAGGGATCCTTTCCCTGCTTCGTCGGGAAAGAGTTCCCGGCGTTCCCGTCGCATCTCAAGAGGAGGCCCTCTCAACAGGAACGGCGAGAGGAACTCCAGGGTCGTGCCACCATTCCAAGAGTCCCCCAGATGTCTCAGTCCATTCCAGAGGAACCTCTTTTCCCTTCACCGGCTCGTCTTTCACGCCGAGGATCGACTCACACCAAGGTGGCACGTGGCACAGCCCTGTGGGAAAGCCTCGTGGGAAAGCCTCGAGGGACAGCCTCGAGGGAAAGCCACAGATCCCTTGATCCACGTGACAGGAAGCGTGACACTACTGCTGCAGCTCGGGAGGAAAGCGCACGTGCATGCCCCCACTCGAGACGAGGCCTGACTCCCCTGGGGAGACTCAGAAGCACCCCAAGATCCATGGCAACACTGGAGAGGAATCCTCAGGTTCCGGCCCCGACTCCACACAAGGACTGAGGCCCCGGCATTTACGGGAGAGGAATCCCGAGAGGTCCCCTAGCAACTCGCATGGGGACTGGCCTTTCCTGAGGCCAACAGAGCGGGTCCCTGAGGTCCCCGTCGTAACTCGAGAAGACCTGCCGCAACTCGAGAAAATCCAGCAGGTTCTCCCCTCCAGGCGAGATGAGGCCCATTTCCGCTGAGGCGTCTCGAGGCTGATCACACCTCCCCTCTGGAACTTCGAAAGGCTCCTTCACACCCTTGGTGCAAATCAAGAAGTTCCCCGACATACCCGTCTCCACTCGAGAGGAATCACGAGGGTCCCGCCCACATCCAGAGGAGCCCCGTTTCCGCCTCGTAGCTCGAGATGAGGGATCCTTTCCCTGCTTCGTCGGGAAAGAGTTCCCGGCGTTCCCGTCGCATCTCAAGAGGAGGCCCTCTCAACAGGAACGGCGAGAGGAACTCCAGGGTCGTGCCACCATTCCAAGAGTCCCCCAGATGTCTCAGTCCATTCCAGAGGAACCTCTTTTCCCTTCACCGGCTCGTCTTTCACGCCGAGGATCGACTCACACCAAGGTGGCACGTGGCACAGCCCTGTGGGAAAGCCTCGTGGGAAAGCCTCGAGGGACAGCCTCGAGGGAAAGCCACAGATCCCTTGATCCACGTGACAGGAAGCGTGACACTACTGCTGCAGCTCGGGAGGAAAGCGCACGTGCATGCCCCCACTCGAGACGAGGCCTGACTCCCCTGGGGAGACTCAGAAGCACCCCAAGATCCATGGCAACACTGGAGAGGAATCCTCAGGTTCCGGCCCCGACTCCACACAAGGACTGAGGCCCCGGCATGGACGGGAGAGGAATCCCGAGAGGTCCCCTAGCAACTCGCATGGGGACTGGCCTTTCCTGAGGCCACCAGAGCGGGTCCCTGAGGTCCCCGTCGTAACTCGAGAAGACCTGCCGCAACTCGAGAAAATCCAGGAGGTTCTCCCCTCCAGGCGAGATGAGGCCCATTTCCGCTGAGGCGTCTAGAGGATGATCACACCTCCCCTCTGGAACTTCGAAAGGCTCCTTCACACCCTTGGTGCAAATCAAGAAGTTCCCCGACATACCCGTCTCCACTCGAGAGGAATCACGAGGGTCCCGCCCACATCCAGAGGAGCCCCGTTTCCGCCTCGTAGCTCGAGATGAGGGATTCTTTCCCTGCTTCGTCGGGAAAGAGTTCCCGGCGTTCCCGTCGCATCTCAAGAGGAGGCCCTCTCAACAGGAACGGCGAGAGGAACTCCAGGGTCGTGCCACCATTCCAAGAGTCCCCCAGATGTCTCAGTCCATTCCAGAGGAACCTCTTTTCCCTTCACCGGCTCGTCTTTCACGCCGAGGATCGACTCACACCAAGGTGGCACGTGGCACAGCCCTGTGGGAAAGCCTCGTGGGAAAGCCTCGAGGGACAGCCTCGAGGGAAAGCCACAGATCCCTTGATCCACGTGACAGGAAGCGTGACACTACTGCTGCAGCTCGGGAGGAAAGCGCACGTGCATGCCCCCACTCGAGACGAGGCCTGACTCCCCTGGGGAGACTCAGAAGCACCCCAAGATCCATGGCAACACTGGAGAGGAATCCTCAGGTTCCGGCCCCGACTCCACACAAGGACTGAGGCCCCGGCATTTACGGGAGAGGAATCCCGAGAGGTCCCCTAGCAACTCGCATGGGGACTGGCCTTTCCTGAGGCCAACAGAGCGGGTCCCTGAGGTCCCCGTCGTAACTCGAGAAGACCTGCCGCAACTCGAGAAAATCCAGCAGGTTCTCCCCTCCAGGCGAGATGAGGCCCATTTCCGCTGAGGCGTCTCGAGGCTGATCACACCTCCCCTCTGGAACTTCGAAAGGCTCCTTCACAACCTTGGTGCAAATCAAGAAGTTCCCCGACATACCCGTCTCCACTCGAGAGGAATCACGAGGGTCCCGCCCACATCCAGAGGAGCCCCGTTTCCGCCTCGTAGCTCGAGATGAGGGATCCTTTCCCTGCTTCGTCGGGAAAGAGTTCCCGGCGTTCCCGTCGCATCTCAAGAGGAGGCCCTCTCAACAGGAACGGCGAGAGGAACTCCAGGGTCGTGCCACCATTCCAAGAGTCCCCCAGATGTCTCAGTCCATTCCAGAGGAACCTCTTTTCCCTTCACCGGCTCGTCTTTCACGCCGAGGATCGACTCACACCAAGGTGGCACGTGGCACAGCCCTGTGGGAAAGCCTCGTGGGAAAGCCTCGAGGGACAGGCTCGAGGGAAAGCCACAGATCCCTTGATCCACGTGACAGGAAGCGTGACACTACTGCTGCAGCTCGGGAGGAAAGCGCACGTGCATGCCCCCACTCGAGACGAGGCCTGACTCCCCTGGGGAGACTCAGAAGCACCCCAAGATCCATGGCAACACTGGAGAGGAATCCTCAGGTTCCGGCCCCGACTCCACACAAGGACTGAGGCCCCGGCATGGACGGGAGAGGAATCCCGAGAGGTCCCCTAGCAACTCGCATGGGGACTGGACTTTCCTGAGGCCACCAGAGCGGGTCCCTGAGGTCCCCGTCGTAACTCGAGAAGACCTGCCGCAACTCGAGAAAATCCAGGAGGTTCTCCCCTCCAGGCGAGATGAGGCCCATTTCCGCTGAGGCGTCTCGAGGCTGATCACACCTCACCTCTGGAACTTCGAAAGGGTCCTTCACACCCTTGGTGCAAATCAAGAAGTTCCCCGACCTAGCCGTCTCCACTCGAGAGGAATCACGAGGGTCCAGCCCACATCCAGAGGAGCCCCGTTTCCGCCTCGTAGCTCGAGATGAGGGATCCTTTCCCTGCTTCGTCGGGAAAGAGTTCACAGCGTTCCCGTCGCATCTCAAGAGGAGGCCCTCTCAACAGGAACGGCGAGAGGAACTCCAGGGTCGTGCCACCATTCCAAGAGTCCCCCAGATGTCTCAGTCCATTCCAGAGGAACCTCTTTTCCCTTCACCGGCTCGTCTTTCACGCCGAGGATCGACTCACACCAAGGTGGCACGTGGCACAGCCCTGTGGGAAAGCCTCGTGGGAAAGCCTCGAGGGACAGCCTCGAGGGAAAGCCACAGATCCCTTGATCCACGTGACAGGAAGCGTGACACTACTGCTGCAGCTCGGGAGGAAAGCGCACGTGCATGCCCCCACTCGAGACGAGGCCTGACTCCCCTGGGGAGACTCAGAAGCACCCCAAGATCCATGGCAACACTGGAGAGGAATCCTCAGGTTCCGGCCCGACTCCACACAAGGACTGAGGCCCCGGCATGGACGGGAGAGGAATCCCGAGAGGTCCCCTAGCAACTCGCATGTGGACTGGTATTCCTGAGGCCACCAGAGCGGGTCCCTGAGGTCCCCGTCGTAACTCGAGAAGACCTGCCGCAACTCGAGAAAATCCAGGAGGATCTACTCACCAGGCGAGATGAGGCCCATTTCCGCTGAGGCGTCTCGAGGATGATCACACCTCACGTCTGGAACTTTGAAAGGCTCCTTCACACCCTTGGTGCAAATCAAGAAGTTCCCCGACATACCCGTCTCCACTCGAGAGGAATCACGAGGGTCCCGCCCACATCCAGAGGAGCCCCGTTTCCGCCTCGTAGCTCGAGATGAGGGATCCTTTCCCTGCTTCGTCGGGAAAGAGTTCCCGGCGTTCCCGTCGCATCTCAAGAGGAGGCCCTCTCAACAGGAACGGCGAGAGGAACTCCAGGGTCGTGCCAGCATTCCAAGAGTCCCCCAGATGTCTCAGTCCATTCCAGAGGAACCTCTTTTCCCTTCACCGGCTCGTCTTTCACGCCGAGGATCGACTCACACCAAGGTGGCACGTGGCACAGCCCTGTGGGAAAGCCTCGTGGGAAAGCCTCGAGGGACAGGCTCGAGGGAAAGCCACAGATCCCTTGATCCACGTGACAGGAAGCGTGACACTACTGCTGCAGCTCGGGAGGAAAGCGCACGTGCATGCCCCCACTCGAGACGAGGCCTGACTCCCCTGGGGAGACTCAGAAGCACCCCAAGATCCATGGCAACACTGGAGAGGAATCCTCAGGTTCCGGCCCCGACTCCACACAAGGACTGAGGCCCCGGCATGGACGGGAGTGGAATCCCGAGAGGTCCCCTAGCAACTCGCATGTGGACTGGCCCTTTCCTGAGGCCACCAGAGCGGGTCCCTGAGGTCCCCGTCGTAACTCGAGAAGACCTGCCGCAACTCGAGAAAATCCAGGAGGTTCTCCCCTAAGGCGAGATGAGGCCCATTTCCGCTGGGGCGTCTCGAGGCTGATCACACCTCACCTCTGGAACTTCGAAAGGCTCCTTCACACCCTTGGTGCAAATCAAGAAGTTCCCCGACATACCCGTCTCCACTCGAGAGGAATCACGAGGGTCCCGCCCACATCCAGAGGAGCCCCGTTTCCGCCTCGTAGCTCGAGATGAGGGATCCTTTCCCTGCTTCGTCGGGAAAGAGTTTCCCGGCGTTCCCGTCGCATCTCAAGAGGAGGCCCTCTCAACAGGAACGGCGAGAGGAACTCCAGGGTCGTGCCACCATTCCAAGAGTCCCCCAGATGTCTCAGTCCATTCCAGGGAACCTCTTTTCCCTTCACCGGCTCGTCTTTCACGCCGAGGATCGACTCACACCAAGGTGGCACGTGGCACAGCCCTGTGGGAAAGCATCGTGGGAAAGCCTCGAGGGACAGCCTCGAGGGAAAGCCACAGATCCCTTGATCCACGTGACAGGAAGCGTGACACTACTGCTGCAGCTCGGGAGGAAAGCGCACGTGCATGCCCCCACTCGAGACGAGGCCTGACTCCCCTGGGGAGACTCAGAAGCACCCCAAGATCCATGGCAACACTGGAGAGGAATCCTCAGGTTCCGGCCACGACTCCACACAAGGACTGAGGCCCCGGCATGGACGGGAGAGGAATCCCGAGAGGTCCCCTAGCAACTCGCATGTGGACTGGCCTTTCCTGAGGCCACCAGAGCGGGTCCCTGAGGTCCCCGTCGTAACTCGAGAAGACCTGCCGCAACTCGAAAAAATCCAGGAGGATCTACCCTCCAGGCGAGATGAGGCCCATTTCCGCTGAGGCGTCTCGAGGATGATCACACCTCACGTCTGGAACTTTGAAAGGCTCCTTCACACCCTTGGTGCAAATCAAGAAGTTCCCCGACCTAGCCGTCTCCACTCGAGAGGAATCACGAGGGTCCCGCCCACATCCAGAGGAGCCCCGTTTCCGCCTCGTAGCTCGAGATGAGGGATCCTTTCCCTGCTTCGTCGGGAAAGAGTTCCCGGCGTTCCCGTCGCATCTCAAGAGGAGGCCCTCTCAACAGGAACGGCGAGAGGAACTCCAGGGTCGTGCCACCATTCCAAGAGTCCCCCAGATGTCTCAGTCCATTCCAGAGGAACCTCTTTTCCCTTCACTGGCTCGTCTTTCACGCCGAGGATCGACTCACACCAAGGTGGCACGTGGCACAGCCCTGTGGGAAAGCCTCGTGGGAAAGCCTCGAGGGACAGCCTCGAGGGAAAGACACAGATCCCTTGATCCACGTGACAGGAAGCGTGACACTACTGCTGCAGCTCGGGAGGAAAGTGCACGTGCATGCCCCCACTCGAGACGAGGCCTGACTCCCACCCTGGGGAGACTCAGAAGCTCCCCAAGATCTATGGCAACACTGGAGAGGAATACTCAGGTTCCGGCCCCGACTCCACACAAGGACTGAGGTCCCGGCATGGACGGGAGAGGAATCCCGAGAGGTCCCCTAGCAACTCGCATGGGGACTGGCCTTTCCTGAGGCCACAGAGCGGGTCCCTGAGGTCCCCGTCGTAACTCGAGAAGACCTGCCGCAACTCGAGAAAATCCAGGAGGTTCTCCCCTCCAGGCGAGATGAGGCCCATTTCCGCTGAGATGTCTAGAGGCTGATCACACCTCCCCTCTGGAACTTTGAAAGGCTCCTTCACACCCTTGGTGCAAATCAAGAAGTTCCCCGACATACCCGTCTCCACTCGAGAGGAATCACGAGGGTCCCGCCCACATCCAGAGGAGCCCCGTTTCCGCCTCGTAGCTCGATGAGGGATCCTTTCCCTGCTTCGTCGGGAAAGAGTTCCCGGCGTTCCCGTCGCATCTCAAGAGGAGGCCCTCTCAACAGGAACGGCGAGAGGAACTCCAGGGTCGTGCCACCATTCCAAGAGTCCCCCAGATGTCTCAGTCCATTCCAGAGGAACCTCTTTTCCCTTCACCGGCTCGTCTTTCACGCCGAGGATCGACTCACACCAAGGTGGCACGTGGCACAGCCCTGTGGGAAAGCCTCGTGGGAAAGCCTCGAGGGACAGGCTCGAGGGAAAGCCACAGATCCCTTGATCCACGTGACAGGAAGCGTGACACTACTGCTGCAGCTCGGGAGGAAAGCGCACGTGCATGCCCCCACTCGAGACGAGGCCTGACTCCCCTGGGGAGACTCAGAAGCACCCCAAGATCCATGGCAACACTGGAGAGGAATCCTCAGGTTCCGGCCCCGACTCCACACAAGGACTGAGGCCCCGGCATGGACGGGAGAGGAATCCCGAGAGGTCCCCTAGCAACTCGCATGTGGACTGGCCTTTCCTGAGGCCACCAGAGCGGGTCCCTGAGGTCCCCGTCGTAACTCGAGAAGACCTGCCGCAACTCGAGAAAATCCAGGAGGTTCTCCCCTAAGGCGAGATGAGGCCCATTTCCGCTGAGGCGTCTCGAGGCTGATCACACCTCACCTCTGGAACTTCGAAAGGCTCCTTCACACCCTTGGTGTAAATCAAGAAGTTTCCCGACATACCCGTCTCCACTCGAGAGGAATCACGAGGGTCCCGCCCACATCCAGAGGAGCCCCGTTTCCGCCTCGTAGCTCGAGATGAGGGATCCTTTCCCTGCTTCGTCGGGAAAGAGTTCCCGGCGTTCCCGTCGCATCTCAAGAGGAGGCCCTCTCAACAGGAACGGCGAGAGGAACTCCAGGGTCGTGCCACCATTCCAAGAGTCCCCCAGATGTCTCAGTCCATTCCAGGGAACCTCTTTTCCCTTCACCGGCTCGTCTTTCATGCCGAGGATCGACTCACACCAAGGTGGCACGTGGCACAGCCCTGTGGGAAAGCCTCGTGGGAAAGCCTCGAGGGACAGCCTCGAGGGACAGGCTCGAGGGAAAGCCACAGATCCCTTGATCCACGTGACAGGAAGCGTGACACTACTGCTGCAGCTCGGGAGGAAAGCGCACGTGCATGCCCCCACTCGAGACGAGGCCTGACTCCCCTGGGGAGACTCAGAAGCACCCCAAGATCCATGGCAACACTGGAGAGGAATCCTCAGGTTCCGGCCCCGACTCCACACAAGGACTGAGGCCCCGGCATGGACGGGAGAGGAATCCCGAGAGGTCCCCTAGCAACTCGCATGGGGACTGGCCTTTCCTGAGGCCACCAGAGCGGGTCCCTGAGGTCCCCGTCGTAACTCGAGAAGACCTGCCGCAACTCGAGAAAATCCAGGAGGTTCTCCCCTCCAGGCGAGATGAGGCCCATTTCCGCTGAGGCGTCTCGAGGCTGATCACACCTCACCTCTGGAACTTCGAAAGGGTCCTTCACACCCTTGGTGCAAATCAAGAAGTTCCCCGACCTAGCCGTCTCCACTCGAGAGGAATCACGAGGGTCCCGCCCACATCCAGAGGAGCGCCGTTTCCGCCTCGTAGCTCGAGATGAGGGATCCTTTCCCTGCTTCGTCGGGAAAGAGTTCACAGCGTTCCCGTCGCATCTCAAGAGGAGGCCCTCTCAACAGGAACGGCGAGAGGAACTCCAGGGTCGTGCCACCATTCCAAGAGTCCCCCAGATGTCTCAGTCCATTCCAGAGGAACCTCTTTTCCCTTCACCGGCTCGTCTTTCACGCCGAGGATCGACTCACACCAAGGTGGCACGTGGCACAGCCCTGTGGGAAAGCCTCGTGGGAAAGCCTCGAGGGACAGGCTCGAGGGAAAGCCACAGATCCCTTGATCCACGTGACAGGAAGCGTGACACTACTGCTGCAGCTCGGGAGGAAAGCGCACGTGCATGCCCCCACTCGAGACGAGGCCTGACTCCCCTGGGGAGACTCAGAAGCACCCCAAGATCCATGGCAACACTGGAGAGGAATCCTCAGGTTCCGGCCCCGACTCCACACAAGGACTGAGGCCCCGGCATGGACGGGAGAGGAATCCCGAGAGGTCCCCTAGCAACTCGCATGGGGACTGGACTTTCCTGAGGCCACCAGAGCGGGTCCCTGAGGTCCCCGTCGTAACTCGAGAAGACCTGCCGCAACTCGAGAAAATCCAGGAGGTTCTCCCCTCCAGGCGAGATGAGGCCCATTTCCGCTGAGGCGTCTCGAGGCTGATCACACCTCACCTCTGGAACTTCGAAAGGGTCCTTCACACCCTTGGTGCAAATCAAGAAGTTCCCCGACCTAGCCGTCTCCACTCGGGAGGAATCACGAGGGTCCAGCCCACATCCAGAGGAGCCCCGTTTCCGCCTCGTAGCTCGAGATGAGGGATCCTTTCCCTGCTTCGTCGGGAAAGAGTTCACAGCGTTCCCGTCGCATCTCAAGAGGAGGCCCTCTCAACAGGAACGGCGAGAGGAACTCCAGGGTCGTGCCACCATTCCAAGAGTCCCCCAGATGTCTCAGTCCATTCCAGGGAACCTCTTTTCCCTTCACCGGCTCGTCTTTCACGCCGAGGATCGACTCACACCAAGGTGGCACGTGGTACAGCCCTGTGGGAAAGCATCGTGGGAAAGCCTCGAGGGACAGCCTCGAGGGAAAGTCACAGATCCCTTGATCCACGTGACAGGAAGCGTGACACTACTGCTGCAGCTCGGGAGGAAAGCGCACGTGCATGCCCCCACTCGAGACGAGGCCTGACTCCCCTGGGGAGACTCAGAAGCACCCCAAGATCCATGGCAACACTGGAGAGGAATCCTCAGTTTCCGGCCACGACTCCACACAAGGACTGAGTCCCCGGCATGGACGGGAGAGGAATCCCGAGAGGTCCCCTAGCAACTCGCATGGGGACTGGCCTTTCCTGAGGCCACCAGAGCGGGTCCCTGAGGTTCCCGTCGTAACTCGAGAAGACCTGCCGCAACTCGAAAAAATCCAGGAGGATCTACCCTCCAGGCGAGACGAGGCCCATTTCCGCTGAGGCGTCTCGAGGATGATCACAGCTCACGTCTGGAACTTTGAAAGGCTCCTTCACACCCTTGGTGCAAATCAAGAAGTTCCCCGACCTAGCCGTCTCCACTCGAGAGGAATCACGAGGGTCCCGCCCACATCCAGAGGAGCCCCGTTTCCGCCTCGTAGCTCGAGATGAGGGATCCTTTCCCTGCTTCGTCGGGAAAGAGTTCCCGGCGTTCCCGTCGCATCTCAAGAGGAGGCCCTCTCAACAGGAACGGCGAGAGGAACTCCAGGGTCGTGCCACCATTCCAAGAGTCCCCCAGATGTCTCAGTCCATTCCAGAGGAACCTCTTTTCCCTTCACTGGCTCGTCTTTCACGCCGAGGATCGACTCACACCAATGTGGCACGTGGCACAGCCCTGTGGGAAAGCCTCGTGGGAAAGCCTCGAGGGACAGCCTCGAGGGAAAGACACAGATCCCTTGATCCACGTGACAGGAAGCGTGACACTACTGCTGCAGCTCGGGAGGAAAGTGCACGTGCATGCCCCCACTCGAGACGAGGCCTGACTCCCCTGGGGAGACTCAGAAGCACCCCAAGATCCATGGCAACACTGGAGAGGAATACTCAGGTTCCGGCCCCGACTCCACACAAGGACTGAGGTCCCGGCATGGACGGGAGAGGAATCCCGAGAGGTCCCCTAGCAACTCGCATGGGGACTGGCCTTTCCTGAGGCCACCAGAGCGGGTCCCTGAGGTCCCCGTCGTAACTCGAGAAGACCTGCCGCAACTCGAGAAAATCCAGGAGGTTCTCCCCTCCAGGCGAGATGAGGCCCATTTCCGCTGAGATGTCTAGAGGCTGATCACACCTCCCCTCTGGAACTTTGAAAGGCTCCTTCACACCCTTGGTGCAAATCAAGAAGTTCCCCGACATACCCGTCTCCACTCGAGAGGAATCACGAGGGTCCCGCCCACATCCAGAGGAGCCCCGTTTCCGCCTCGTAGCTCGAGATGAGGGATCCTTTCCCTGCTTCGTCGGGAAAGAGTTCCCGGCGTTCCCGTCGCATCTCAAGAGGAGGCCCTCTCAACAGGAACGGCGAGAGGAACTCCAGGGTCGTGCCACCATTCCAAGAGTCCCCCAGATGTCTCAGTCCATTCCAGAGGAACCTCTTTTCCCTTCACCGGCTCGTCTTTCACGCCGAGGATCGACTCACACCAAGGTGGCACGTGGCACAGCCCTGTGGGAAAGCCTCGTGGGAAAGCCTCGAGGGACAGGCTCGAGGGAAAGCCACAGATCCCTTGATCCACGTGACAGGAAGCGTGACACTACTGCTGCAGCTCGGGAGGAAAGCGCACGTGCATGCCCCCACTCGAGACGAGGCCTGACTCCCCTGGGGAGACTCAGAAGCACCCCAAGATCCATGGCAACACTGGAGAGGAATCCTCAGGTTCCGGCCCCGACTCCACACAAGGACTGAGGCCCCGGCATGGACGGGAGAGGAATCCCGAGAGGTCCCCTAGCAACTCGCATGTGGACTGGCCTTTCCAGAGGCCACCAGAGCGGGTCCCTGAGGTCCCCGTCGTAACTCGAGAAGACCTGCCGCAACTCGAGAAAATCCAGGAGGTTCTCCCCTAAGGCGAGATGAGGCCCATTTCCGCTGAGGCGTCTCGAGGCTGATCACACCTCACCTCTGGAACTTCGAAAGGCTCCTTCACACCCTTGGTGCAAATCAAGAAGTTTCCCGACATACCCGTCTCCACTCGAGAGGAATCACGAGGGTCCCGCCCACATCCAGAGGAGCCCCGTTTCCGCCTCGTAGCTCGAGATGAGGGATCCTTTCCCTGCTTCGTCGGGAAAGAGTTCCCGGCGTTCCCGTCGCATCTCAAGAGGAGGCCCTCTCAACAGGAACGGCGAGAGGAACTCCAGGGTCGTGCCACCATTCCAAGAGTCCCCCAGATGTCTCAGTCCATTCCAGGGAACCTCTTTTCCCTTCACCGGCTCGTCTTTCATGCCGAGGATCGACTCACACCAAGGTGGCACGTGGCACAGCCCTGTGGGAAAGCCTCGTGGGAAAGCCTCGAGGGACAGGCTCGAGGGAAAGCCACAGATCCCTTGATCCACGTGACAGGAAGCGTGACACTACTGCTGCAGCTCGGGAGGAAAGCGCACGTGCATGCCCCCACTCGAGACGAGGCCTGACTCCCCTGGGGAGACTCAGAAGCACCCCAAGATCCATGGCAACACTGGAGAGGAATCCTCAGGTTCCGGCCCCGACTCCACACAAGGACTGAGGCCCCGGCATGGACGGGAGAGGAATCCCGAGAGGTCCCCTAGCAACTCGCATGGGGACTGGCCTTTCCTGAGGCCACCAGAGCGGGTCCCTGAGGTCCCCGTCGTAACTCGAGAAGACCTGCCGCAACTCGAGAAAATCCAGGAGGATCTACCCTCCAGGCGAGATGAGGCCCATTTCCGCTGAGGCGTCTCGAGGATGATCACACCTCACGTCTGGAACTTTGAAAGGCTCCTTCACACCCTTGGTGCAAATCAAGAAGTTCCCCGACATACCCGTCTCCACTCGAGAGGAATCACGAGGGTCCCGCCCACATCCAGAGGAGCCCCGTTTCCGCCTCGTAGCTCGAGATGAGGGATCCTTTCCCTGCTTCGTCGGGAAAGAGTTCCCGGCGTTCCCGTCGCATCTCAAGAGGAGGCCCTCTCAACAGGAACGGCGAGAGGAACTCCAGGGTCGTGCCACCATTCCAAGAGTCCCCCAGATGTCTCAGTCCATTCCAGAGGAACCTCTTTTCCCTTCACTGGCTCGTCTTTCACGCCGAGGATCGACTCACACCAAGGTGGCACGTGGCACAGCCCTGTGGGAAAGCCTCGTGGGAAAGCCTCGAGGGACAGCCTCGAGGGACAGGCTCGAGGGAAAGCCACAGATACCTTGATCCACGTGACAGGAAGCGTGACACTACTGCTGCAGCTCGGGAGGAAAGCGCACGTGCATGCCCCCACTCGAGACGAGGCCTGACTCCCCTGGGGAGACTCAGAAGCACCCCAAGATCCATGGCAACACTGGAGAGGAATCCTCAGGTTCCGGCCCCGACTCCACACAAGGACTGAGGCCCCGGCATGGACGGGAGAGGAATCCCGAGAGGTCCCCTAGCAACTCGCATGGGGACTGGCCTTTCCTGAGGCCACCAGAGCGGGTCCCTGAGGTCCCCGTCGTAACTCGAGAAGACCTGCCGCAACTCGAGAAAATCCAGGAGGTTCTCCCCTCCAGGCGAGATGAGGCCCATTTCCGCTGAGGCGTCTCGAGGCTGATCACACCTCACCTCTGGAACTTCGAAAGGGTCCTTCACACCCTTGGTGCAAATCAAGAAGTTCCCCGACCTAGCCGTCTCCACTCGAGAGGAATCACGAGGGTCCCGCCCACATCCAGAGGAGCGCCGTTTCCTCCTCGTAGCTCGAGATGAGGGATCCTTTCCCTGCTTCGTCGGGAAAGAGTTCACAGCGTTCCCGTCGCATCTCAAGAGGAGGCCCTCTCAACAGGAACGGCGAGAGGAACTCCAGGGTCGTGCCACCATTCCAAGAGTCCCCCAGATGTCTCAGTCCATTCCAGAGGAACCTCTTTTCCCTTCACCGGCTCGTCTTTCACGCCGAGGATCGACTCACACCAAGGTGGCACGTGGCACAGCCCTGTGGGAAAGCATCGTGGGAAAGCCTCGAGGGACAGCCTCGAGGGAAAGCCACAGATCCCTTGATCCACGTGACAGGAAGCGTGACACTACTGCTGCAGCTCGGGAGGAAAGCGCACGTGCATGCCCCCACTCGAGACGAGGCCTGACTCCCCTGGGGAGACTCAGAAGCACCCCAAGATCCATGGCAACACTGGAGAGGAATCCTCAGGTTCCGGCCCCGACTCCACACAAGGACTGAGGCCCCAGCATGGACGGGAGAGGAATCTCGAGAGGTCCCCTAGCAACTCGCATGTGGACTGGCCTTTCCTGAGGCCACCAGAGCGGGTCCCTGAGGTCCCCGTCGTAACTCGAGAAGACCTTCCGCAACTCGAGAAAATCCAGGAGGATCTACCCTCCAGGCGAGATGAGGCCCATTTCCGCTGAGGCGTCTCGAGGATGATCACACCTCACCTCTGGAACTTTGAAAGGCTCCTTCACAGCCTTGGTGCAAATCAAGAAGTTCCCCGACATACCCGTCTCCACTCGAGAGGAATCACGAGGGTCCCGCCCACATCCAGAGGAGCCCCGTTTCCGCCTCGTAGCTCTAGATGAGGGATCCTTTCCCTGCTTCGTCGGGAAAGAGTTCCCGGCGTTCCCGTCGCATCTCAAGAGGAGGCCCTCTCAACAGGAACGGCGAGAGGAACTCCAGGGTCGTGCGACCATTCCAAGAGTCCCCCAGATGTCTCAGTCCATTCCAGAGGAACCTCTTTTCCCTTCACTGGCTCGTCTTTCACGCCGAGGATCGACTCACACCAAGGTGGCACGTGGCACAGCCCTGTGGGAAAGCCTCGTGGGAAAGCCTCGAGGGACAGCCTCGAGGGAAAGACACAGATCCCTTGATCAACGTGACAGGAAGCGTGACACTACTGCTGCAGCTCGGGAGGAAAGTGCACGTGCATGCCCCCACTCGAGACGAGGCCTGACTCCCCTGGGGAGACTCAGAAGCACCCCAAGATCCATGGCAACACTGGAGAGGAATCCTCAGGTTCCGGCCCCGACTCCAAACAAGGACTGAGGTCCCGGCATGGACGGGAGAAGAATCCCGAGAGGACCCCTAGCAACTCGCATGGGGACTGGCCTTTCCTGAGGCCACCAGAGCGGGTCCCTGAGGTCCCCGTCGTAACTCGAGAAGACCTGCCGCAACTCGAGAAAATCCAGGAGGTTCTCCCCTCCAGGCGAGATGAGGCCCATTTCCGCTGAGATGTCTAGAGGCTGATCACACCTCCCCTCTGGAACTTTGAAAGGCTCCTTCACACCCTTGGTGCAAATCAAGAAGTTCCCCGACATACCCGTCTCCACTCGAGAGGAATCACGAGGGTCCCGCCCACATCCAGAGGAGCCCCGTTTCCGCCTCGTAGCTCGAGATGAGGGATCCTTTCCCTGCTTCGTCGGGAAAGAGTTCCCGGCGTTCCCGTCGCATCTCAAGAGGAGGCCCTCTCAACAGGAACGGCGAGAGGAACTCCAGGGTCGTGCCACCATTCCAAGAGTCCCCCAGATGTCTCAGTCCATTCCAGAGGAACCTCTTTTCCCTTCACTGGCTCGTCTTTCACGCCGAGGATCGACTCACACCAAGGTGGCACGTGGCACAGCCCTGTGGGAAAGCCTCGTGGGAAAGCCTCGAGGGACAGGTTCGAGGGAAAGCCACAGATCCCTTGATCCACGTGACAGGAAGCGTGACACTACTGCTGCAGCTCGGGAGGAAAGCGCACGTGCATGCCCCCACTCGAGACGAGGCCTGACTCCCCTGGGGAGACTCAGAAGCACCCCAAGATCCATGGCAACACTGGAGAGGAATCCTCAGGTTCCGGCCCCGACTCCACACAAGGACTGAGGCCCCGGCATGGACGGGAGAGGAATCCCGAGAGGTCCCCTAGCAACTCGCATGGGGACTGGCCTTTCTTGAGGCCACCAGAGCGGGTCCCTGAGGTCCCCGTCGTAACTCGAGAAGACCTGCCGCAACTCGAGTAAATCCAGGAGGTTCTCCCCTCCAGGCGAGATGAGGCCCATTTCTGCTGAGGCGTCTCGAGGCTGATCACACCTCCGCTCTGGAACGTCGATAGGGTCATTCACACCCTTGGTGCAAATCAAGAAGTTCCCCAACATACCCGTCTCCACTCGAGAGGAATCACGAGGGTCCCGCCCACATCCAGAGGAGCCCCGTTTCCGCCTCGTAGCTCGAGATGAGGGATCCTTTCCCTGCTTCGTCGGGAAAGAGTTCCCGGCCTTCCCGTTGCATCTCAAGAGGAGGCCCTCTCAACAGGAACGGCGAGAGGAACTCCAGGGTCGTGCCACCATTCCAAGAGTCCCCCAGATGTCTCAGTCCATTCCAGAGGAACCTCTTTTCCCTTCACCGGCTCGTCTTTCACGCCGAGGATCGACTCACACCAAGGTGGCACGTGGCACAGCCCTGTGGGAAAGCCTCGTGGGAAAGCCTCCAGGGACAGCCTCGAGGGAAAGCCACAGATCCCTTGATCCACGTGACAGGAAGCGTGACACTACTGCTGCAGCTCGGGAGGAAAGCGCACGTGCATGCCCCCACTCGAGACGAGGCCTGACTCCCCTGGGGAGACTCAGAAGCACCCCAATATCCATGGCAACACTGGAGAGGAATCCTCAGGTTCCGGCCCCGACTCCACACAAAGACTGAGGCCCTGGCATGGACGGGAGAGGAATCCCGAGAGGTCCCCTAGCAACTCGCATGGGGACTGGCCTTTCCTGAGGCCACCAGAGCGGGTCCCTGAGGTCCCCGTCGTAACTCGAGAAGACCTGCCGCAACTCGAGAAAATCCAGGAGGTTCTCCCCTCCAGGCGAGATGAGGCCCATTTCCGCTGAGGCGTCTCGAGGCTGATCACACCTCCCCTCTGGAACTTCGAAAGGCTCCTTCACACCCTTGGTGCAAATCAAGAAGTTCCCCGACATACCCGTCTCCACTCGAGAGGAATCTCGAGGGTCCCGCCCACATCCAGAGGAGCCCCGTTTCCGCCTCGTAGCTCGAGATGAGGGATCCTTTCCCTGCTTCGTCGGGAAAGAGTTCCCGGCGTTCCCGTCGCATCTCAAGAGGAGGCCCTCTCAACAGGAACGGCGAGAGGAACTCCAGGGTCGTGCCACCATTCCAAGAGTCCCCCAGATGTCTCAGTCCATTCCAGAGGAACCTCTTTTCCCTTCACCGGCTCGTCTTTCACGCCGAGGATCGACTCACACCAAGGTGGCACGTGGCACAGCCCTTTGGGAAAGCATCGTGGGAAAGCCTCGAGGGACAGCCTCGAGGGAAAGCCACAGATCCCTTGATCCACGTGACAGGAAGCGTGACACTACTGCTGCAGCTCGGGAGGAAAGCGCACGTGCATGCCCCCACTCGAGACGAGGCCTGACTCCCCTGGGGAGACTCAGAAGCACCCCAAGATCCATGGCAACACTGGAGAGGAATCCTCAGGTTCCGGCCCCGACTCCACACAAGGACTGAGGCCCCGGCATGGACGGGAGAGGAATCCCGAGAGGTCCCCTAGCAACTCGCATGGGGACTGGCCTTTCCTGAGGCCACCAGAGCGGGTCCCTGAGGTCCCCGTCGTAACTCGAGAAGACCTGCCGCAACTCGAGAAAATCCAGGAGGATCTACCCTCCAGGCGAGATGAGGCCCATTTCCGCTGAGGCGTCTCGAGGATGATGACACCTCACCTCTGGAACTTCGAAAGGGTCCTTCACACCCTTGGTGCAAATCAAGAAGTTCCCCGACATACCCGTCTCCACTCGAGAGGAATCACGAGGGTCCCGCCCACATCCAGAGGAGCCCCGTTTCCGCCTCGTAGCTCGAGATGAGGGATCCTTTCCCTGCTTCGTCGGGAAAGAGTTCCCGGCGTTCCCGTCGCATCTCAAGAGGAAGCCCTCTCAACAGGAACGGCGAGAGGAACTCCAGGGTCGTGCCACCATTCCAAGAGTCCCCCAGATGTCTCAGTCCATTCCAGAGGAACCTCTTTTCCCTTCACTGGCTCGTCTTTCACGCCGAGGATCGACTCACACCAAGGTGGCACGTGGCACAGCCCTGTGGGAAAGCCTCGTGGGAAAGCCTCGAGGGACAGCCTCGAGGGAAAGACACAGATCCCTTGATCCACGTGACAGGAAGCGTGACACTACTGCTGCAGCTCGGGAGGAAAGTGCACGTGCATGCCCCCACTCGAGACGAGGCCTGACTCCCCTGGGGAGACTCAGAAGCACCCCAAGATCCATGGCAACACTGGAGAGGAATCCTCAGGTTCCGGCCCCGACTCCACACAAGGACTGAGGCCCCGGCATGGACGGGAGAGGAATCCCGAGAGGTCGCCTAGCAACTCGCATGGGGACTGGCCTTTCCTGAGGCCACCAGAGCGGGTCCCTGGGGTCCCCGTCGTAACACGAGAAGACCTTCCGCAACTCGAGAAAATCCAGGAGGTTCTCCCCTAAGGCGAGATGAGGCCCATTTCCGCTGAGGCGTCTCGAGGCTGATCACACCTCACCTCTGGAACTTCGAAAGGCTCCTTCACACCCTTGGTGCAAATCAAGAAGTTCCCCGACATACCCGTCTCCACTCGAGAGGAATCACGAGGGTCCCGCCCACATCCAGAGGAGCCCCGTTTCCGCCTCGTAGCTCGAGATGAGGGATCCTTTCCCTGCTTCGTCGGGAAAGAGTTCCCGGCGTTCCCGTCGCATCTCAAGAGGAGGCCCTCTCAACAGGAACGGCGAGAGAAACTCCAGGGTCGTGCCACCATTCCAAGAGTCCCCCAGATGTCTCAGTCCATTCCAGAGGAAACTCTTTTCCCTTCACCGGCTCGTCTTTCACGCCGAGGATCGACTCACACCAAGGTGGCACGTGGCACAGCCCTGTGGGAAAGCATCATGGGAAAGCCTCGAGGGACAGCCTCGAGGGAAAGCCACAGATCCCTTGATCCACGTGACAGGAAGCGTGACACTACTGCTGCAGCTCGGGAGGAAAGCGCACGTGCATGCCCCCACTCGAGACGAGGCCTGACTCCCCTGGGGAGACTCAGAAGCACCCCAAGATCCATGGCAACACTGGAGAGGAATCCTCAGGTTCCGGCCCCGACTCCACGCAAGGACTGAGGCCCCAGCATGGACGGGAGAGGAATCCCGAGAGGTCCCCTAGCAACTCGCATGTGGACTGGCCTTTCCTGAGGCCACCAGAGCGGGTCCCTGAGGTCCCCGTCGTAACTCGAGAAGACCTTCCGCAACTCGAGAAAATCCAGGAGGATCTACCCTCCAGGCGAGATGAGGCCCATTTCCGCTGAGGCGTCTCGAGGATGATCACACCTCACCTCTGGAACTTTGAAAGGCTCCTTCACACCCTTGGTGCAAATCAAGAAGTTCCCCGACCTAGCCGTCTCCACTCGAGAGGAATCACGAGGGTCCCGCCCACATCCAGAGGAGCCCCGTTTCCGCCTCGTAGCTCTAGATGAGGGATCCTTTCCCTGCTTCGTCGGGAAAGAGTTCCCGGCGTTCCCGTCGCATCTCAAGAGGAGGCCCTCTCAACAGGAACGGCGAGAGGAACTCCAGGGTCGTGCCACCATTCCAAGAGTCCCCCAGATGTCTCAGTCCATTCCAGAGGAACCTCTTTTCCCTTCACTGGCTCGTCTTTCACGCCGAGGATCGACTCACACCAAGGTGGCACGTGGCACAGCCCTGTGGGAAAGCCTCGTGGGAAAGCCTCGAGGGACAGCCTCGAGGGAAAGCCACAGATCCCTTGATCCACGTGACAGGAATCGTGACACTACTGCTGCAGCTCGGGAGGAAAGCGCACGTGCATGCCCCCACTCGAGACGAGGCCTGACTCCCCTGGGGAGACTCAGAAGCACCCCAAGATCCATGGCAACACTGGAGAGGAATCCTCAGGTTCCGGCCCCGACTCCACACAAGGACTGAGGCCCCGGCATGGACGGGAGAGGAATCCCGAGAGGTCCCCTAGCAACTCGCATGGGGACTGGCCTTTCCTGAGGCCACCAGAGCGGGTCCCTGAGGTCCCCGTCGTAACTCGAGAAGACCTGCCGCAACTCGAGAAAATCCAGGAGGTTCTCCCCTCCAGGCGAGAGGAGGCCCATTTCCGCTGAGGCGTCTCGAGGCTGATCACACCTCACCTCTGGAACTTCGAAAGGGTCCTTCACACCCTTGGTGCAAATCAAGAAGTTCCCCGACCTAGCCGTCTCCACTCGAGAGGAATCACGAGGGTCCCGCCCACATCCAGAGGAGCCCCGTTTCCGCCTCGTAGCTCTAGATGAGGGATCCTTTCCCTGCTTCGTCGGGAAAGAGTTCCCGGCGTTCCCGTCGCATCTCAAGAGGAGGCCCTCTCAACAGGAACGGCGAGAGGAACTCCAGGGTCGTGCCACCATTCCAAGAGTCCCCCAGATGTCTCAGTCCATTCCAGAGGAACCTCTTTTCCCTTCACCGGCTCGTCTTTCACGCCGAGGATCGACTCACACCAAGGTGGCACGTGGCACAGCCCTGTGGGAAAGCCTCGAGGGACAGCCTCGAGGGAAAGCCACAGATCCCTTGATCCACGTGACAGGAAGCGTGACACTACTGCTGCAGCTCGGGAGGAAAGCGCACGTGCATGCCCCCACTCGAGACGAGGCCTGACTCCCCTGGGGAGACTCAGAAGCACCCCAAGATCCATGTCAACACTGGAGAGGAATCCTCAGGTTCCGGCCCCGACTCCACACAAGGACTGAGGCCCCGGCATGGACGGGAGAAGAATCCCGAGAGGTCCCCTAGCAACTCGCATGGGGACTGGCCTTTCCTGAGGCCACCAGAGCGGGTCCCTGAGGTCCCCGTCGTAACTCGAGAAGACCTGCCGCAACTCGAGAAAATCCAGGAGGTTCTCCCCTCCAGGCGAGATGAGGGCCCATTTCCGCTGAGGCGTCTCGAGGCTGATCACACCTCACCTCTGGAACTTCGAAAGGGTCCTTCACACCCTTGGTGCAAATCAAGAAGTTCCCCGACATACCCGTCTCCACTCGAGAGGAATCACGAGGGTCCCGCCCACATCCAGAGGAGCCCCGTTTCCGCCTCGTAGCTCGAGATGAGGGATCCTTTCCCTGCTGCGTCGGGAAAGAGTTCCCGGCGTTCCCGTCGCATCTCAAGAGGAGGCCCTCTCAACAGGAACGGCGAGAGGAACTCCAGGGTCGTGCCACCATTCCAAGAGTCCCCCAGATGTCTCAGTCCATTCCAGAGGAAACTCTTTTCCCTTCAGCGGCTCGTCTTTCACGCCGAGGATCGACTCACACCAAGGTGGCACGTGGCACAGCCCTGTGGGAAAGCCTCGTGGGAAAGCCTCGAGGGACAGCCTCGAGGGAAAACCACAGATCCCTTGATCCACGTGACAGGAAGCGTGACACTACTGCTGCAGCTCGGGAGGAAAGCGCACGTGCATGCCCCCACTCGAGACGAGGCCTGACTTCCCTGGGGAGACTCAGAAGCACCCCAAGATCCATGGCAACACTGGAGAGGAGATCCTCAGGTTCCGGCCCCGACTCCACACAAGGACTGAGGCCCCGGCAATGGACGGGAGAGGAATCCCGAGAGGTCCCCTAGCAACTCGCATGGGGACTGGCCTTTCCTGAGGCCACCAGAGCGGGTCCCTGAGGTCCCCGTCGTAACTCGAGAAGACCTGCCGCAACTCGAGAAAATCCAGGAGGTTCTCCCCTCCAGGCGAGAGGAGGCCCATTTCCGCTGAGGCGTCTCGAGGCTGATCACACCTCACCTCTGGAACTTCGAAAGGCTCCTTCACACCCTTGGTGCAAATCAAGAAGTTTCCCGACATACCCGTCTCCACTCGAGAGGATCACGAGGGTCCCGCCCACATCCAGAGGAGCCCCGTTTCCGCCTCGTAGCTCGAGATGAGGGGATCCTTTCCCTGCTTCGTCGGGAAAGAGTTCCCGGCGTTCCCGTCGCATCTCAAGAGGAGGCCCTCTCAACAGGAACGGCGAGAGGAACTCCAGGGTCGTGCCACCATTCCAAGAGTCCCCCAGATGTCTCAGTCCATTCCAGGGAACCTCTTTTCCCTTCACCAGCTCGTCTTTCATGCCGAGGATCGACTCACACCAAGGTGGCACGTGGCACAGCCCTGTGGGGAAAGCCTCGTGGGAAAGCCTCGAGGGACAGGCTCGAGGGAAAGCCACAGATCCCTTGATCCACGTGACAGGAAGCGTGACACTACTGCTGCAGCTCGGGAGGAAAGCGCACGTGCATGCCCCCACTCGAGACGAGGCCTGACTCCCCTGGGGAGACTCAGAAGCACCCCAAGATCCATGGCAACACTGGAGAGGAATCCTCAGGTTCCGGCCCCGACTCCACACAAGGACTGAGGCCCCGGCATGGAAGGGAGAGGAATCCCGAGAGGTCCCCTAGCAACTCGCATGGGGACTGGCCTTTCCTGAGGCCACCAGAGCGGGTCCCTGAGGTCCCCGTCGTAACTCGAGAAGACCTGCCGCAACTCGAGAAAATCCAGGAGGATCTACCCTCCAGGCGAGATGAGGCCCATTTCCGCTGAGGCGTCTCGAGGATGATCACACCTCACGTCTGGAACTTTGAAAGGCTCCTTCACACCCTTGGTGCAAATCAAGAAGTTCCCCGACATACCCGTCTCCACTCGAGAGGAATCACGAGGGTCCCGCCCACATCCAGAGGAGCCCCGTTTCCGCCTCGTAGCTCGAGATGAGGGATCCTTTCCCTGCTTCGTCGGGAAAGAGTTCCCGGCGTTCCCGTCGCATCTCAAGAGGAGGCCCTCTCAACAGGAACGGCGAGAGGAACTCCAGGGTCGTGCCACCATTCCAAGAGTCCCCCAGATGTCTCAGTCCATTCCAGAGGAACCTCTTTTCCCTTCACTGGCTCGTCTTTCACGCCGAGGATCGACTCACACCAAGGTGGCACGTGGCACAGCCCTGTGGGAAAGCCTCGTGGGAAAGCCTCGAGGGACAGCCTCGAGGGACAGGCTCGAGGGAAAGCCACAGATCCCTTGATCCACGTGACAGGAAGCGTGACACTACTGCTGCAGCTCGGGAGGAAAGCGCACGTGCATGCCCCCACTCGAGACGAGGCCTGACTCCCCTGGGGAGACTCAGAAGAACCCCAAGATCCATGGCAACACTGGAGAGGAATCCTCAGGTTCCGGCCCCGACTCCACACAAGGACTGAGGCCCCGGCATGGACGGGAGAGGAATCCCGAGAGGTCCCCTAGCAACTCGCATGGGGACTGGCCTTTCCTGAGGCCACCAGAGCGGGTCCCTGAGGTCCCCGTCGTAACTCGAGAAGACCTGCCGCAACTCGAGAAAATCCAGGAGGTTCTCCCCTCCAGGCGAGATGAGGCCCATTTCCGCTGAGGCGTCTCGAGGCTGATCACACCTCACCTCTGGAACTTCGAAAGGGTCCTTCACACCCTTGGTGCAAATCAAGAAGTTCCCCGACCTAGCCGTCTCCACTCGAGAGGAATCACGAGGGTCCCGCCCACATCCAGAGGAGCGCCGTTTCCGCCTCGTAGCTCGAGATGAGGGATCCTTTCCCTGCTTCGTCGGGAAAGAGTTCACAGCGTTCCCGTCGCATCTCAAGAGGAGGCCCTCTCAACAGGAACGGCGAGAGGAACTCCAGGGTCGTGCCACCATTCCAAGAGTCCCCCAGATGTCTCAGTCCATTCCAGAGGAACCTCTTTTCCCTTCACCGGCTCGTCTTTCACGCCGAGGATCGACTCACACCAAGGTGGCACGTGGCACAGCCCTGTGGGAAAGCATCGTGGGAAAGCCTCGAGGGACAGCCTCGAGGGAAAGCCACAGATCCCTTGATCCACGTGACAGGAAGCGTGACACTACTGCTGCAGCTCGGGAGGAAAGCGCACGTGCATGCCCCCACTCGAGACGAGGCCTGACTCCCCTGGGGAGACTCAGAAGCACCCCAAGATCCATGGCAACACTGGAGAGGAATCCTCAGGTTCCGGCCCCGACTCCACACAAGGACTGAGGCCCCAGCATGGACGGGAGAGGAATCTCGAGAGGTCCCCTAGCAACTCGCATGTGGACTGGCCTTTCCTGAGGCCACCAGAGCGGGTCCCTGAGGTCCCCGTCGTAACTCGAGAAGACCTTCCGCAACTCGAGAAAATCCAGGAGGATCTACCCTCCAGGCGAGATGAGGCCCATTTCCGCTGAGGCGTCTCGAGGATGATCACACCTCACCTCTGGAACTTTGAAAGGCTCCTTCACACCCTTGGTGCAAATCAAGAAGTTCCCCGACATACCCGTCTCCACTCGAGAGGAATCACGAGGGTCCCGCCCACATCCAGAGGAGCCCCGTTTCCGCCTCGTAGCTCTAGATGAGGGATCCTTTCCCTGCTTCGTCGGGAAAGAGTTCCCGGCGTTCCCGTCGCATCTCAAGAGGAGGCCCTCTCAACAGGAACGGCGAGAGGAACTCCAGGGTCGTGCGACCATTCCAAGAGTCCCCCAGATGTCTCAGTCCATTCCAGAGGAACCTCTTTTCCCTTCACTGGCTCGTCTTTCACGCCGAGGATCGACTCACACCAAGGTGGCACGTGGCACAGCCCTGTGGGAAAGCCTCGTGGGAAAGCCTCGAGGGACAGCCTCGAGGGAAAGACACAGATCCCTTGATCCACGTGACAGGAAGCGTGACACTACTGCTGCAGCTCGGGAGGAAAGTGCACGTGCATGCCCCCACTCGAGACGAGGCCTGACTCCCCTGGGGAGACTCAGAAGCACCCCAAGATCCATGGCAACACTGGAGAGGAATCCTCAGGTTCCGGCCCCGACTCCAAACAAGGACTGAGGTCCCGGCATGGACGGGAGAAGAATCCCGAGAGGACCCCTAGCAACTCGCATGGGGACTGGCCTTTCCTGAGGCCACCAGAGCGGGTCCCTGAGGTCCCCGTCGTAACTCGAGAAGACCTGCCGCAACTCGAGTAAATCCAGGAGGTTCTCCCCTCCAGGCGAGATGAGGCCCATTTCTGCTGAGGCGTCTCGAGGCTGATCACACCTCCGCTCTGGAACGTCGATAGGGTCATTCACACCCTTGGTGCAAATCAAGAAGTTCCCCAACATACCCGTCTCCACTCGAGAGGAATCACGAGGGTCCCGCCCACATCCAGAGGAGCCCCGTTTCCGCCTCGTAGCTCGAGATGAGGGATCCTTTCCCTGCTTCGTCGGGAAAGAGTTCCCGGCCTTCCCGTTGCATCTCAAGAGGAGGCCCTCTCAACAGGAACGGCGAGAGGAACTCCAGGGTCGTGCCACCATTCCAAGAGTCCCCCAGATGTCTCAGTCCATTCCAGAGGAACCTCTTTTCCCTTCACCGGCTCGTCTTTCACGCCGAGGATCGACTCACACCAAGGTGGCACGTGGCACAGCCCTGTGGGAAAGCCTCGTGGGAAAGCCTCCAGGGACAGCCTCGAGGGAAAGCCACAGATCCCTTGATCCACGTGACAGGAAGCGTGACACTACTGCTGCAGCTCGGGAGGAAAGCGCACGTGCATGCCCCCACTCGAGACGAGGCCTGACTCCCCTGGGGAGACTCAGAAGCACCCCAAGATCCATGGCAACACTGGAGAGGAATCCTCAGGTTCCGGCCCCGACTCCACACAAAGACTGAGGCCCTGGCATGGACGGGAGAGGAATCCCGAGAGGTCCCCTAGCAACTCGCATGGGGACTGGCCTTTCCTGAGGCCACCAGAGCGGGTCCCTGAGGTCCCCGTCGTAACTCGAGAAGACCTGCCGCAACTCGAGAAAATCCAGGAGGTTCTCCCCTCCAGGCGAGATGAGGCCCATTTCCGCTGAGGCGTCTCGAGGCTGATCACACCTCCCCTCTGGAACTTCGAAAGGCTCCTTCACACCCTTGGTGCAAATCAAGAAGTTCCCCGACATACCCGTCTCCACTCGAGAGGAATCACGAGGGTCCCGCCCACATCCAGAGGAGCCCCGTTTCCGCCTCGTAGCTCGAGATGAGGGATCCTTTCCCTGCTTCGTCGGGAAAGAGTTCCCGGCGTTCCCGTCGCATCTCAAGAGGAGGCCCTCTCAACAGGAACGGCGAGAGGAACTCCAGGGTCGTGCCACCATTCCAAGAGTCCCCCAGATGTCTCAGTCCATTCCAGAGGAACCTCTTTTCCCTTCACCGGCTCGTCTTTCACGCCGAGGATCGACTCACACCAAGGTGGCACGTGGTACAGCCCTTTGGGAAAGCATCGTGGGAAAGCCTCGAGGGACAGCCTCGAGGGAAAGCCACAGATCCCTTGATCCACGTGACAGGAAGCGTGACACTACTGCTGCAGCTCGGGAGGAAAGCGCACGTGCATGCCCCCACTCGAGACGAGGCCTGACTCCCCTGGGGAGACTCAGAAGCACCCCAAGATCCATGGCAACACTGGAGAGGAATCCTCAGGTTCCGGCCCCGACTCCACACAAGGACTGAGGCCCCGGCATGGACGGGAGAGGAATCCCGAGAGGTCCCCTAGCAACTCGCATGGGGACTGGCCTTTCCTGAGGCCACCAGAGCGGGTCCCTGAGGTCCCCGTCGTAACTCGAGAAGACCTGCCGCAACTCGAGAAAATCCAGGAGGATCTACCCTCCAGGCGAGATGAGGCCCATTTCCGCTGAGGCGTCTCGAGGATGATCACACCTCACCTCTGGAACTTCGAAAGGGTCCTTCACACCCTTGGTGCAAATCAAGAAGTTCCCCGACATACCCGTCTCCACTCGAGAGGAATCACGAGGGTCCCGCCCACATCCAGAGGAGCCCCGTTTCCGCCTCGTAGCTCGAGATGAGGGATCCTTTCCCTGCTTCGTCGGGAAAGAGTTCCCAGCGTTCCCGTCGCATCTCAAGAGGAAGCCCTCTCAACAGGAACGGCGAGAGGAACTCCAGGGTCGTGCCACCATTCCAAGAGTCCCCCAGATGTCTCAGTCCATTCCAGAGGAACCTCTTTTCCCTTCACTGGCTCGTCTTTCACGCCGAGGATCGACTCACACCAAGGTGGCACGTGGCACAGCCCTGTGGGAAAGCCTCGTGGGAAAGCCTCGAGGGACAGCCTCGAGGGAAAGACACAGATCCCTTGATCCACGTGACAGGAAGCGTGACACTACTGCTGCAGCTCGGGAGGAAAGTGCACGTGCATGCCCCCACTCGAGACGAGGCCTGACTCCCCTGGGGAGACTCAGAAGCACCCCAAGATCCATGGCAACACTGGAGAGGAATCCTCAGGTTCCGGCCCCGACTCCACACAAGGACTGAGGCCCCGGCATGGACGGGAGAGGAATCCCGAGAGGTCGCCTAGCAACTCGCATGGGGACTGGCCTTTCCTGAGGCCACCAGAGCGGGTCCCTGAGGTCCCCGTCGTAACACGAGAAGACCTTCCGCAACTCGAGAAAATCCAGGAGGTTCTCCCCTAAGGCGAGATGAGGCCCATTTCCGCTGAGGCGTCTCGAGGCTGATCACACCTCACCTCTGGAACTTCGAAAGGCTCCTTCACACCCTTGGTGCAAATCAAGAAGTTCCCCGACATACCCGTCTCCACTCGAGAGGAATCACGAGGGTCCCGCCCACATCCAGAGGAGCCCCGTTTCCGCCTCGTAGCTCGAGATGAGGGATCCTTTCCCTGCTTCGTCGGGAAAGAGTTCCCGGCGTTCCCGTCGCATCTCAAGAGGAGGCCCTCTCAACAGGAACGGCGAGAGGAACTCCAGGGTCGTGCCACCATTCCAAGAGTCCCCCAGATGTCTCAGTCCATTCCAGAGGAAACTCTTTTCCCTTCACCGGCTCGTCTTTCACGCCGAGGATCGACTCACACCAAGGTGGCACGTGGCACAGCCCTGTGGGAAAGCATCATGGGAAAGCCTCGAGGGACAGCCTCGAGGGAAAGCCACAGATCCCTTGATCCACGTGACAGGAAGCGTGACACTACTGCTGCAGCTCGGGAGGAAAGCGCACGTGCATGCCCCCACTCGAGACGAGGCCTGACTCCCTGGGGAGACTCAGAAGCACCCCAAGATCCATGGCAACACTGGAGAGGAATCCTCAGGTTCCGGCCCCGACTCCACACAAGGACTGAGGCCCCAGCATGGACGGGAGAGGAGTCCCGAGAGGTCCCCTAGCAACTCGCATGTGGACTGGCCTTTCCTGAGGCCACCAGAGCGGGTCCCTGAGGTCCCCGTCGTAACTCGAGAAGACCTTCCGCAACTCGAGAAAATCCAGGAGGATCTACCCTCCAGGCGAGATGAGGCCCATTTCCGCTGAGGCGTCTCGAGGATGATCACACCTCACCTCTGGAACTTTGAAAGGCTCCTTCACACCCTTGGTGCAAATCAAGAAGTTCCCCGACATACCCGTCTCCACTCGAGAGGAATCACGAGGGTCCCGCCCACATCCAGAGGAGCCCCGTTTCCGCCTCGTAGCTCTAGATGAGGGATCCTTTCCCTGCTTCGTCGGGAAAGAGTTCCCGGCGTTCCCGTCGCATCTCAAGAGGAGGCCCTCTCAACAGGAACGGCGAGAGGAACTCCAGGGTCGTGCCACCATTCCAAGAGTCCCCAGATGTCTCAGTCCATTCCAGAGGAACCTCTTTTCCCTTCACTGGCTCGTCTTTCACGCCGAGGATCGACTCACACCAAGGTGGCACGTGGCACAGCCCTGTGGGAAAGCCTCGTGGGAAAGCCTCGAGGGACAGCCTCGAGGGAAAGCCACAGATCCTTTGATCCACGTGACAGGAAGCGTGACACTACTGCTGCAGCTCGGGAGGAAAGCGCACGTGCATGCCCCCACTCGAGACGAGGCCTGACTCCCCTGGGGAGACTCAGAAGCACCCCAAGATCCATGGCAACACTGGAGAGGAATCCTCAGGTTCCGGCCCCGACTCCACACAAGGACTGAGGCCCCAGCATGGACGGGAGAGGAATCCCGAGAGGTCCCCTAGCAACTCGCATGTGGACTGGCCTTTCCTGAGGCCACCAGAGCGGGTCCCTGAGGTCCCCGTCGTAACTCGAGAAGACCTTCCGCAACTCGAGAAAATCCAGGAGGATCTACCCTCCAGGCGAGATGAGGCCCATTTCCGCTGAGGCGTCTCGAGGATGATCACACCTCACCTCTGGAACTTTGAAAGGCTCCTTCACACCCTTGGTGCAAATCAAGAAGTTCCCCGACATACCCGTCTCCACTCGAGAGGAATCACGAGGGTCCCGCCCACATCCAGAGGAGCCCCGTTTCCGCCTCGTAGCTCTAGATGAGGGATCCTTTCCCTGTTTCGTCGGGAAAGAGTTCCCGGCGTTCCCGTCGCATCTCAAGAGGAGGCCCTCTCAACAGGAACGGCGAGAGGAACTCCAGGGTCGTGCCACCATTCCAAGAGTCCCCCAGATGTCTCAGTCCATTCCAGAGGAACCTCTTTTCCCTTCACTGGCTCGTCTTTCACGCCGAGGATCGACTCACACCAAGGTGGCACGTGGCACAGCCCTGTGGGAAAGCCTCGTGGGAAAGCCTCGAGGGACAGCCTCGAGGGAAAGACACAGATCCCTTGATCCACTTGACAGGAAGCGTGACACTACTGCTGCAGCTCGGGAGGAAAGTGCACGTGCATGCCCCCACTCGAGACGAGGCCTGACTCCCCTGGGGAGACTCAGAAGCACCCCAAGATCCATGGCAACACTGGAGAGGAATCCTCAGGTTCCGGCCCCGACTCCACACAAGGACTGAGGCCCCGGCATGGACGGGAGAGGAATCCCGAGAGGTCCCCTAGCAACTCGCATGGGGACTGGCCTTTCCTGAGGCCACCAGAGCGGGTCCCTGAGGTCCCCGTCGTAACTCGAGAAGACCTGCCGCAACTCGAGAAAATCCAGGAGGTTCTCCCATCCAGGCGAGATGAGGCCCATTTCCGCTGAGGCGTCTCGAGGATGATCACACCTCAACTCTGGAACTTCGAAAGCCTCCTTCACACCCTTGGTGCAAATCAAGAAGTTCCCCGACATACCCGTCTCCACTCGAGAGGAATCACGAGGGTCCCGCCCACATCCAGAGGAGCCCCGTTTCCGCCTCGTAGCTCGAGATGAGGGATCCTTTCCCTGCTTCCTCGGGAAAGAGTTCACAGCGTTCCCGTCGTATCTCAAGAGGAGGCCCTCTCAACAGGAACGGCGAG
The DNA here is from genome assembly GCF_023091745.1 of Budorcas taxicolor. NCBI lineage: Eukaryota > Metazoa > Chordata > Mammalia > Artiodactyla > Bovidae > Budorcas > Budorcas taxicolor. Next base: position 161,125 of record NW_026292623.1, read on the forward strand.
AGGAACTCCAGGGTCGTGCCACCATTCCAAGAGTCCCCCAGATGTCTCAGTCCATTCCAGAGGAACCTCTTTTCCCTTCACCGGCTCGTCTTTCACGCCGAGGATCGACTCACACCAAGGTGGCACGTGGCACAGCCCTGTGGGAAAGCCTCGTGGGAAAGCCTCGAGGGACAGGCTCGAGGGAAAGCCACAGATCCCTTGATCCACGTGACAGGAAGCGTGACACTACTGCTGCAGCTCGGGAGGAAAGCGCACGTGCATGCCCCCACTCGAGACGAGGCCTGACTCCCCTGGGGAGACTCAGAAGCACCCCAAGATCCATGGCAACACTGGAGAGGAATCCTCAGGTTCCGGCCCCGACTCCACACAAGGACTGAGGCCCCGGCATGGACGGGAGAGGAATCCCGAGAGGTCCCCTAGCAACTCGCATGTGGACTGGCCTTTCCTGAGGCCACCAGAGCGGGTCCCTGAGGTCCCCGTCGTAACTCGAGAAGACCTGCCGCAACTCGAGAAAATCCAGGAGGATCTACCCTCCAGGCGAGATGAGGCCCATTTCCGCTGAGGCGTCTCGAGGATGATCACACCTCACCTCTGGAACTTTGAAAGGCTCCTTCACACCCTTGGTGCAAATCAAGAAGTTCCCCGACATACCCGTCTCCACTCGAGAGGAATCACGAGGGTCCCGCCCACATCCAGAGGAGCCCCGTTTCCGCCTCGTAGCTCGAGATGAGGGATCCTTTCCCTGCTTCGTCGGGAAAGAGTTCCCGGCGTTCCCGTCGCATCTCAAGAGGAGGCCCTCTCAACAGGAACGGCGAGAGGAACTCCAGGGTCGTGCCACCATTCCAAGAGTCCCCCAGATGTCTCAGTCCATTCCAGAGGAACCTCTTTTCCCTTCACCGGCTCGTCTTTCACGCCGAGGATCGACTCACACCAAGGTGGCACGTGGCACAGCCCTGTGGGAAAGCCTCGTGGGAAAGCCTCGAGGGACAGCCTCGAGGGAAAGCCACAGATCCCTTGATCCACGTGACAGGAAGCGTGACACTACTGCTGCAGCTCGGGAGGAAAGCGCACGTGCATGCCCCCACTCGAGACGAGGCCTGACTCCCCTGGGGAGACTCAGAAGCACCCCAAGATCCATGGCAACACTGGAGAGGAATCCTCAGGTTCCGGCCCCGACTCCACACAAGGACTGAGGCCCCGGCATGGACGGGAGAGGAATCCCGAGAGGTCCCCTAGCAACTCGCATGTGGACTGGCCTTTCCTGAGGCCACCAGAGCGGGTCCCTGAGGTCCCCGTCGTAACTCGAGAAGACCTGCCGCAACTCGAGAAAATCCAGGAGGATCTACCCTCCAGGCGAGATGAGGCCCATTTCCGCTGAGGCGTCTCGAGGATGATCACACCTCACCTCTGGAACTTTGAAAGGCTCCTTCACACCCTTGGTGCAAATCAAGAAGTTCCCCGACATACCCGTCTCCACTCGAGAGGAATCACGAGGGTCCCGCCCACATCCAGAGGAGCCCCGTTTCCGCCTCGTAGCTCGAGATGAGGGATCCTTTCCCTGCTTCGTCGGGAAAGAGTTCCCGGCGTTCCCGTCGCATCTCAAGAGGAGGCCCTCTCAACAGGAACGGCGAGAGGAACTCCAGGGTCGTGCCACCATTCCAAGAGTCCCCCAGATGTCTCAGTCCATTCCAGAGGAACCTCTTTTCCCTTCACCGGCTCGTCTTTCACGCCGAGGATCGACTCACACCAAGGTGGCACGTGGCACAGCCCTGTGGGAAAGCCTCGTGGGAAAGCCTCGAGGGACAGCCTCGAGGGAAAGCCACAGATCCCTTGATCCACGTGACAGGAAGCGTGACACTACTGCTGCAGCTCGGGAGGAAAGCGCACGTGCATGCCCCCACTCGAGACGAGGCCTGACTCCCCTGGGGAGACTCAGAAGCACCCCAAGATCCATGGCAACACTGGAGAGGAATCCTCAGGTTCCGGCCCCGACTCCACACAAGGACTGAGGCCCCGGCATGGACGGGAGAGGAATCCCGAGAGGTCCCCTAGCAACTCGCATGGGGACTGGCCTTTCCTGAGGCCACCAGAGCGGGTCCCTGAGGTCCCCGTCGTAACTCGAGAAGACCTGCCGCAACTCGAGAAAATCCAGGAGGATCTACCGTCCAGGCGAGATGAGGCCCATTTCCGCTGAGGCGTCTCGAGGATGATCACACCTCACCTCTGGAACTTTGAAAGGCTCCTTCACACCCTTGGTGCAAATCAAGAAGTTCCCCGACATACCCGTCTCCACTCGAGAGGAATCACGAGGGTCCCGCCCACATCCAGAGGAGCCCCGTTTCCGCCTCGTAGCTCGAGATGAGGGATCCTTTCCCTGCTTCGTCGGGAAAGAGTTCCCGGCGTTCCCGTCGCATCTCAAGAGGAGGCCCTCTCAACAGGAACGGCGAGAGGAACTCCAGGGTCGTGCCACCATTCCAAGAGTCCCCCAGATGTCTCAGTCCATTCCAGAGGAACCTCTTTTCCCTTCACCGGCTCGTCTTTCACGCCGAGGATCGACTCACACCAAGGTGGCACGTGGCACAGCCCTGTGGGAAAGCCTCGTGGGAAAGCCTCGAGGGACAGCCTCGAGGGAAAGCCACAGATCCCTTGATCCACGTGACAGGAAGCGTGACACTACTGCTGCAGCTCGGGAGGAAAGCGCACGTGCATGCCCCCACTCGAGACGAGGCCTGACTCCCCTGGGGAGACTCAGAAGCACCCCAAGATCCATGGCAACACTGGAGAGGAATCCTCAGGTTCCGGCCCCGACTCCACACAAGGACTGAGGCCCCGGCATGGACGGGAGAGGAATCCCGAGAGGTCCCCTAGCAACTCGCATGGGGACTGGCCTTTCCTGAGGCCACCAGAGCGGGTCCCTGAGGTCCCCGTCGTAACTCGAGAAGACCTGCCGCAACTCGAGAAAATCCAGGAGGTTCTCCCCTCCAGGCGAGATGAGGCCCATTTCCGCTGAGGCGTCTCGAGGCTGATCACACCTCACCTCTGGAACTTCGAAAGGCTCCTTCACACCCTTGGTGCAAATCAAGAAGTTCCCCGACATACCCGTCTCCACTCGAGAGGAATCACGAGGGTCCCGCCCACATCCAGAGGAGCCCCGTTTCCGCCTCGTAGCTCGAGATGAGGGATCCTTTCCCTGCTTCGTCGGGAAAGAGTTCCCGGCGTTCCCGTCGCATCTCAAGAGGAGGCCCTCTCAACAGGAACGGCGAGAGGAACTCCAGGGTCGTGCCACCATTCCAAGAGTCCCCCAGATGTCTCAGTCCATTCCAGAGGAACCTCTTTTCCCTTCACTGGCTCGTCTTTCACGCCGAGGATCGACTCACACCAAGGTGGCACGTGGCACAGCCCTGTGGGAAAGCCTCGTGGGAAAGCCTCGAGGGACAGGCTCGAGGGAAAGCCACAGATCCCTTGATCCACGTGACAGGAAGCGTGACACTACTGCTGCAGCTCGGGAGGAAAGCGCACGTGCATGCCCCCACTCGAGACGAGGCCTGACTCCCCTGGGGAGACTCAGAAGCACCCCAAGATCCATGGCAACACTGGAGAGGAATCCTTAGGTTCCGGCCCCGACTCCACACAAAGACTGAGGCCCCGGCATGGACGGGAGAGGAATCCCGAGAGGTCCCCTAGCAACTCGCATGGGGACTGGCCTTTCCTGAGGCCACCAGAGCGGGTCCCTGAGGTCCCCGTCGTAACTCGAGAAGACCTGCCGCAACTCGAGAAAATCCAGGAGGTTCTCCCCTCCAGGCGAGATGAGGCCCATTTCCGCTGAGGTGTCTCGAGGCTGATCACACCTCAACTCTGGAACTTCGAAAGGGTCCTTCACACCCTTGGTGCAAATCAAGAAGTTCCCCGACCGAGCCGTCTCCACTCGAGAGGAATCACGAGGGTCCCGCCCACATCCAGAGGAGCCCCGTTTCCGCCTCGTAGCTCGAGATGAGGGATCCTTTCCCTGCTTCCTCGGGAAAGAGTTCACAGCGTTCCCGTCGTATCTCAAGAGGAGGCCCTCTCAACAGGAACGGCGAGAGGAACTCCAGGGTCGTGCCACCATTCCAAGAGTCCCCCAGATGTCTCAGTCCATTCCAGAGGAAACTCTTTTCCCTTCACCGGCTCGTCTTTCACGCCGAGGATCGACTCACACCAAGGTGGCACGTGGCACAGCCCTGTGGGAAAGCCTCGTGGGAAAGCCTCGAGGGACAGCCTCGAGGGAAAGCCACAGATCCCTTGATCCACGTGACAGGAAGCGTGACACTACTGCTGCAGCTCGGGAGGAAAGCGCACGTGCATGCCCCCACTCGAGACGAGGCCTGACTCCCCTGGGGAGACTCAGAAGCACCCCAAGATCCATGGCAACACTGGAGAGGAATCCTCAGGTTCCGGCCCCGACTCCACACAAGGACTGAGGCCCCGGCATGGACGGGAGAGGAATCCCGAGAGGTCCCCTAGCAACTCGCATGGGGACTGGCCTTTCCTGAGGCCACCAGAGCGGGTCCCTGAGGTCCCCGTCGTAACTCGAGAAGACCTGCCGCAACTCGAGAAAATCCAGGAGGTTCTCCCCTCCAGGCGAGATGAGGCCCATTTCTGCTGAGGCGTCTCGAGGCTGATCACACGTCCGCTCTGGAACTTCGATAGGGTCATTCACACCCTTGGTGCAAATCAAGAAGTTCCCCAACATACCCGTCTCCACTCGAGAGGAATCACGAGGGTCCCGCCCACATCCAGAGGAGCCCCGTTTCCGCCTCGTAGCTCGAGATGAGGGATCCTTTCCCTGCTTCGTCGGGAAAGAGTTCCCGGCCTTCCCGTTGCATCTCAAGAGGAGGCCCTCTCAACAGGAACGGCGAGAGGAACTCCAGGGTCGTGCCACCATTCCAAGAGTCCCCCAGATGTCTCAGTCCATTCCAGAGGAACCTCTTTTCCCTTCACCGGCTCGTCTTTCACGCCGAGGATCGACTCACACCAAGGTGGCACGTGGCACAGCCCTGTGGGAAAGCCTCGTGGGAAAGCCTCCAGGGACAGCCTCGAGGGAAAGCCACAGATCCCTTGATCCACGTGACAGGAAGCGTGACACTACTGCTGCAGCTCGGGAGGAAAGCGCACGTGCATGCCCCCACTCGAGACGAGGCCTGACTCCCCTGGGGAGACTCAGAAGCACCCCAAGATCCATGGCAACACTGGAGAGGAATCCTCAGGTTCCGGCCCCGACTCCACACAAAGACTGAGGCCCCGGCATGGACGGAAGAGGAATCCCGAGAGGTCCCCTAGCAACTCGCATGGGGACTGGCCTTTCCTGAGGCCACCAGAGCGGGTCCCTGAGGTCCCCGTCGTAACTCGAGAAGACCTGCCGCAACTCAAGAAAATCCAGGAGGTTCTCCCCTCCAGGCGAGATGAGGCCCATTTCCGCTGAGGCGTCTCGAGGCTGATCACACCTCCCCTCTGGAACTTCGAAAGGCTCCTTCACACCCTTGGTGCAAATCAAGAAGTTCCCCGACATACCCGTCTCCACTCGAGAGGAATCACGAGGGTCCCGCCCACATCCAGAGGAGCCCCGTTTCCGCCTCGTAGCTCGAGATGAGGGATCCTTTCCCTGCTTCGTCGGGAAAGAGTTCCCGGCGTTCCCGTCGCATCTCAAGAGGAGGCCCTCTCAACAGGAACGGCGAGAGGAACTCCAGGGTCGTGCCACCATTCCAAGAGTCCCCCAGATGTCTCAGTCCATTCCAGAGGAACCTCTTTTCCCTTCACCGGCTCGTCTTTCACGCCGAGGATCGACTCACACCAAGGTGGCACGTGGCACAGCCCTGTGGGAAAGCATCGTGGGAAAGCCTCGAGGGACAGCCTCGAGGGAAAGCCACAGATCCCTTGATCCACGTGACAGGAAGCGTGACACTACTGCTGCAGCTCGGGAGGAAAGCGCACGTGCATGCCCCCACTCGAGACGAGGCCTGACTCCCCTGGGGAGACTCAGAAGCACCCCAAGATCCATGGCAACACTGGAGAGGAATCCTCAGGTTCCGGCCCCGACTCCACACAAGGACTGAGGCCCCGGCATGGACGGGAGAGGAATCCCGAGAGGTCCCCTAGCAACTCGCATGGGGACTGGCCTTTCCTGAGGCCACCAGAGCGGGTCCCTGAGGTCCCCGTCGTAACTCGAGAAGACCTGCCGCAACTCAAGAAAATCCAGGAGGTTCTCCCCTCCAGGCGAGATGAGGCCCATTTCCGCTGAGGCGTCTCGAGGCTGATCACACCTCCCCTCTGGAACTTCGAAAGGCTCCTTCACACCCTTGGTGCAAATCAAGAAGTTCCCCGACATACCCGTCTCCACTCGAGAGGAATCACGAGGGTCCCGCCCACATCCAGAGGAGCCCCGTTTCCGCCTCGTAGCTCGAGATGAGGGATCCTTTCCCTGCTTCGTCGGGAAAGAGTTCCCGGCGTTCCCGTCGCATCTCAAGAGGAGGCCCTCTCAACAGGAACGGCGAGAGGAACTCCAGGGTCGTGCCACCATTCCAAGAGTCCCCCAGATGTCTCAGTCCATTCCAGAGGAACCTCTTTTCCCTTCACCGGCTCGTCTTTCACGCCGAGGATCGACTCACACCAAGGTGGCACGTGGCACAGCCCTGTGGGAAAGCATCGTGGGAAAGCCTCGAGGGACAGCCTCGAGGGAAAGCCACAGATCCCTTGATCCACGTGACAGGAAGCGTGACACTACTGCTGCAGCTCGGGAGGAAAGCGCACGTGCATGCCCCCACTCGAGACGAGGCCTGACTCCCCTGGGGAGACTCAGAAGCACCCCAAGATCCATGGCAACACTGGAGAGGAATCCTCAGGTTCCGGCCCCGACTCCACACAAGGACTGAGGCCCCGGCATGGACGGGAGAGGAATCCCGAGAGGTCCCCTAGCAACTCGCATGGGGACTGGCCTTTCCTGAGGCCACCAGAGCGGGTCCCTGAGGTCCCCGTCGTAACTCGAGAAGACCTGCCGCAACTCGAGAAAATCCAGGAGGATCTACCCTCCAGGCGAGATGAGGCCCATTTCCGCTGAGGCGTCTCGAGGATGATCACACCTCACCTCTGGAACTTTGAAAGGCTCCTTCACACCCTTGGTGCAAATCAAGAAGTTCCCCGACATACCCGTCTCCACTCGAGAGGAATCACGAGGGTCCCGCCCACATCCAGAGGAGCCCCGTTTCCGCCTCGTAGCTCGAGATGAGGGATCCTTTCCCTGCTTCGTCGGGAAAGAGTTCCCGGCCTTCCCGTCGCATCTCAAGAGGAGGCCCTCTCAACAGGAACGGCGAGAGGAACTCCAGGGTCGTGCCACCATTCCAAGAGTCCCCCAGATGTCTCAGTCCATTCCAGAGGAACCTCTTTTCCCTTAACTGGCTCGTCTTTCACGCCGAGGATCGACTCACACCAAGGTGGCACGTGGCACAGCCCTGTGGGAAAGCCTCGTGGGAAAGCCTCGAGGGACAGGCTCGAGGGAAAGCCACAGATCCCTTGATCCACGTGACAGGAAGCGTGACACTACTGCTGCAGCTCGGGAGGAAAGCGCACGTGCATGCCCCCACTCGAGACGAGGCCTGACTCCCCTGGGGAGACTCAGAAGCACCCCAAGATCCCTGGCAACACTGGAGAGGAATCCTCAGGTTCCGGCCCCGAATCCACACAAGGACTGAGGCCCCGGCATGGACGGGAGAGGAATCCCGAGAGGTCCCCTAGCAACTCGCATGGGGACTGGCCTTTCCTGAGGCCACCAGAGCGGGTCCCTGAGGTCCCCGTCGTAACTCGAGAAGACCTGCCGCAACTCGAGAAAATCCAGGAGGTTCTCCCCTCCAGGCGAGATGAGGCCCATTTCCGCTGAGATGTCTAGAGGCTGATCACACCTCCCCTCTGGAACTTTGAAAGGCTCCTTCACACCCTTGGTGCAAATCAAGAAGTTCCCCGACATACCCGTCTCCACTCGAGAGGAATCACGAGGGTCCCGCCCACATCCAGAGGAGCCCCTTTTCCGCCTCGTAGCTCGAGATGAGGGATCCTTTCCCTGCTTCGTCGGGAAAGAGTTCCCGGCGTTCCCGTCGCATCTCAAGAGGAGGCCCTCTCAACAGGAACGGCGAGAGGAACTCCAGGGTCGTGCCACCATTCCAAGAGTCCCCCAGATGTCTCAGTCCATTCCAGAGGAACCTCTTTTCCCTTCACTGGCTCGTCTTTCACGCCGAGGATCGACTCACACCAAGGTGGCACGTGGCACAGCCCTGTGGGAAAGCCTCGTGGGAAAGCCTCGAGGGACAGGCTCGAGGGAAAGCCACAGATCCCTTGATCCACGTGACAGGAAGCGTGACACTACTGCTGCAGCTCGGGAGGAAAGCGCACGTGCATGCCCCCACTCGAGACGAGGCCTGACTCCCCTGGGGAGACTCAGAAGCACCCCAAGATCCATGGCAACACTGGAGAGGAATCCTCAGGTTCCGGCCCCGACTTCACACAAGGACTGAGGCCCCGGCATGGACGGGAGAGGAGTCCCGAGAGGTCCCCTAGCAACTCGCATGGGGACTGGCCTTTCCTGAGGCCACCAGAGCGGGTCCCTGAGGTCCCCGTCGTAACTCGAGAAGACCTGCCGCAACTCGAGAAAATCCAGGAGGTTCTCCCCTAAGGCGAGATGAGGCCCATTTCCGCTGAGGCGTCTCGAGGCTGATCACACCTCCCCTCTGGAACTTCGAAAGGCTCCTTCACACCCTTGGTGCAAATCAAGAAGTTCCCCGACATACCCGTCTCCACTCGAGAGGAATCACGAGGGTCCCGCCCACATCCAGAGGAGCCCTGTTTCCGCCTCGTAGCTCGAAATGAGGGATCCTTTCCCTGCTTCGTCGGGAAAGAGTTCCCGGCGTTCCCGTCGCATCTCAAGAGGAGGCCCTCTCAACAGGAATGGCGAGAGGAACTCCAGGGTCGTGCCACCATTCCAAGAGTCCCCCAGATGTCTCAGTCCATTCCAGAGGAACCTCTTTTCCCTTCACCGGCTCGTCTTTCACGCCGAGGATCGACTCACACCAAGGTGGCACGTGGCACAGCCCTGTGGGAAAGCCTCGTGGGAAAGCCTCGAGGGACAGCCTCGAGGGAAAGCCACAGATCCCTTGATCCACGTGACAGGAAGCGTGACACTACTGCTGCAGCTCGGGAGGAAAGCGCACGTGCATGCCCCCACTCGAGACGAGGCCTGACTCCCCTGGGGAGACTCAGAAGCACCCCAAGATCCATGGCAACACTGGAGAGGAATCCTCAGGTTCCGGCCCCGAATCCACACAAGGACTGAGGCCCCGGCATGGACGGGAGAGGAATCCCGAGAGGTCCCCTAGCAACTCGCATGGGGACTGGCCTTTCCTGAGGCCACCAGAGCGGGTCCCTGAGGTCCCCGTCGTAACTCGAGAAGACCTGCCGCAACTCGAGAAAATCCAGGAGGTTCTCCCCTCCAGGCGAGATGAGGCCCATTTCCGCTGAGGCGTCTCGAGGCTGATCACACCTCACCTCTGGAACTTCGAAAGGGTCCTTCACACCCTTGGTGCAAATCAAGAAGTTCCCCGACATACCCGTCTCCACTCGAGAGGAATCACGAGGGTCCCGCCCACATCCAGAGGAGCCCCGTTTCCGCCTCGTAGCTCGAGATGAGGGATCCTTTCCCTGCTTCGTCGGGAAAGAGTTCACAGCGTTCCCGTCGCATCTCAAGAGGAGGCCCTCTCAACAGGAACGGCGAGAGGAACTCCAGGGTCGTGCCACCATTCCAAGAGTCCCCCAGATGTCTCAGTCCATTCCAGAGGAACCTCTTTTCCCTTCACCGGCTCGTCTTTCACGCCGAGGATCGACTCACACCAAGGTGGCACGTGGCACAGCCCTGTGGGAAAGCCTCGTGGGAAAGCCTCGAGGGACAGGCTCGAGGGAAAGCCACAGATCCCTTGATCCACGTGACAGGAAGCGTGACACTACTGCTGCAGCTCGGGAGGAAAGCGCACGTGCATGCCCCCACTCGAGACGAGGCCTGACTCCCCTGGGGAGACTCAGAAGCACCCCAAGATCCATGGCAACACTGGAGAGGAATCCTCAGGTTCCGGCCCCGACTCCACACAAGGACTGAGGCCCCGGCATGGACGGGAGAGGAATCCCGAGAGGTCCCCTAGCAACTCGCATGGGGACTGGCCTTTCCTGAGGCCACCAGAGCGGGTCCCTGAGGTCCCCGTCGTAACTCGAGAAGACCTGCCGCAACTCGAGAAAATCCAGGAGGTTCTCCCCTAAGGCGAGATGAGGCCCATTTCCGCTGAGGCGTCTCGAGGCTGATCACACCTCACCTCTGGAACTTCGAAAGGGTCCTTCACACCCTTGGTGCAAATCAAGAAGTTCCCCGACATACCCGTCTCCACTCGAGAGGAATCACGAGGGTCCCGCCCACATCCAGAGGAGCCCCGTTTCCGCCTCGTAGCTCGAGATGAGGGATCCTTTCCCTGCTTCGTCGGGAAAGAGTTCCCGGCGTTCCCGTCGCATCTCAAGAGGAGGCCCTCTCAACAGGAACGGCGAGAGGAACTCCAGGGTCGTGCCACCATTCCAAGAGTCCCCCAGATGTCTCAGTCCATTCCAGAGGAACCTCTTTTCCCTTCACCGGCTCGTCTTTCACGCCGAGGATCGACTCACACCAAGGTGGCACGTGGCACAGCCCTGTGGGAAAGCCTCGTGGGAAAGCCTCGAGGGACAGCCTCGAGGGAAAGCCACAGATCCCTTGATCCACGTGACAGGAAGCGTGACACTACTGCTGCAGCTCGGGAGGAAAGCGCACGTGCATGCCCCCACTCGAGACGAGGCCTGACTCCCCTGGGGAGACTCAGAAGCACCCCAAGATCCATGGCAACACTGGAGAGGAATCCTCAGGTTCCGGCCCCGACTCCACACAAGGACTGAGGCCCCGGCATGGACGGGAGAGGAATCCCGAGAGGTCCCCTAGCAACTCGCATGTGGACTGGCCTTTCCTGAGGCCACCAGAGCGGGTCCCTGAGGTCCCCGTCGTAACTCGAGAAGACCTGCCGCAACTCGAGAAAATCCAGGAGGATCTACCCTCCAGGCGAGATGAGGCCCATTTCCGCTGAGGCGTCTCGAGGATGATCACACCTCACCTCTGGAACTTTGAAAGGCTCCTTCACACCCTTGGTGCAAATCAAGAAGTTCCCCGACATACCCGTCTCCACTCGAGAGGAATCACGAGGGTCCCGCCCACATCCAGAGGAGCCCCGTTTCCGCCTCGTAGCTCGAGATGAGGGATCCTTTCCCTGCTTCGTCGGGAAAGAGTTCCCGGCGTTCCCGTCGCATCTCAAGAGGAGGCCCTCTCAACAGGAACGGCGAGAGGAACTCCAGGGTCGTGCCACCATTCCAAGAGTCCCCCAGATGTCTCAGTCCATTCCAGAGGAACCTCTTTTCCCTTCACCGGCTCGTCTTTCACGCCGAGGATCGACTCACACCAAGGTGGCACGTGGCACAGCCCTGTGGGAAAGCCTCGTGGGAAAGCCTCGAGGGACAGCCTCGAGGGAAAGCCACAGATCCCTTGATCCACGTGACAGGAAGCGTGACACTACTGCTGCAGCTCGGGAGGAAAGCGCACGTGCATGCCCCCACTCGAGACGAGGCCTGACTCCCCTGGGGAGACTCAGAAGCACCCCAAGATCCATGGCAACACTGGAGAGGAATCCTCAGGTTCCGGCCCCGACTCCACACAAGGACTGAGGCCCCGGCATGGACGGGAGAGGAATCCCGAGAGGTCCCCTAGCAACTCGCATGGGGACTGGCCTTTCCTGAGGCCACCAGAGCGGGTCCCTGAGGTCCCCGTCGTAACTCGAGAAGACCTGCCGCAACTCGAGAAAATCCAGGAGGTTCTCCCCTCCAGGCGAGATGAGGCCCATTTCTGCTGAGGCGTCTCGAGGCTGATCACACGTCCGCTCTGGAACTTCGATAGGGTCATTCACACCCTTGGTGCAAATCAAGAAGTTCCCCAACATACCCGTCTCCACTCGAGAGGAATCACGAGGGTCCCGCCCACATCCAGAGGAGCCCCGTTTCCGCCTCGTAGCTCGAGATGAGGGATCCTTTCCCTGCTTCGTCGGGAAAGAGTTCCCGGCCTTCCCGTTGCATCTCAAGAGGAGGCCCTCTCAACAGGAACGGCGAGAGGAACTCCAGGGTCGTGCCACCATTCCAAGAGTCCCCCAGATGTCTCAGTCCATTCCAGAGGAACCTCTTTTCCCTTCACCGGCTCGTCTTTCACGCCGAGGATCGACTCACACCAAGGTGGCACGTGGCACAGCCCTGTGGGAAAGCCTCGTGGGAAAGCCTCCAGGGACAGCCTCGAGGGAAAGCCACAGATCCCTTGATCCACGTGACAGGAAGCGTGACACTACTGCTGCAGCTCGGGAGGAAAGCGCACGTGCATGCCCCCACTCGAGACGAGGCCTGACTCCCCTGGGGAGACTCAGAAGCACCCCAAGATCCATGGCAACACTGGAGAGGAATCCTCAGGTTCCGGCCCCGACTCCACACAAAGACTGAGGCCCCGGCATGGACGGAAGAGGAATCCCGAGAGGTCCCCTAGCAACTCGCATGGGGACTGGCCTTTCCTGAGGCCACCAGAGCGGGTCCCTGAGGTCCCCGTCGTAACTCGAGAAGACCTGCCGCAACTCAAGAAAATCCAGGAGGTTCTCCCCTCCAGGCGAGATGAGGCCCATTTCCGCTGAGGCGTCTCGAGGCTGATCACACCTCCCCTCTGGAACTTCGAAAGGCTCCTTCACACCCTTGGTGCAAATCAAGAAGTTCCCCGACATACCCGTCTCCACTCGAGAGGAATCACGAGGGTCCCGCCCACATCCAGAGGAGCCCCGTTTCCGCCTCGTAGCTCGAGATGAGGGATCCTTTCCCTGCTTCGTCGGGAAAGAGTTCCCGGCGTTCCCGTCGCATCTCAAGAGGAGGCCCTCTCAACAGGAACGGCGAGAGGAACTCCAGGGTCGTGCCACCATTCCAAGAGTCCCCCAGATGTCTCAGTCCATTCCAGAGGAACCTCTTTTCCCTTCACCGGCTCGTCTTTCACGCCGAGGATCGACTCACACCAAGGTGGCACGTGGCACAGCCCTGTGGGAAAGCATCGTGGGAAAGCCTCGAGGGACAGCCTCGAGGGAAAGCCACAGATCCCTTGATCCACGTGACAGGAAGCGTGACACTACTGCTGCAGCTCGGGAGGAAAGCGCACGTGCATGCCCCCACTCGAGACGAGGCCTGACTCCCCTGGGGAGACTCAGAAGCACCCCAAGATCCATGGCAACACTGGAGAGGAATCCTCAGGTTCCGGCCCCGACTCCACACAAGGACTGAGGCCCCGGCATGGACGGGAGAGGAATCCCGAGAGGTCCCCTAGCAACTCGCATGGGGACTGGCCTTTCCTGAGGCCACCAGAGCGGGTCCCTGAGGTCCCCGTCGTAACTCGAGAAGACCTGCCACAACTCGAGAAAATCCAGGAGGATCTACCCTCCAGGCGAGATGAGGCCCATTTCCGCTGAGGCGTCTCGAGGATGATCACACCTCACCTCTGGAACTTTGAAAGGCTCCTTCACACCCTTGGTGCAAATCAAGAAGTTCCCCGACATACCCGTCTCCACTCGAGAGGAATCACGAGGGTCCCGCCCACATCCAGAGGAGCCCCGTTTCCGCCTCGTAGCTCGAGATGAGGGATCCTTTCCCTGCTTCGTCGGGAAAGAGTTCCCGGCCTTCCCGTCGCATCTCAAGAGGAGGCCCTCTCAACAGGAACGGCGAGAGGAACTCCAGGGTCGTGCCACCATTCCAAGAGTCCCCCAGATGTCTCAGTCCATTCCAGAGGAACCTCTTTTCCCTTAACTGGCTCGTCTTTCACGCCGAGGATCGACTCACACCAAGGTGGCACGTGGCACAGCCCTGTGGGAAAGCCTCGTGGGAAAGCCTCGAGGGACAGGCTCGAGGGAAAGCCACAGATCCCTTGATCCACGTGACAGGAAGCGTGACACTACTGCTGCAGCTCGGGAGGAAAGCGCACGTGCATGCCCCCACTCGAGACGAGGCCTGACTCCCCTGGGGAGACTCAGAAGCACCCCAAGATCCCTGGCAACACTGGAGAGGAATCCTCAGGTTCCGGCCCCGAATCCACACAAGGACTGAGGCCCCGGCATGGACGGGAGAGGAATCCCGAGAGGTCCCCTAGCAACTCGCATGGGGACTGGCCTTTCCTGAGGCCACCAGAGCGGGTCCCTGAGGTCCCCGTCGTAACTCGAGAAGACCTGCCGCAACTCGAGAAAATCCAGGAGGTTCTCCCCTCCAGGCGAGATGAGGCCCATTTCCGCTGAGATGTCTAGAGGCTGATCACACCTCCCCTCTGGAACTTTGAAAGGCTCCTTCACACCCTTGGTGCAAATCAAGAAGTTCCCCGACATACCCGTCTCCACTCGAGAGGAATCACGAGGGTCCCGCCCACATCCAGAGGAGCCCCTTTTCCGCCTCGTAGCTCGAGATGAGGGATCCTTTCCCTGCTTCGTCGGGAAAGAGTTCCCGGCGTTCCCGTCGCATCTCAAGAGGAGGCCCTCTCAACAGGAACGGCGAGAGGAACTCCAGGGTCGTGCCACCATTCCAAGAGTCCCCCAGATGTCTCAGTCCATTCCAGAGGAACCTCTTTTCCCTTCACTGGCTCGTCTTTCACGCCGAGGATCGACTCACACCAAGGTGGCACGTGGCACAGCCCTGTGGGAAAGCCTCGTGGGAAAGCCTCGAGGGACAGGCTCGAGGGAAAGCCACAGATCCCTTGATCCACGTGACAGGAAGCGTGACACTACTGCTGCAGCTCGGGAGGAAAGCGCACGTGCATGCCCCCACTCGAGACGAGGCCTGACTCCCCTGGGGAGACTCAGAAGCACCCCAAGATCCATGGCAACACTGGAGAGGAATCCTCAGGTTCCGGCCCCGACTCCACACAAGGACTGAGGCCCCGGCATGGACGGGAGAGGAATCCCGAGAGGTCCCCTAGCAACTCGCATGGGGACTGGCCTTTCCTGAGGCCACCAGAGCGGGTCCCTGAGGTCCCCGTCGTAACTCGAGAAGACCTGCCGCAACTCGAGAAAATCCAGGAGGTTCTCCCCTCCAGGCGAGATGAGGCCCATTTCCGCTGAGGCGTCTCGAGGCTGATCACACCTCACCTCTGGAACTTCGAAAGGGTCCTTCACACCCTTGGTGCAAATCAAGAAGTTCCCCGACATACCCGTCTCCACTCGAGAGGAATCACGAGGGTCCCGCCCACATCCAGAGGAGCCCCGTTTCCGCCTCGTAGCTCGAGATGAGGGATCCTTTCCCTGCTTCCTCGGGAAAGAGTTCACAGCGTTCCCGTCGCATCTCAAGAGGAGGCCCTCTCAACAGGAACGGCGAGAGGAACTCCAGGGTCGTGCCACCATTCCAAGAGTCCCCCAGATGTCTCAGTCCATTCCAGAGGAACCTCTTTTCCCTTCACCGGCTCGTCTTTCACGCCGAGGATCGACTCACACCAAGGTGGCACGTGGCACAGCCCTGTGGGAAAGCCTCGTGGGAAAGCCTCGAGGGACAGCCTCGAGGGAAAGCCACAGATCCCTTGATCCACGTGACAGGAAGCGTGACACTACTGCTGCAGCTCGGGAGGAAAGCGCACGTGCATGCCCCCACTCGAGACGAGGCCTGACTCCCCTGGGGAGACTCAGAAGCACCCCAAGATCCATGGCAACACTGGAGAGGAATCCTCAGGTTCCGGCCCCGACTCCACACAAGGACTGAGGCCCCGGCATGGACGGGAGAGGAATCCCGAGAGGTCCCCTAGCAACTCGCATGGGGACTGGCCTTTCCTGAGGCCACCAGAGCGGGTCCCTGAGGTCCCCGTCGTAACTCGAGAAGACCTGCCGCAACTCGAGAAAATCCAGGAGGTTCTCCCCTCCAGGCGAGATGAGGCCCATTTCTGCTGAGGCGTCTCGAGGCTGATCACACCTCCGCTCTGAAACTTCGATAGGGTCATTCACACCCTTGGTGCAAATCAAGAAGTTCCCCGACATACCCGTCTCCACTCGAGAGGAATCACGAGGGTCCCGCCCACATCCAGAGGAGCCCATTTTCCGCCTTGTAGCTCGAGATGAGGGATCCTTTCCCTGCTTCGTCGGGAAAGAGTTCCCGGCGTTCCCGTCGCATCTCAAGAGGAGGCCCTCTCAACAGGAATGGCGAGAGGAACTCCAGGGTCGTGCCACCATTCCAAGAGTCCCCCAGATGTCTCAGTCCATTCCAGAGGAACCTCTTTTCCCTTCACCGGCTCGTCTTTCACGCCGAGGATCGACTCACACCAAGGTGGCACGTGGCACAGCCCTGTGGGAAAGCCTCGTGGGAAAGCCTCGAGGGACAGGCTCGAGGGAAAGCCACAGATCCCTTGATCCACGTGACAGGAAGCGTGACACTACTGCTGCAGCTCGGGAGGAAAGCGCACGTGCATGCCCCCACTCGAGACGAGGCCTGACTCCCCTGGGGAGACTCAGAAGCACCCCAAGATCCATGGCAACACTGGAGAGGAATCCTCAGGTTCCGGCCCCGACTCCACACAAGGACTGAGGCCCCGGCATGGACGGGAGAGGAATCCCGAAAGGTCCCCTAGCAACTCGCATGGGGACTGGCCTTTCCTGAGGCCACCAGAGCGGGTCCCTGAGGTCCCCGTCGTAACTCGAGAAGACCTGCCGCAACTCGAGAAAATCCAGGAGGTTCTCCCCTCCAGGCGAGATGAGGCCCATTTCCGTTGAGGCGTCTCGAGGCTGATCACACCTCACCTCTGGAACTTCGAAAGGGTCCTTCACACCCTTGGTGCAAATCAAGAAGTTCCCCGACATACCCGTCTCCACTCGAGAGGAATCACGAGGGTCCCGCCCACATCCAGAGGAGCCCCGTTTCCGCCTCGTAGCTCGAGATGAGGGATCCTTTCCCTGCTTCCTCGGGAAAGAGTTCACAGCGTTCCCGTCGCATCTCAAGAGGAGGCCCTCTCAACAGGAACGGCGAGAGGAACTCCAGGGTCGTGCCACCATTCCAAGAGTCCCCCAGATGTCTCAGTCCATTCCAGAGGAACCTCTTTTCCCTTCACCGGCTCGTCTTTCACGCCGAGAATCGACTCACACCAAGGTGGCACGTGGCACAGCCCTGTGGGAAAGCCTCGTGGGAAAGCCTCGAGGGACAGGCTCGAGGGAAAGCCACAGATCCCTTGATCCACGTGACAGGAAGCGTGACACTACTGCTGCAGCTCGGGAGGAAAGCGCACGTGCATGCCCCCACTCGAGACGAGGC
The DNA here is from genome assembly GCF_023091745.1 of Budorcas taxicolor. Taxonomy (NCBI): domain Eukaryota; kingdom Metazoa; phylum Chordata; class Mammalia; order Artiodactyla; family Bovidae; genus Budorcas; species Budorcas taxicolor. The sequence goes on from NW_026292623.1 coordinate 178,540, forward strand.
CTGACTCCCCTGGGGAGACTCAGAAGCACCCCAAGATCCATGGCAACACTGGAGAGGAATCCTCAGGTTCCGGCCCCGACTCCACACAAGGACTGAGGCCCCGGCATGGACGGGAGAGGAATCCCGAGAGGTCCCCTAGCAACTCGCATGGGGACTGGCCTTTCCTGAGGCCACCAGAGCGGGTCCCTGAGGTCCCCGTCGTAACTCGAGAAGACCTGCCGCAACTCGAGAAAATCCAGGAGGTTCTCCCCTAAGGCGAGATGAGGCCCATTTCTGCTGAGGCGTCTCGAGGCTGATCACACCTCACCTCTGGAACTTCGAAAGGGTCCTTCACACCCTTGGTGCAAATCAAGAAGTTCCCCGACATACCCGTCTCCACTCGAGAGGAATCACGAGGGTCCCGCCCACATCCAGAGGAGCCCCGTTTCCGCCTCGTAGCTCGAGATGAGGGATCCTTTCCCTGCTTCGTCGGGAAAGAGTTCCCGGCGTTCCCGTCGCATCTCAAGAGGAGGCCCTCTCAACAGGAACGGCGAGAGGAACTCCAGGGTCGTGCCACCATTCCAAGAGTCCCCCAGATGTCTCAGTCCATTCCAGAGGAACCTCTTTTCCCTTCACCGGCTCGTCTTTCACGCAGAGGATCGACTCACACCAAGGTGGCACGTGGCACAGCCCTGTGGGAAAGCCTCGTGGGAAAGCCTCGAGGGACAGCCTCGAGGGAAAGCCACAGATCCCTTGATCCACGTGACAGGAAGCGTGACACTACTGCTGCAGCTCGGGAGGAAAGCGCACGTGCATGCCCCCACTCGAGACGAGGCCTGACTCCCCTGGGGAGACTCAGAAGCACCCCAAGATCCATGGCAACACTGGAGAGGAATCCTCAGGTTCCGGCCCCGACTCCACACAAGGACTGAGGCCCCGGCATGGACGGGAGAGGAATCCCGAGAGGTCCCCTAGCAACTCGCATGGGGACTGGCCTTTCCTGAGGCCACCAGAGCGGGTCCCTGAGGTCCCCGTCGTAACTCGAGAAGACCTGCCGCAACTCGAGAAAATCCAGGAGGTTCTCCCCTCCAGGCGAGATGAGGCCCATTTCTGCTGAGGCGTCTCGAGGCTGATCACACCTCCGCTCTGAAACTTCGATAGGGTCATTCACACCCTTGGTGCAAATCAAGAAGTTCCCCGACATACCCGTCTCCACTCGAGAGGAATCACGAGGGTCCCGCCCACATCCAGAGGAGCCCCGTTTCCGCCTCGTAGCTCGAGATGAGGGATCCTTTCCCTGCTTCGTCGGGAAAGAGTTCCCGGCGTTCCCGTCGCATCTCAAGAGGAGGCCCTCTCAACAGGAACGGCGAGAGGAACTCCAGGGTCGTGCCACCATTCCAAGAGTCCCCCAGATGTCTCAGTCCATTCCAGAGGAACCTCTTTTCCCTTCACTGGCTCGTCTTTCACGCCGAGGATCGTCTCACACCAAGGTGGCACGTGGCACAGCCCTGTGGGAAAGCCTCGTGGGAAAGCCTCGAGGGACAGCCTCGAGGGAAAGCCACAGATCCCTTGATCCACGTGACAGGAAGCGTGACACTACTGCTGCAGCTCGGGAGGAAAGCGCACGTGCATGCCCCCACTCGAGACGAGGCCTGACTCCCCTGGGGAGACTCAGAAGCACCCCAAGATACATGGCAACACTGGAGAGGAATCCTCAGGTTCCGGCCCCGACTCCACACAAGGACTGAGTCCCCGGCATGGACGGGAGAGGAATCCCGAGAGGTCCCCTAGCAACTCGCATGGGGACTGGCCTTTCCTGAGGCCACCAGAGCGGGTCCCTGAGGTCCCCGTCGTAACTCGAGAAGACCTGCCGCAACTCGAGAAAATCCAGGAGGTTCTCCCCTCCAGGCGAGATGAGGCCCATTTCCGCTGAGGCGTCTCGAGGCTGATCACACCTCCCCTCTGGAACTTCGAAAGGCTCCTTCACACCCTTGGTGCAAATCAAGAAGTTCCCCGACATACCCGTCTCCACTCGAGAGGAATCACGAGGGTCCCGCCCACATCCAGAGGAGCCCCGTTTCCGCCTCGTAGCTCTAGATGAGGGATCCTTTCCCTGCTTCGTCGGGAAAGAGTTCCCGGCGTTCCCGTCGCATCTCAAGAGGAGGCCCTCTCAACAGGAACGGCGAGAGGAACTCCAGGGTCGTGCCACCATTCCAAGAGTCCCCCAGATGTCTCAGTCCATTCCAGAGGAACCTCTTTTCCCTTCACTGGCTCGTCTTTCACGCCGAGGATCGACTCACACCAAGGTGGCACGTGGCACAGCCCTGTGGGAAAGCCTCGTGGGAAAGCCTCGAGCGACAGCCTCGAGGGAAAGCCACAGATCCCTTGATCCACGTGACAGGAAGCGTGACACTACTGCTGCAGCTCGGGAGGAAAGCGCACGTGCATGCCCCCACTCGAGACGAGGCCTGACTCCCCTGGGGAGACTCAGAAGCACCCCAAGATCCATGGCAACACTGGAGAGGAATCCTCAGGTTCCGACCCCGACTCCACACAAGGACTGAGGCCCCGGCATGGACGGGAGAGGAATCCCGAGAGGTCCCCTAGCAACTCGCATGGGGACTGGCCTTTCCTGAGGCCACCAGAGCGGGTCCCTGAGGTCCCCGTCGTAACTCGAGAAGACCTGCCGCAACTCGAGAAAATCCAGGAGGTTCTCCCCTCCAGGCGAGATGAGGCCCATTTCCGCTGAGGCGTCTCGAGGATGATCACACCTCCCCTCTGGAACTTCGAAAGGCTCCTTCACACCCTTGGTGCAAATCAAGAAGTTCCCCGACATACCCGTCTCCACTCGAGAGGAATCACGAGGGTCCCGCCCACATCCAGAGGAGCCCCGTTTCCGCCTCGTAGCTCGAGATGAGGGATCCTTTCCCTGCTTCGTCGGGAAAGAGTTCCCGGCGTTCCCGTCGCATCTCAAGAGGAGGCCCTCTCAACAGGAACGGCGAGAGGAACTCCAGGGTCGTGCCACCATTCCAAGAGTCCCCCAGATGTCTCAGTCCATTCCAGAGGAACCTCTTTTCCCTTCACCGGCTCGTCTTTCACGCCGAGGATCGACTCACACCAAGGTGGCACGTGGCACAGCCCTGTGGGAAAGCCTCGTGGGAAAGCCTCGAGGGACAGCCTCGAGGGAAAGCCACAGATCCCTTGATCCACGTGACAGGAAGCGTGACACTACTGCTGCAGCTCGGGAGGAAAGAGCACGTGCATGCCCCCACTCGAGACGAGGCCTGACTCCCCTGGGGAGACTCAGAAGCACCCCAAGATCCATGGCAACACTGGAGAGGAATCCTCAGGTTCCGGCCCCGACTCCACACAAGGACTGAGGCCCCGGCATGGACGGGAGAGGAATCCCGAGAGGTCCCCTAGCAACTCGCATGGGGACTGGCCTTTCCTGAGGCCACCAGAGCGGGTCCCTGAGGTCCCCGTCGTAACTCGAGAAGACCTGCCGCAACTCGAGAAAATCCAGGAGGTTCTCCCCTCCAGGCGAGATGAGGCCCATTTCCGCTGAGGCGTCTCGAGGCTGATCACACCTCCCCTCTGGAACTTCGAAAGGCTCCTTCACACCCTTGGTGCAAATCAAGAAGTTCCCCGACATACCCGTCTCCACTCGAGAGGAATCACGAGGGTCCCGCCCACATCCAGAGGAGCCCCGTTTCCGCCTCGTAGCTCTAGATGAGGGATCCTTTCCCTGCTTCGTCGGGAAAGAGTTCCCGGCGTTCCCGTCGCATCTCAAGAGGAGGCCCTCTCAACAGGAACGGCGAGAGGAACTCCAGGGTCGTGCCACCATTCCAAGAGTCCCCCAGATGTCTCAGTCCATTCCAGAGGAACCTCTTTTCCCTTCACTGGCTCGTCTTTCACGCCGAGGATCGACTCACACCAAGGTGGCACGTGGCACAGCCCTGTGGGAAAGCCTCGTGGGAAAGCCTCGAGGGACAGGCTCGAGGGAAAGCCACAGATCCCTTGATCCACGTGACAGGAAGCGTGACACTACTGCTGCAGCTCGGGAGGAAAGCGCACGTGCATGCCCCCACTCGAGACGAGGCCTGACTCCCCTGGGGAGACTCAGAAGCACCCCAAGATCCATGGCAACACTGGAGAGGAATCCTCAGGTTCCGGCCCCGACTCCACACAAGGACTGAGGCCCCGGCATGGACGGGAGAGGAATCCCGAGAGGTCCCCTAGCAACTCGCATGGGGACTGGCCTTTCCTGAGGCCACCAGAGCGGGTCCCTGGGGTCCCCGTCGTAACTCGAGAAGACCTGCCGCAACTCGAGAAAATCCAGGAGGTTCTCCCCTCCAGGCGAGATGAGGCCCATTTCTGCTGAGGCTTCTCGAGGCTGATCACAACTCCGCTCTGGAACTTCGATAGGGTCATTCACACCCTTGGTGCAAATCAAGAAGTTCCCCGACATACCCGTCTCCACTCGAGAGGAATCACGAGGGTCCCGCCCACATCCAGAGGAGCCCCGTTTCCGCCTCGTAGCTCGAGATGAGGGATCCTTTCCCTGCTTCGTCGGGAAAGAGTTCCCGGCGTTCCCGTCGCATCTCAAGAGGAGGCCCTCTCAACAGGAACGGCGAGAGGAACTCCAGGGTCGTGCCACCATTCCAAGAGTCCCCCAGATGTCTCAGTCCATTCCAGAGGAACCTCTTTTCCCTTCACTGGCTCGTCTTTCACGCCGAGGATCGACTCACACCAAGGTGGCACGTGGCACAGCCCTGTGGGAAAGCCTCGTGGGAAAGCCTCGAGGGACAGCCTCGAGGGAAAGCCACAGATCCCTTGATCCACGTGACAGGAAGCGTGACACTACTGCTGCAGCTCGGGAGGAAAGCGCACGTGCATGCCCCCACTCGAGACGAGGCCTGACTCCCCTGGGGAGACTCAGAAGCACCCCAAGATCCATGGCAACACTGGAGAGGAATCCTCAGGTTCCGGCCCCGACTCCAAACAAAGACTGAGGCCCTGGCATGGACGGGAGAGGAATCCCGAGAGGTCCCCTAGCAACTCGCATGGGGACTGGCCTTTCCTGAGGCCACCAGAGCGGGTCCCTGAGGTCCCCGTCCTAACTCGAGAAGACCTGCCGCAACTCGAGAAAATCCAGGAGGTTCTCCCCTCCAGGCGAGATGAGGCCCATTTCCGCTGAGGCGTCTCGAGGATGATCACACCTCCCCTCTGGAACTTCGAAAGGCTCCTTCACACCCTTGGTGCAAATCAAGAAGTTCCCCGACATACCCGTCTCCACTCGAGAGGAATCACGAGGGTCCCGCCCACATCCAGAGGAGCCCCGTTTCCGCCTCGTAGCTCGAGATGAGGGATCCTTTCCCTGCTTCGTCGGGAAAGAGTTCCCGGCGTTCCCGTCGCATCTCAAGAGGAGGCCCTCTCAACAGGAACGGCGAGAGGAACTCCAGGGTCGTGCCACCATTCCAAGAGTCCCCCAGATGTCTCAGTCCATTCCAGAGGAACCTCTTTTCCCTTTACCGGCTCGTCTTTCACGCCGAGGATCGACTCACACCAAGGTGGCACGTGGCACAGCCCTGTGGGAAAGCCTCGTGGGAAAGCCTCGAGGGACAGCCTCGAGGGAAAGCCACAGATCCCTTGATCCACGTGACAGGAAGCGTGACACTACTGCTGCAGCTCGGGAGGAAAGCGCACGTGCATGCCCCCACTCGAGACGAGGCCTGACTCCCCTGGGGAGACTCAGAAGCACCCCAAGATCCATGGCAACACTGGAGAGGAATCCTCAGGTTCCGGCCCCGACTCCAAACAAAGACTGAGGCCCCGGCATGGACGGGAGAGGAATCCCGAGGGGTCCCCTAGCAACTCGCATGGGGACTGGCCTTTCCTGAGGCCACCAGAGCGGGTCCCTGAGGTCCCCGTCGTAACTCGAGAAGACCTGCCGCAACTCGAGAAAATCCAGGAGGTTCTCCCCTCCAGGCGAGATGAGGCCCATTTCCGCTGAGGCGTCTCGAGGATGATCACACCTCCCCTCTGGAACTTCGAAAGGCTCCTTCACACCCTTGGTGCAAATCAAGAAGTTCCCCGACATACCCGTCTCCACTCGAGAGGAATCACGAGGGTCCCGCCCACATCCAGAGGAGCCCCGTTTCCGCCTCGTAGCTCGAGATGAGGGATCCTTTCCCTGCTTCGTCGGGAAAGAGTTCCCGGCGTTCCCGTCGCATCTCAAGAGGAGGCCCTCTCAACAGGAACGGCGAGAGGAACTCCAGGGTCGTGCCACCATTCCAAGAGTCCCCCAGATGTCTCAGTCCATTCCAGAGGAACCTCTTTTCCCTTCACCGGCTCGTCTTTCACGCCGAGGATCGACTCACACCAAGGTGGCACGTGGCACAGCCCTGTGGGAAAGCCTCGTGGGAAAGCCTCGAGGGACAGCCTCGAGGGAAAGCCACAGATCCCTTGATCCACGTGACAGGAAGCGTGACACTACTGCTGCAGCTCTGGAGGAAAGCGCACGTGCATGCCCCCACTCGAGACGAGGCCTGACTCCCCTGGGGAGACTCAGAAGCACCCCAAGATCCATGGCAACACTGGAGAGGAATCCTCAGGTTCCGGCCCCGACTCCACACAAGGACTGAGGCCCCGGCATGGACGGGAGAGGAATCCCGAGAGGTCCCCTAGCAACTCGCATGGGGACTGGCCTTTCCTGAGGCCACCAGAGCGGGTCCCTGAGGTCCCCGTCGTAACTCGAGAAGACCTGCCGCAACTCGAGAAAATCCAGGAGGTTCTCCCCTCCAGGCGAGATGAGGCCCATTTCCGCTGAGGCGTCTCGAGGCTGATCACACCTCCCCTCTGGAACTTCGAAAGGCTCCTTCACACCCTTGGTGCAAATCAAGAAGTTCCCCGACATACCCGTCTCCACTCGAGAGGAATCACGAGGGTCCCGCCCACATCCAGAGGAGCCCCGTTTCCGCCTCGTAGCTCGAGATGAGGGATCCTTTCCCTGCTTCGTCGGGAAAGAGTTCCCGGCGTTCCCGTCGCATCTCAAGAGGAGGCCCTCTCAACAGGAACGGCGAGAGGAACTCCAGGGTCGTGCCACCATTCCAAGAGTCCCCCAGATGTCTCAGTCCATTCCAGAGGAACCTCTTTTCCCTTTACCGGCTCGTCTTTCACGCCGAGGATCGACTCACACCAAGGTGGCACGTGGCACAGCCCTGTGGGAAAGCCTCGTGGGAAAGCCTCGAGGGACAGCCTCGAGGGAAAGCCACAGATCCCTTGATCCACGTGACAGGAAGCGTGACACTACTGCTGCAGCTCGGGAGGAAAGCGCACGTGCATGCCCCCACTCGAGACGAGGCCTGACTCCCCTGGGGAGACTCAGAAGCACCCCAAGATCCATGGCAACACTGGAGAGGAATCCTCAGGTTCCGGCCCCGACTCCAAACAAAGACTGAGGCCCCGGCATGGACGGGAGAGGAATCCCGAGGGGTCCCCTAGCAACTCGCATGGGGACTGGCCTTTCCTGAGGCCACCAGAGCGGGTCCCTGAGGTCCCCGTCGTAACTCGAGAAGACCTGCCGCAACTCGAGAAAATCCAGGAGGTTCTCCCCTCCAGGCGAGATGAGGCCCATTTCCGCTGAGGCGTCTCGAGGATGATCACACCTCCCCTCTGGAACTTCGAAAGGCTCCTTCACACCCTTGGTGCAAATCAAGAAGTTCCCCGACATACCCGTCTCCACTCGAGAGGAATCACGAGGGTCCCGCCCACATCCAGAGGAGCCCCGTTTCCGCCTCGTAGCTCGAGATGAGGGATCCTTTCCCTGCTTCGTCGGGAAAGAGTTCCCGGCGTTCCCGTCGCATCTCAAGAGGAGGCCCTCTCAACAGGAACGGCGAGAGGAACTCCAGGGTCGTGCCACCATTCCAAGAGTCCCCCAGATGTCTCAGTCCATTCCAGAGGAACCTCTTTTCCCTTCACCGGCTCGTCTTTCACGCCGAGGATCGACTCACACCAAGGTGGCACGTGGCACAGCCCTGTGGGAAAGCCTCGTGGGAAAGCCTCGAGGGACAGCCTCGAGGGAAAGCCACAGATCCCTTGATCCACGTGACAGGAAGCGTGACACTACTGCTGCAGCTCTGGAGGAAAGCGCACGTGCATGCCCCCACTCGAGACGAGGCCTGACTCCCCTGGGGAGACTCAGAAGCACCCCAAGATCCATGGCAACACTGGAGAGGAATCCTCAGGTTCCGGCCCCGACTCCACACAAGGACTGAGGCCCCGGCATGGACGGGAGAGGAATCCCGAGAGGTCCCCTAGCAACTCGCATGGGGACTGGCCTTTCCTGAGGCCACCAGAGCGGGTCCCTGAGGTCCCCGTCGTAACTCGAGAAGACCTGCCGCAACTCGAGAAAATCCAGGAGGTTCTCCCCTCCAGGCGAGATGAGGCCCATTTCCGCTGAGGCGTCTCGAGGCTGATCACACCTCCCCTCTGGAACTTCGAAAGGCTCCTTCACACCCTTGGTGCAAATCAAGAAGTTCCCCGACATACCCGTCTCCACTCGAGAGGAATCACGAGGGTCCCGCCCACATCCAGAGGAGCCCCGTTTCCGCCTCGTAGCTCGAGATGAGGGATCCTTTCCCTGCTTCGTCGGGAAAGAGTTCCCGGCGTTCCCGTCGCATCTCAAGAGGAGGCCCTCTCAACAGGAACGGCGAGAGGAACTCCAGGGTCGTGCCACCATTCCAAGAGTCCCCCAGATGTCTCAATCCATTCCAGAGGAACCTCTTTTCCCTTCACCGGCTCGTCTTTCACGCCGAGGATCGACTCACACCAAGGTGGCACGTGGCACAGCCCTGTGGGAAAGCCTCGTGGGAAAGCCTCGAGGGACAGCCTCGAGGGAAAGCCACAGATCCCTTGATCCACGTGACAGGAAGCGTGACACTACTGCTGCAGCTCGGGAGGAAAGCGCACGTGCATGCCCCCACTCGAGACGAGGCCTGACTCCCCTGGGGAGACTCAGAAGCACCCCAAGATCCATGGCAACACTGGAGAGGAATCCTCAGGTTCCGGCCCCGACTCCACACAAGGACTGAGGCCCCGGCATGGACGGGAGAGGAATCCCGAGAGGTCCCCTAGCAACTCGCATGGGGACCGGCCTTTCCTGAGGCCACCAGAGCGGGTCCCTGAGGTCCCCGTCGTAACTCGAGAAGACCTGCCGCAACTCGAGAAAATCCAGGAGGTTCTCCCCTCCAGGCGAGATGAGGCCCATTTCCGCTGAGGCATCTCGAGGCTGATCACACCTCACCTCTGGAACTTCGAAAGGGTCCTTCACACCCTTGGTGCAAATCAAGAAGTTCCCCGACCGAGCCGTCTCCACTCGAGAGGAATCACGAGGGTCCCGCCCACATCCAGAGGAGCCCCGTTTCCGCCTCGTAGCTCGAGATGAGGGATCCTTTCCCTGCTTCCTCGGGAAAGAGTTCCCAGCGTTCCCGTCGCATCTCAAGAGGAGGCCCTCTCAACAGGAACGGCGAGAGGAACTCCAGGGTCGTGCCACCATTCCAAGAGTCCCCCAGATGTCTCAGTCCATTCCAGAGGAACCTCTTTTCCCTTCACCGGCTCGTCTTTCACGCCGAGGATCGACTCACACCAAGGTGGCACGTGGCACAGCCCTGTGGGAAAGCCTCGTGGGAAAGCCTCGAGGGACAGCCTCGAGGGAAAGCCACAGATCCCTTGATCCACGTGACAGGAAGTGTGACACTACTGCTGCAGCTCGGGAGGAAAGCGCACGTGCATGCCCCCACTCGAGACGAGGCCTGACTCCCCTGGGGAGACTCAGAAGCACCCCAAGATCCATGGCAACACTGGAGAGGAATCCTCAGGTTCCGGCCCCGACTCCACACAAGGACTGAGGCCCCGGCATGGACGGGAGAGGAATCCCGAGAGGTCCCCTAGCAACTCGCATGGGGACTGGCCTTTCCTGAGGCCACCAGAGCGGGTCCCTGAGGTCCCCGTCGTAACTCGAGAAGACCTGCCGCAACTCGAGAAAATCCAGGAGGTTCTCCCCTCCAGGCGAGATGAGGCCCATTTCCGCTGAGGCATCTCGAGGCTGATCACACCTCACCTCTGGAACTTCGAAAGGGTCCTTCACACCCTTGGTGCAAATCAAGAAGTTCCCCGACCTAGCCGTCTCCACTCGAGAGGAATCACGAGGGTCCCGCCCACATCCAGAGGAGCCCCGTTTCCGCCTCGTAGCTCGAGATGCGGGATCCTTTCCCTGCTTCGTCGGGAAAGAGTTCCCGGCGTTCCCGTCGCATCTCAAGAGGAGGCCCTCTCAACAGGAACGGCGAGAGGAACTCCAGGGTCGTGCCACCATTCCAAGAGTCCCCCAGATGTCTCAGTCCATTCCAGAGGAACCTCTTTTCCCTTCACTGGCTCGTCTTTCACGCCGAGGATCGACTCACACCAAGGTGGCACGTGGCACAGCCCTGTGGGAAAGCCTCGTGGGAAAGCCTCGAGGGACAGCCTCGAGGGAAAGCCACAGATCCCTTGATCCACGTGACAGGAAGCGTGACACTACTGCTGCAGCTCGGGAGGAAAGCACACGTGCATGCCCCCACTCGAGACGAGGCCTGACTCCCCTGGGGAGACTCAGAAGCACCCCAAGATCCATGGCAACACTGGAGAGGAATCCTCAGGTTCCGGCCCCGACTCCACACAAGGACTGAGGCCCCGGCATGGACGGGAGAGGAATCCCGAGAGGTCCCCTAGCAACTCGCATGGGGACTGGCCTTTCCTGAGGCCACCAGAGCGGGTCCCTGAGGTCCCCGTCGTAACTCGAGAAGACCTGCCGCAACTCGAGAAAATCCAGGAGGTTCTCCCCTCCAGGCGAGATGAGGCCCATTTCCGCTGAGGCGTCTCGAGGCTGATCACACCTCACCTCTGGAACTTCGAAATGGTCCTTCACACCCTTGGTGCAAATCAAGAAGTTCCCCGACCGAGCCGTCTCCACTCGAGAGGAATCACGAGGGTCCCGCCCACATCCAGAGGAGCCCCGTTTCCGCCTCGTAGCTCGAGATGAGGGATCCTTTCCCTGCTTCCTCGGGAAAGAGTTCCCAGCGTTCCCGTCGCATCTCAAGAGGAGGCCCTCTCAACAGGAACGGCGAGAGGAACTCCAGGGTCGTGCCACCATTCCAAGAGTCCCCCAGATGTCTCAGTCCATTCCAGAGGAACCTCTTTTCCCTTCACCGGCTCGTCTTTCACGCCGAGGATCGACTCACACCAAGGTGGCACGTGGCACAGCCCTGTGGGAAAGCCTCGTGGGAAAGCCTCGAGGGACAGCCTCGAGGGAAAGCCACAGATCCCTTGATCCACGTGACAGGAAGCGTGACACTACTGCTGCAGCTCGGGAGGAAAGCGCACGTGCATGCCCCCACTCGAGACGAGGGCCTGACTCCCCTGGGGAGACTCAGAAGCACCCCAAGATCCATGGCAACACTGGAGAGGAATCCTCAGGTTCCGGCCCCCGACTCCACACAAGGACTGAGGCCCCGGCATGGACGGGAGAGGAATCCCGAGAGGTCCCCTAGCAACTCGCATGGGGACTGGCCTTTCCTGAGGCCACCAGAGCGGGTCCCTGAGGTCCCCGTCGTAACTCGAGAAGACCTTCCGCAACTCGAGAAAATCCAGGAGGTTCTCCCCTAAGGCGAGATGAGGCCCATTTCCGCTGAGGCGTCTCGAGGCTGATCACACCTCACCTCTGGAACTTCGAAAGGCTCCTTCACACCCTTGGTGCAAATCAAGAAGTTCCCCGACATACCCGTCTCCACTCGAGAGGAATCACGAGGGTCCCGCCCACATCCAGAGGAGCCCCGTTTCCGCCTCGTAGCTCGAGATGAGGGATCCTTTCCCTGCTTCGTCGGGAAAGAGTTCCCGGCGTTCCCGTCGCATCTCAAGAGGAGGCCCTCTCAACAGGAACGGCGAGAGGAACTCCAGGGTCGTGCCACCATTCCAAGAGTCCCCCAGATGTCTCAGTCCATTCCAGAGGAACCTCTTTTCCCTTCACCGGCTCGTCTTTCACGCCGAGGATCGACTCACACCAAGGTGGCACGTGGCACAGCCCTGTGGGAAAGCCTCGTGGGAAAGCCTCGAGGGACAGGCTCGAGGGAAAGCCACAGATCCCTTGATCCACGTGACAGGAAGTGTGACACTACTGCTGCAGCTCGGGAGTAAAGCGCACGTGCATGCCCCCCACTCGAGATGAGGCCTGACTCCCCTGGGGAGACTCAGAAGCACCCCAAGATCCATGGCAACACTGGAGAGGAATCCTCAGGTTCCGGCCCCGACTCCACACAAGGACTGAGGCCCCGGCATGGACGGGAGAGGAATCCCGAGAGGTCCCCTAGCAACTCGCATGGGGACTGGCCTTTCCTGAGGCCACCAGAGCGGGTCCCTGAGGTCCCCGTTGTAACTCGAGAAGACCTGCCGCAACTCGAGAAAATCCAGGAGGTTCTCCCCTCCAGGCGAGATGAGGCCCATTTCCGCTGAGGCGTCTCGAGGCTGATCACACCTCACCTCTGGAACTTCGAAAGGCTCCTTCACACCCTTGGTGCAAATCAAGAAGTTCCCCGACCGAGCCGTCTCCACTCGAGAGGAATCACGAGGGTCCCGCCCACATCCAGAGGAGCCCCGTTTCCGCCTCGTAGCTCGAGATGAGGGATCCTTTCCCTGCTTCCTCGGGAAAGAGTTCCTAGCGTTCCCGTCGCATCTCAAGAGGAGGCCCTCTCAACAGGAACGGCGAGAGGAACTCCAGGGTCGTGCCACCATTCCAAGAGTCCCCCAGATGTCTCAGTCCATTCCAGAGGAACCTCTTTTCCCTTCACCGGCTCGTCTTTCACGCCGAGGATCGACTCACACCAAGGTGGCACGTGGCACAGCCCTGTGGGAAAGCCTCGTGGGAAAGCCTCGAGGGACAGCCTCGAGGGAAAGCCACAGATCCCTTGATCCACGTGACAGGAAGCGTGACACTACTGCTGCAGCTCGGGAGGAAAGCGCACGTGCATGCCCCCACTCGAGACGAGGCCTGACTCCCCTGGGGAGACTCAGAAGCACCCCAAGATCCATGGCAACACTGGAGAGGAATCCTCAGGTTCCGGCCCCGACTCCACACAAGGACTGAGGCCCCGGCATGGACGGGAGAGGAATCCCGAGAGGTCCCCTAGCAACTCGCATGGGGACTGGCCTTTCCTGAGGCCACCAGAGCGGGTCCCTGAGGTCCCCGTCGTAACTCGAGAAGACCTTCCGCAACTCGAGAAAATCCAGGAGGTTCTCCCCTCCAGGCGAGATGAGGCCCATTTCCGCTGAGGCGTCTCGAGGCTGATCACACCTCACCTCTGGAAGTTCGAAAGGCTCCTTCACACCCTTGGTGCAAATCAAGAAGTTCCCCGACATACCCGTCTCCACTCGAGAGGAATCACGAGGGTCCCGCCCACATCCAGAGGAGCCCCGTTTCCGCCTCGTAGGTCGAGATGAGGGATCCTTTCCCTGCTTCGTCGGGAAAGAGTTCCCGGCGTTCCCGTCGCATCTCAAGAGGAGGCCCTCTCAACAGGAACGGCGAGAGGAACTCCAGGGTCGTGCCACCATTCCAAGAGTCCCCCAGATGTCTCAGTCCATTCCAGAGGAACCTCTTTTCCCTTCACCGGCTCGTCTTTCACGCCGAGGATCGACTCACACCAAGGTGGCACGTGGCACAGCCCTGTGGGAAAGCCTCGTGGGAAAGCCTCGAGGGACAGCCTCGAGGGAAAGCCACAGATCCCTTGATCCACGTGACAGGAAGCGTGACACTACTGCTGCAGCTCGGGAGGAAAGCGCACGTGCATGCCCCCACTCGAGACGAGGCCTGACTCCCCTGGGGAGACTCAGAAGCACCCCAAGATCCATGGCAACACTGGAGAGGAATCCTCAGGTTCCGGCCCCGACTCCACACAAGGACTGAGGCCCCGGCATGGACGGGAGAGGAATCCCGAGAGGTCCCCTAGCAACTCGCATGGGGACTGGCCTTTCCTGAGGCCACCAGAGCGGGTCCCTGAGGTCCCCGTCGTAACTCGAGAAGACCTGCCGCAACTCGAGAAAATCCAGGAGGTTCTCCCCTCCAGGCGAGATGAGGCCCATTTCCGCTGAGGCGTCTCGAGGCTGATCACACCTCCCCTCTGGAACTTCGAAAGGCTCCTTCACACCCTTGGTGCAAATCAAGAAGTTCCCCGACATATCCGTCTCCACTCGAGAGGAATCACGAGGGTCCCGCCCACATCCAGAGGAGCCCCGTTTCCGCTTCGTAGCTCGAGATGAGGGATCCTTTCCCTGCTTCGTCGGGAAAGAGTTCCCGGCGTTCCCGTCGCAACTCAAGAGGAGGCCCTCTCAACAGGAACGGCGAGAGGAACTCCAGGGACGTGCCACCATTCCAAGAGTCCCCCAGATGTCTCAGTCCATTCCAGAGGAACCTCTTTTCCCTTCACCGGCTCGTCTTTCACGCCGAGGATCGACTCACACCAAGGTGGCACGTGGCACAGCCCTGTGGGAAAGCCTCGTGGGAAAGCCTCGAGGGACAGGCTCGAGGGAAAGCCACAGATCCCTTGATCCACGTGACAGGAAGCGTGACACTACTGCTGCAGCTCGGGAGGAAAGCGCACGTGCATGCCCCCACTCGAGACGAGGCCTGACTCCCCTGGGGAGACTCAGAAGCACCCCAAGATCCATGGCAACACTGGAGAGGAATCCTCAGGTTCCTGCCCCGACTCCACACAAGGACTGAGGCCCCGGCATGGACGGGAGAGGAATCCCGAGAGGTCCCCTAGCAACTCGCATGGGGACTGGCCTTTCCTGAGGCCACCAGAGCGGGTCCCTGAGGTCCCCGTCGTAACTCGAGAAGACCTGCCGCAACTCGAGAAAATCCAGGAGGTTCTCCCCTCCAGGCGAGATGAGGCCCATTTCTGCTGAGGCGTCTCGAGGCTGATCACACCTCCGCTCTGAAGCTTCGATAGGGTCATTCACACCCTTGGTGCAAATCAAGAAGTTCCCCAACATACCCGTCTCCACTCGAGAGGAATCACGAGGGTCCCGCCCACATCCAGAGGAGCCCCGTTTCCGCCTCGTAGCTCGAGATGAGGGATCCTTTCCCTGCTTCGTCGGGAAAGAGTTCCCGGCGTTCCCGTCGCATCTCAAGAGGAGGCCCTCTCAACAGGAACGGCGAGAGGAACTCCAGGGTCGTGCCACCATTCCAAGAGTCCCCCAGATGTCTCAGTCCATTCCAGAGGAACCTCTTTTCCCTTCACTGGCTCGTCTTTCACGCCGAGGATCGACTCACACCAAGGTGGCACGTGGCACAGCCCTGTGGGAAAGCCTCGTGGGAAAGCCTCGAGGGACAGGCTCGAGGGAAAGCCACAGATCCCTTGATCCACGTGACAGGAAGCGTGACACTACTGCTGCAGCTCGGGAGGAAAGCGCACGTGCATGCCCCCACTCGAGACGAGGCCTGACTCCCCTGGGGAGACTCAGAAGCACCCCAAGATCCATGGCAACACTGGAGAGGAATCCTCAGGTTCCGGCCCCGACTCCACACAAGGACTGAGGCCCCGGCATGGACGGGAGAGGAATCCCGAGAGGTCCCCTAGCAACTTGCATGGGGACTGGCCTTTCCTGAGGCCACCAGAGCGGGTCCCTGAGGTCCCCGTCGTAACTCGAGAAGACCTGCCGCAACTCGAGAAAATCCAGGAGGTTCTCCCCTAAGGCGAGATGAGGACCATTTCCGCTGAGGCGTCTCGAGGCTGATCACACCTCACCTCTGGAACTTCGAAAGGCTCCTTCACACCCTTGGTGCAAATCAAGAAGTTCCCCGACATACCCGTCTCCACTCGAGAGGAATCACGAGGGTCCCGCCCACATCCAGAGGAGCCCCGTTTCCGCCTCGTAGCTCGAGATGAGGGATCCTTTCCCTGCTTCCTCGGGAAAGAGTTCACAGCGTTCCCGTCGCATCTCAAGAGGAGGCCCTCTCAACAGGAACGGCGAGAGGAACTCCAGGGTCGTGCCACCATTCCAAGAGTCCCCCAGATGTCTCAGTCCATTCCAGAGGAACCTCTTTTCCCTTCACCGGCTCGTCTTTCACGCCGAGGATCGACTCACACCAAGGTGGCACGTGGCACAGCCCTGTGGGAAAGCCTCGTGGGAAAGCCTTGAGGGACAGGCTCGAGGGAAAGCCACAGATCCCTTGATCCACGTGACAGGAAGCGTGACACTACTGCTGCAGCTCGGGAGGAAAGCGCACGTGCATGCCCCCACTCGAGACGAGGCCTGACTCCCCTGGGGAGACTCAGAAGCACCCCAAGATCCATGGCAACACTGGAGAGGAATCCTCAGGTTCCGGCCCCGACTCCACACAAGGACTGAGGCCCCGGCATGGACGGGAGAGGAATCCCGAGAGGTCCCCTAGCAACTCGCATGGGGACTGGCCTTTCCTGAGGCCACCAGAGCGGGTCCCTGAGGTCCCCGTCGTAACTCGAGAAGACCTTCCGCAACTCGAGAAAATCCAGGAGGTTCTCCCCTAAGGCGAGATGAGGCCCATTTCCGCTGAGGCGTCTCGAGGCTGATCACACCTCACCTCTGGAACTTCGAAAGGCTCTTTAACACCCTTGGTGCAAATCAAGAAGTTCCCCGACATACCCGTCTCCACTCGAGAGGAATCACGAGGGTCCCGCCCACATCCAGAGGAGCCCCGTTTCCGCCTCGTAGCTCGAGATGAGGGATCCTTTCCCTGCTTCGTCGGGAAAGAGTTCCCGGCGTTCCCGTCGCATCTCAAGAGGAGGCCCTTTCAACAGGAACGGCGAGAGGAACTCCAGGGTCGTGCCACCATTCCAAGAGTCCCCCAGATGTCTCAGTCCATTCCAGAGGAACCTCTTTTCCCTTCACCGGCTCGTCTTTCACGCCGAGGATCGACTCACACCAAGGTGGCACGTGGCACAGCCCTGTGGGAAAGCCTCGTGGGAAAGCCTCGAGGGACAGGCTCGAGGGAAAGCCACAGATCCCTTGATCCACGTGACAGGAAGTGTGACACTACTGCTGCAGCTCGGGAGGAAAGCGCACGTGCATGCCCCCACTCGAGACGAGGCCTGACTCCCCTGGGGAGACTCAGAAGCACCCCAAGATCCATGGCAACACTGGAGAGGAATCCTCAGGTTCCGGCCCCGACTCCACACAAGGACTGAGGGCCCGGCATGGACGGGAGAGGAATCCCGAGAGGTCCCCTAGCAACTCGCATGGGGACTGGCCTTTCCTGAGGCCACCAGAGCGGGTCCCTGAGGTCCCCGTCGTAACTCGAGAAGACCTGCCGCAACTCGAGAAAATCCAGGAGGTTCTCCCCTCCAGGCGAGATGAGGCCCATTTCCGCTGAGGCGTCTCGAGGCTGATCACACCTCCCCTCTGGAACTTTGAAAGGCTCCTTCACACCCTTGGTGCAAATCAAGAAGTTCCCCGACATACCCGTCTCCACTCGAGAGGAATCACGAGGGTCCCGCCAACATCCAGAGGAGCCCCGTTTCCGCCTCGTAGCTCGAGATGAGGGATCCTTTCCCTGCTTCCTCGGGAAAGAGTTCACAGCGTTCCCGTCGCATCTCAAGAGGAGGCCCTCTCAACAGGAACGGCGAGAGGAACTCCAGGGTCGTGCCACCATTCCAAGAGTCCCCCAGATGTCTCAGTCCATTCCAGAGGAACCTCTTTTCCCTTCACCGGCTCGTCTTTCACGCCGAGGATCGACTCACACCAAGGTGGCACGTGGCACAGCCCTGTGGGAAAGCCTCGTGGGAAAGCCTCGAGGTACAGGCTCGAGGGAAAGCCACAGATCCCTTGATCCACGTGACAGGAAGCGTGACACTACTGCTGCAGCTCGGGAGGAAAGCGCACGTGCATGCCCCCACTCGAGACGAGGCCTGACTCCCCTGGGGAGACTCAGAAGCACCCCAAGATCCATGGCAACACTGGAGAGGAATCCTCAGGTTCCGGCCCCGACTCCACACAAGGACTGAGGCCCCGGCATGGACGGGAGAGGAATCCCGAGAGGTCCCCTAGCAACTCGCATGGGGACTGGCCTTTCCTGAGGCCACCAGTGCGGGTCCCTGAGGTCCCCGTCGTAACTCGAGAAGACCTGCCGCAACTCGAGAAAATCCAGGAGGTTCTCCCCTCCAGGCGAGATGAGGCCCATTTCTGCTGAGGCGTCTCGAGGCTGATCACACCTCCGCTCTGGAACTTCGATAGGGTCATTCACACCCTTGGTGCAAATCAAGAAATTCCCCAACATACCCGTCTCCACTCGAGAGGAATCACGAGGGTCCCGCCCACATCCAGAGGAGCCCCGTTTCCGCCTCGTAGCTCGAGATGAGGGATCCTTTCCCTGCTTCGTCGGGAAAGAGTTCCCGGCGTTCCCGTCGCATCTCAAGAGGAGGCCCTCTCAACAGGAACGGCGAGAGGAACTCCAGGGTCGTGCCACCATTCCAAGAGTCCCCCAGATGTCTCAGTCCATTCCAGAGGAACCTCTTTTCCCTTCACCGGCTCGTCTTTCACGCCGAGGATCGACTCACACCAAGGTGGCACGTGGCACAGCCCTGTGGGAAAGCCTCGTGGGAAAGCCTCGAGGGACAGCCTCGAGGGAAAGCCACAGATCCCTTGATCCACGTGACAGGAAGCGTGACACTACTGCTGCAGCTCGGGAGGAAAGCGCACGTGCATGCCCCCACTCGAGACGAGGCCTGACTCCCCTGGGGAGACTCAGAAGCACCCCAAGATCCATGGCAACACTGGAGAGGAATCCTCAGGTTCCGGCCCCGACTCCACACAAGGACTGAGGCCCCGGCATGGACGGGAGAGGAATCCCGAGAGGTCCCCTAGCAACTCGCATGGGGACTGGCCTTTCCTGAGGCCACCAGAGCGGGTCCCTGAGGTCCCCGTCGTAACTCGAGAAGACCTGCCGCAACTCGAGAAAATCCAGGAGGTTCTCCCCTCCAGGCGAGATGAGGCCCATTTCTGCTGAGGCGTCTCGAGGCTGATCACACCTCCGCTCTGGAACTTCGATAGGGTCATTCACACCCTTGGTGCAAATCAAGAAATTCCCCAACATACCCGTCTCCACTCGAGAGGAATCACGAGGGTCCCGCCCACATCCAGAGGAGCCCCGTTTCCGCCTCGTAGGTCGAGATGAGGGATCCTTTCCCTGCTTCGTCGGGAAAGAGTTCCCGGCGTTCCCGTCGCATCTCAAGAGGAGGCCCTCTCAACAGGAACGGCGAGAGGAACTCCAGGGTCGTGCCACCATTCCAAGAGTCCCCCAGATGTCTCAGTCCATTCCAGAGGAACCTCTTTTCCCTTCACCGGCTCGTCTTTCACGCCGAGGATCGACTCACACCAAGGTGGCACGTGGCACAGCCCTGTGGGAAAGCCTCGTGGGAAAGCCTCGAGGGACAGCCTCGAGGGAAAGCCACAGATCCCTTGATCCACGTGACAGGAAGCGTGATACTACTGCTGCAGCTCGGGAGGAAAGCGCACGTGCATGCCCCCACTCGAGACGAGGCCTGACTCCCCTGGGGAGACTCAGAAGCACCCCAAGATCCATGGCAACACTGGAGAGGAATCCTCAGGTTCCGGCCCCGACTCCACACAAGGACTGAGGCCCCGGCATGGACGGGAGAGGAATCCCGAGAGGTCCCCTAGCAACTCGCATGGGGACTGGCCTTTCCTGAGGCCACCAGAGCGGGTCCCTGAGGTCCCCGTCGTAACTCGAGAAGACCTGCCGCAACTCGAGAAAATCCAGGAGGTTCTCCCCTCCAGGCGAGATGAGGCCCATTTCCGCTGAGGCGTCTCGAGGCTGATCACACCTCACCTCTGGAACTTCGAAAGGGTCCTTCACACCCTTGGTGCAAATCAAGAAGTTCCCCGACATACCCGTCTCCACTCGAGAGGAATCACGAGGGTCCCGCCCACATCCAGAGGAGCCCCGTTTCCGCCTCGTAGCTCGAGATGAGGGATCCTTTCCCTGCTTCCTCGGGAAAGAGTTCACAGCGTTCCCGTCGCATCTCAAGAGGAGGCCCTCTCAACAGGAACGGCGAGAGGAACTCCAGGGTCGTGCCACCATTCCAAGAGTCCCCCAGATGTCTCAGTCCATTCCAGAGGAACCTCTTTTCCCTTCACCGGCTCGTCTTTCACGCCGAGGATCGACTCACACCAAGGTGGCACGTGGCACAGCCCTGTGGGAAAGCCTCGTGGGAAAGCCTCGAGGGACAGCCTCGAGGGAAAGCCACAGATCCCTTGATCCACGTGACAGGAAGCGTGACACTACTGCTGCAGCTCGGGAGGAAAGCGCACGTGCATGCCCCCACTCGAGACGAGGCCTGACTCCCCTGGGGAGACTCAGAAGCACCCCAAGATCCATGGCAACACTGGAGAGGAATCCTCAGGTTCCGGCCCCGACTCCACACAAGGACTGAGGCCCCGGCATGGACGGGAGAGGAATCCCGAGAGGTCCCCTAGCAACTCGCATGGGGACTGGCCTTTCCTGAGGCCACCAGAGCGGGTCCCTGAGGTCCCCGTCGTAACTCGAGAAGACCTGCCGCAACTCGAGAAAATCCAGGAGGTTCTCCCCTCCAGGCGAGATGAGGCCCATTTCCGCTGAGGCGTCTCGAGGATGATCACACCTCCCCTCTGGAACTTCGAAAGGCTCCTTCACACCCTTGGTGCAAATCAAGAAGTTCCCCGACATACCCGTCTCCACTCGAGAGGAATCACGAGGGTCCCGCCCACATCCAGAGGAGCCCCGTTTCCGCCTCGTAGCTCGAGATGAGGGATCCTTTCCCTGCTTCGTCGGGAAAGAGTTCCCGGCCTTCCCGTCGCATCTCAAGAGGAGGCCCTCTCAACAGGAACGGCGAGAGGAACTCCAGGGTCGTGCCACCATTCCAAGAGTCCCCCAGATGTCTCAGTCCATTCCAGAGGAACCTCTTTTCCCTTCACCGGCTCGTCTTTCACGCCGAGGATCGACTCACACCAAGGTGGCACGTGGCACAGCCCTGTCGGAAAGCCTCGTGGGAAAGCCTCGAGGGACAGCCTCGAGGGAAAGCCACAGATCCCTTGATCCACGTGACAGGAAGCGTGACACTACTGCTGCAGCTCGGGAGGAAAGCGCACGTGCATGCCCCCACTCGAGACGAGGCCTGACTCCCCTGGGGAGACTCAGAAGCACCCCAAGATCCATGGCAACACTGGAGAGGAATCCTCAGGTTCCGGCCCCGACTCCACACAAGGACTGAGGCCCCGGCATGGACGGGAGAGGAATCCCGAGAGGTCCCCTAGCAACTCGCATGGGGACTGGCCTTTCCTGAGGCCACCAGAGCGGGTCCCTGAGGTCCCCGTCGTAACTCGAGAAGACCTGCCGCAACTCGAGAAAATCCAGGAGGTTCTCCCCTCCAGGCGAGATGAGGCCCATTTCCGCTGAGGCGTCTCGAGGCTGATCACACCTCCCCTCTGGAACTTCGAAAGGGTCCTTCACACCCTTGGTGCAAATCAAGAAGTTCCCCGACCTAGCCGTCTCCACTCGAGAGGAATCACGAGGGTCCCGCCCACATCCAGAGGAGCCCCGTTTCCGCCTCGTAGCTCTAGATGAGGGATCCTTTCCCTGCTTCGTCGGGAAAGAGTTCCCGGCGTTCCCGTCGCATCTCAAGAGGAGGCCCTCTCAACAGGAACGGCGAGAGGAACTCCAGGGTCGTGCCACCATTCCAAGAGTTCCCCAGAGATCTCAGTCCATTCCAGAGGAACCTGTTTTCTGTGCGTTGCCTCGAATTTCACGCCGAGGATCGACTCACACCACGGTGGCACGTGGGACAGCCCTGTGGGTAAGCCTCCTGGGAAATCCTCGAGGTCAAGTCACAGACCTTCATTCCCGTGACGGGAAGCAAAACACTGCTGCCACAGCACGGGAGGAAAGCACACTTGCATGCCCCCACTCGAGACGAGGCCTGACTCCCCTGGGGTCACTCCAGAAGTACCCCAATATCCATGTCAGCACTGGAGAGGAATCCTCAGGTTGCCGCCCCGACTCCGCATAACGTCTTAGGCCCCGGTATCGACGGGAGAGGAATCCCTAGAGGCCCCCTAGCAGCTCGCCTGGAGTCTGGCCTTTCCAGAAGCCTCCGGATCGGGTCCCTGATGTCCCCATTGTAACTCGAAACCACCTGCCACAACTCGAGAAAATCCAGGAGGTTCTCCCCTCCAGGTGAGATGAGGCCCATTTCCGCTGAGGCGTCTCGAGGCTAATCACACCTAACCTCTGGAACTTCGAAAGGGTCCTTTACACCCTTGCTGCAACTCAAGAAGTTCCCCGACATACCCGTCTCCACTCGAGAGGAAGCACGAGGGTCCCGCCCACATCCAGAGGAGCCCCGTTTCCGCCTTGAGGCTCGAGATGAGGGATCCATTCCCTGCTTTGTCGGGAAAGAATTCCCGGCCTTCCCGTCGCATCTCAAGAGGATGCGCTCTCAACAGGAAAGGTGAGAGGACCTCCAGGGTCGTGCCACCCTTCCAAGGGACCCCCAGATGTCTCAGTCCATTTCAGAGGACCACGTTTTCCCTGCAGTGACTCGACGTTCATGCCGAGGATTGACTCACACCACGGTGGCCCGGGGGACAGCCCTGCGGAAAAGACTCTTGGAAAGATTCGAGGAAAAGCCACAGATCCCTCGATCCACGCGACGGGACGCGTGACACTGCTGCTACAGCTCGCGAGGAAATCGGACGTGCATGCCTCCACTCGAGACGAGGACTGAATCCCCTGTGGAGACTCCAGAGATTCCCCAAGATCCATGTCAGCACTGGACAAGAATCCTCAGGTTCCGGCCCCGACTCCACACAGGGTCTTAGGCCCCGGCATTGACTGGAGAGGAATCCCGAGAGGCCCCGTCGCAACTCGCATGGGGCCTGGTCTTTCCTGAGGCCACCAGAGCGGGTCCCTGAGGTCCCCGTCGTAACTCGAGAATACCTGCCGCAATTCGAGAAAATCCAGGAGATTCTCCCCTCCAGGCGAGATGAGGCCCATTTCCGCTGAGGCGTCTCGAGGATGATCACACCTCCCCTCTGGAACTTCGAAAGGCTCCTTCACACCCTTGGTGCAAATCAAGAAGTTCCCCGACATACCCGTCTCCACTCGAGAGGAATCACGAGGGTCCCGCCCACATCCAGAGGAGCCCCGTTTCCGCCTCGTAGCTCGAGATGAGGGATCCTTTCCCTGCTTCGTCGGGAAAGAGTTCCCGGCCTTCCCGTCGCATCTCAAGAGGAGGCCCTCTCAACAGGAACGGCGAGAGGAACTCCAGGGTCGTGCCACCATTCCAAGAGTCCCCCAGATGTCTCAGTCCATTCCAGAGGAACCTCTTTTCCCTTCACCGGCTCGTCTTTCACGCCGAGGATCGACTCACACCAAGGTGGCACGTGGCACAGCCCTGTCGGAAAGCCTCGTGGGAAAGCCTCGAGGGACAGCCTCGAGGGAAAGCCACAGATCCCTTGATCCACGTGACAGGAAGCGTGACACTACTGCTGCAGCTCGGGAGGAAAGCGCACGTGCATGCCCCCACTCGAGACGAGGCCTGACTCCCCTGGGGAGACTCAGAAGCACCCCAAGATCCATGGCAACACTGGAGAGGAATCCTCAGGTTCCGGCCCCGACTCCACACAAGGACTGAGTCCCCGGCATGGACGGGAGAGGAATCCCGAGAGGTCCCCTAGCAACTCGCATGGGGACTGGCCTTTCCTGAGGCCACCAGAGCGGGTCCCTGAGGTCCCCGTCGTAACTCGAGAAGACCTGCCGCAACTCGAGAAAATCCAGGAGGTTCTCCCCTCCAGGCGAGATGAGGCCCATTTCCGCTGAGGCGTCTCGAGGCTGATCACACCTCCCCTCTGGAACTTCGAAAGGGTCCTTCACACCCTTGGTGCAAATCAAGAAGTTCCCCGACCTAGCCGTCTCCACTCGAGAGGAATCACGAGGGTCCCGCCCACATCCAGAGGAGCCCCGTTTCCGCCTCGTAGCTCTAGATGAGGGATCCTTTCCCTGCTTCGTCGGGAAAGAGTTCCCGGCGTTCCCGTCGCATCTCAAGAGGAGGCCCTCTCAACAGGAACGGCGAGAGGAACTCCAGGGTCGTGCCACCATTCCAAGAGTCCCCCAGATGTCTCAGTCCATTCCAGAGGAACCTCTTTTCCCTTCACCGGCTCGTCTTTCACGCCGAGGATCGACTCACACCAAGGTGGCACGTGGCACAGCCCTGTGGGAAAGCCTCGTGGGAAAGCCTCGAGCGACAGCCTCGAGGGAAAGCCACAGATCCCTTGATCCACGTGACAGGAAGCGTGACACTACTGCTGCAGCTCGGGAGGAAAGCGCACGTGCATGCCCCCACTCGAGACGAGGCCTGACTCCCCTGGGGAGACTCAGAAGCACCCCAAGATCCATGGCAACACTGGAGAGGATTCCTGAGGTTCCGGTTCCGACTCCACACAAGGACTGAGGCCCCGGCATGGACGGGAGAGGAATCCCGAGAGGTCCCCTAGCAACTAGCATGGGGACTGGCCTTTCCTGAGGCCACCAGAGCGGGTCCCTGAGGTCCCCGTCGTAACTCGAGAAGACCTGCCGCAACTCGAGAAAATCCAGGAGGTTCTCCCCTCCAGGCGAGATGAGGCCCATTTCCGCTGAGGCGTCTCGAGGATGATCACACCTCCCCTCTGGAACTTCGAAAGGCTCCTTCACACCCTTGGTGCAAATCAAGAAGTTCCCCGACATACCCGTCTCCACTCGAGAGGAATCACGAGGGTCCCGCCCACATCCAGAGGAGCCCCGTTTCCGCCTCGTAGCTCGAGATGAGGGATCCTTTCCCTGCTTCGTCGGGAAAGAGTTCCCGGCGTTCCCGTCGCATCTCAAGAGGAGGCCCTCTCAACAGGAACGGCGAGAGGAACTCCAGGGTCGTGCCACCATTCCAAGAGTCCCCCAGATGTCTCAGTCCATTCCAGAGGAACCTCTTTTCCCTTCACCGGCTCGTCTTTCACGCCGAGGATCGACTCACACCAAGGTGGCACGTGGCACAGCCCTGTGGGAAAGCCTCGTGGGAAAGCCTCGAGCGACAGCCTCGAGGGAAAGCCACAGATCCCTTGATCCACGTGACAGGAAGCGTGACACTACTGCTGCAGCTCGGGAGGAAAGCGCACGTGCATACCCCCACTCGAGACGAGGCCTGACTCCCCTGGGGAGACTCAGAAGCACCCCAAGATCCATGGCAACACTGGAGAGGAATCCTCAGGTTCCGACCCCGACTCCACACAAGGACTGAGGCCCCGGCATGGACGGGAGAGGAATCCCGAGAGGTCCCCTAGCAACTCGCATGGGGACTGGCCTTTCCTGAGGCCACCAGAGCGGGTCCCTGAGGTCCCCGTCGTAACTCGAGAAGACCTGCCGCAACTCGAGAAAATCCAGGAGGTTCTCCCCTCCAGGCGAGATGAGGCCCATTTCCGCTGAGGCGTCTCGAGGATGATCACACCTCCCCTCTGGAACTTCGAAAGGCTCCTTCACACCCTTGGTGCAAATCAAGAAGTTCCCCGACATACCCGTCTCCACTCGAGAGGAATCACGAGGGTCCCGCCCACATCCAGAGGAGCCCCGTTTCCGCCTCGTAGCTCGAGATGAGGGATCCTTTCCCTGCTTCGTCGGGAAAGAGTTCCCGGCGTTCCCGTCGCATCTCAAGAGGAGGCCCTCTCAACAGGAACGGCGAGAGGAACTCCAGGGTCGTGCCACCATTCCAAGAGTCCCCCAGATGTCTCAGTCCATTCCAGAGGAACCTCTTTTCCCTTCACCGGCTCGTCTTTCACGCCGAGGATCGACTCACACCAAGGTGGCACGTGGCACAGCCCTGTGGGAAAGCCTCGTGGGAAAGCCTCGAGGGACAGCCTCGAGGGAAAGCCACAGATCCCTTGATCCACGTGACAGGAAGCGTGACACTACTGCTGCAGCTCGGGAGGAAAGCGCACGTGCATGCCCCCACTCGAGACGAGGCCTGACTCCCCTGGGGAGACTCAGAAGCACCCCAAGATCCATGGCAACACTGGAGAGGAATCCTCAGGTTCCGGCCCCGACTCCACACAAGGACTGAGTCCCCGGCATGGACGGGAGAGGAATCCCGAGAGGTCCCCTAGCAACTCGCATGGGGACTGGCCTTTCCTGAGGCCACCAGAGCGGGTCCCTGAGGTCCCCGTCGTAACTCGAGAAGACCTGCCGCAACTCGAGAAAATCCAGGAGGTTCTCCCCTCCAGGCGAGATGAGGCCCATTTCCGCTGAGGCGTCTCGAGGCTGATCACACCTCCCCTCTGGAACTTCGAAAGGCTCCTTCACACCCTTGGTGCAAATCAAGAAGTTCCCCGACATACCCGTCTCCACTCGAGAGGAATCACGAGGGTCCCGCCCACATCCAGAGGAGCCCCGTTTCCGCCTCGTAGCTCTAGATGAGGGATCCTTTCCCTGCTTCGTCGGGAAAGAGTTCCCGGCGTTCCCGTCGCATCTCAAGAGGAGGCCCTCTCAACAGGAACGGCGAGAGGAACTCCAGGGTCGTGCCACCATTCCAAGAGTCCCCCAGATGTCTCAGTCCATTCCAGAGGAACCTCTTTTCCCTTCACTGGCTCGTCTTTCACGCCGAGGATCGACTCACACCAAGGTGGCACGTGGCACAGCCCTGTGGGAAAGCCTCGTGGGAAAGCCTCGAGGGACAGGCTCGAGGGAAAGCCACAGATCCCTTGATCCACGTGACAGGAAGCGTGACACTACTGCTGCAGCTCGGGAGGAAAGCGCACGTGCATGCCCCCACTCGAGACGAGGCCTGACTCCCCTGGGGAGACTCAGAAGCACCCCAAGATCCATGGCAACACTGGAGAGGAATCCTCAGGTTCCGGCCCCGACTCCACACAAGGACTGAGGCCCCGGCATGGACGGGAGAGGAATCCCGAGAGGTCCCCTAGCAACTCGCATGGGGACTGGCCTTTCCTGAGGCCACCAGAGCGGGTCCCTGAGGTCCCCGTCGTAACTCGAGAAGACCTGCCGCAACTCGAGAAAATCCAGGAGGTTCTCCCCTCCAGGCGAGATGAGGCCCATTTCTGCTGAGGCGTCTCGAGGCTGATCACACCTCCGCTCTGGAACTTCGATAGGGTCATTCACACCCTTGGTGCAAATCAAGAAGTTCCCCAACATACCCGTCTCCACTCGAGAGGAATCACGAGGGTCCCGCCCACATCCAGAGGAGCCCCGTTTCCGCCTCGTAGCTCGAGATGAGGGATCGTTTCCCTGCTTCGTCGGGAAAGAGTTCCCGGCGTTCCCGTCGCATCTCAAGAGGAGGCCCTCTCAACAGGAACGGCGAGAGGAACTCCAGGGTCGTGCCACCATTCCAAGAGTCCCCCAGATGTCTCAGTCCATTCCAGAGGAACCTCTTTTCCCTTCACTGGCTCGTCTTTCACGCCGAGGATCGACTCACACCAAGGTGGCACGTGGCACAGCCCTGTGGGAAAGCCTCGTGGGAAAGCCTCGAGGGACAGCCTCGAGGGAAAGCCACAGATCCCTTGATCCACGTGACAGGAAGCGTGACACTACTGCTGCAGCTCGGGAGGAAAGCGCACGTGCATGCCCCCACTCGAGACGAGGCCTGACTCCCCTGGGGAGACTCAGAAGCACCCCAAGATCCATGGCAACACTGGAGAGGAATCCTCAGGTTCCGGCCCCGACTCCAAACAAAGACTGAGGCCCTGGCATGGACGGGAGAGGAATCCCGAGAGGTCCCCTAGCAACTCGCATGGGGACTGGCCTTTCCTGAGGCCACCAGAGCGGGTCCCTGAGGTCCCCGTCGTAACTCGAGAAGACCTGCCGCAACTCGAGAAAATCCAGGAGGTTCTCCCCTCCAGGCGAGATGAGGCCCATTTCCGCTGAGGCGTCTCGAGGATGATCACACCTCCCCTCTGGAACTTCGAAAGGCTCCTTCACACCCTTGGTGCAAATCAAGAAGTTCCCCGACATACCCGTCTCCACTCGAGAGGAATCACGAGGGTCCCGCCCACATCCAGAGGAGCCCCGTTTCCGCCTCGTAGCTCGAGATGAGGGATCCTTTCCCTGCTTCGTCGGGAAAGAGTTCCCGGCCTTCCCGTCGCATCTCAAGAGGAGGCCCTCTCAACAGGAACGGCGAGAGGAACTCCAGGGTCGTGCCACCATTCCAAGAGTCCCCCAGATGTCTCAGTCCATTCCAGAGGAACCTCTTTTCCCTTCACCGGCTCGTCTTTCACGCCGAGGATCGACTCACACCAAGGTGGCACGTGGCACAGCCCTGTGGGAAAGCCTCGTGGGAAAGCCTCGAGGGACAGCCTCGAGGGAAAGCCACAGATCCCTTGATCCACGTGACAGGAAGCGTGACACTACTGCTGCAGCTCGGGAGGAAAGCGCACGTGCATGCCCCCACTCGAGACGAGGCCTGACTCCCCTGGGGAGACTCAGAAGCACCCCAAGATCCATGGCAACACTGGAGAGGAATCCTCAGGTTCCGGCCCCGACTCCAAACAAAGACTGAGGCCCTGGCATGGACGGGAGAGGAATCCCGAGAGGTCCCCTAGCAACTCGCATGGGGACTGGCCTTTCCTGAGGCCACCAGAGCGGGTCCCTGAGGTCCCCGTCGTAACTCGAGAAGACCTGCCGCAACTCGAGAAAATCCAGGAGGTTCTCCCCTCCAGGCGAGATGAGGCCCATTTCCGCTGAGGCGTCTCGAGGCTGATCACACCTCCCCTCTGGAACTTCGAAAGGGTCCTTCACACCCTTGGTGCAAATCAAGAAGTTCCCCGACCTAGCCGTCTCCACTCGAGAGGAATCACGAGGGTCCCGCCCACATCCAGAGGAGCCCCGTTTCCGCCTCGTAGCTCTAGATGAGGGATCCTTTCCCTGCTTCGTCGGGAAAGAGTTCCCGGCGTTCCCGTCGCATCTCAAGAGGAGGCCCTCTCAACAGGAACGGCGAGAGGAACTCCAGGGTCGTGCCACCATTCCAAGAGTTCCCCAGAGATCTCAGTCCATTCCAGAGGAACCTGTTTTCTGTGCGTTGCCTCGAATTTCACGCCGAGGATCGACTCACACCACGGTGGCACGTGGGACAGCCCTGTGGGTAAGCCTCCTGGGAAATCCTCGAGGTCAAGTCACAGACCTTCATTCCCGTGACGGGAAGCAAAACACTGCTGCCACAGCACGGGAGGAAAGCACACTTGCATGCCCCCACTCGAGACGAGGCCTGACTCCCCTGGGGTCACTCCAGAAGTACCCCAATATCCATGTCAGCACTGGAGAGGAATCCTCAGGTTGCCGCCCCGACTCCGCATAACGTCTTAGGCCCCGGTATCGACGGGAGAGGAATCCCTAGAGGCCCCCTAGCAGCTCGCCTGGAGTCTGGCCTTTCCAGAAGCCTCCGGATCGGGTCCCTGATGTCCCCATTGTAACTCGAAACCACCTGCCACAACTCGAGAAAATCCAGGAGGTTCTCCCCTCCAGGTGAGATGAGGCCCATTTCCGCTGAGGCGTCTCGAGGCTAATCACACCTAACCTCTGGAACTTCGAAAGGGTCCTTTACACCCTTGCTGCAACTCAAGAAGTTCCCCGACATACCCGTCTCCACTCGAGAGGAAGCACGAGGGTCCCGCCCACATCCAGAGGAGCCCCGTTTCCGCCTTGAGGCTCGAGATGAGGGATCCATTCCCTGCTTTGTCGGGAAAGAATTCCCGGCCTTCCCGTCGCATCTCAAGAGGATGCGCTCTCAACAGGAAAGGTGAGAGGACCTCCAGGGTCGTGCCACCCTTCCAAGGGACCCCCAGATGTCTCAGTCCATTTCAGAGGACCACGTTTTCCCTGCAGTGACTCGACGTTCATGCCGAGGATTGACTCACACCACGGTGGCCCGGGGGACAGCCCTGCGGAAAAGACTCTTGGAAAGATTCGAGGAAAAGCCACAGATCCCTCGATCCACGCGACGGGACGCGTGACACTGCTGCTACAGCTCGCGAGGAAATCGGACGTGCATGCCTCCACTCGAGACGAGGACTGAATCCCCTGTGGAGACTCCAGAGATTCCCCAAGATCCATGTCAGCACTGGACAAGAATCCTCAGGTTCCGGCCCCGACTCCACACAGGGTCTTAGGCCCCGGCATTGACTGGAGAGGAATCCCGAGAGGCCCCGTCGCAACTCGCATGGGGCCTGGTCTTTCCTGAGGCCACCAGAGCGGGTCCCTGAGGTCCCCGTCGTAACTCGAGAATACCTGCCGCAATTCGAGAAAATCCAGGAGATTCTCCCCTCCAGGCGAGATGAGGCCCATTTCCGCTGAGGCGTCTCGAGGATGATCACACCTCCCCTCTGGAACTTCGAAAGGCTCCTTCACACCCTTGGTGCAAATCAAGAAGTTCCCCGACATACCCGTCTCCACTCGAGAGGAATCACGAGGGTCCCGCCCACATCCAGAGGAGCCCCGTTTCCGCCTCGTAGCTCGAGATGAGGGATCCTTTCCCTGCTTCGTCGGGAAAGAGTTCCCGGCCTTCCCGTCGCATCTCAAGAGGAGGCCCTCTCAACAGGAACGGCGAGAGGAACTCCAGGGTCGTGCCACCATTCCAAGAGTCCCCCAGATGTCTCAGTCCATTCCAGAGGAACCTCTTTTCCCTTCA
Organism: Budorcas taxicolor; assembly: GCF_023091745.1. Lineage (NCBI taxonomy): Eukaryota > Metazoa > Chordata > Mammalia > Artiodactyla > Bovidae > Budorcas > Budorcas taxicolor. The sequence goes on from NW_026292623.1 coordinate 209,292, forward strand.
CCGGCTCGTCTTTCACGCCGAGGATCGACTCACACCAAGGTGGCACGTGGCACAGCCCTGTCGGAAAGCCTCGTGGGAAAGCCTCGAGGGACAGCCTCGAGGGAAAGCCACAGATCCCTTGATCCACGTGACAGGAAGCGTGACACTACTGCTGCAGCTCGGGAGGAAAGCGCACGTGCATGCCCCCACTCGAGACGAGGCCTGACTCCCCTGGGGAGACTCAGAAGCACCCCAAGATCCATGGCAACACTGGAGAGGAATCCTCAGGTTCCGGCCCCGACTCCACACAAGGACTGAGTCCCCGGCATGGACGGGAGAGGAATCCCGAGAGGTCCCCTAGCAACTCGCATGGGGACTGGCCTTTCCTGAGGCCACCAGAGCGGGTCCCTGAGGTCCCCGTCGTAACTCGAGAAGACCTGCCGCAACTCGAGAAAATCCAGGAGGTTCTCCCCTCCAGGCGAGATGAGGCCCATTTCCGCTGAGGCGTCTCGAGGCTGATCACACCTCCCCTCTGGAACTTCGAAAGGGTCCTTCACACCCTTGGTGTAAATCAAGAAGTTCCCCGACCTAGCCGTCTCCACTCGAGAGGAATCACGAGGGTCCCGCCCACATCCAGAGCAGCCCCGTTTCCGCCTCGTAGCTCTAGATGAGGGATCCTTTCCCTGCTTCGTCGGGAAAGAGTTCCCGGCGTTCCCGTCGCATCTCAAGAGGAGGCCCTCTCAACAGGAACGGCGAGAGGAACTCCAGGGTCGTGCCACCATTCCAAGAGTCCCCCAGATGTCTCAGTCCATTCCAGAGGAACCTCTTTTCCCTTCACCGGCTCGTCTTTCACGCCGAGGATCGACTCACACCAAGGTGGCACGTGGCACAGCCCTGTGGGAAAGCCTCGTGGGAAAGCCTCGAGCGACAGCCTCGAGGGAAAGCCACAGATCCCTTGATCCACGTGACAGGAAGCGTGACACTACTGCTGCAGCTCGGGAGGAAAGCGCACGTGCATGCCCCCACTCGAGACGAGGCCTGACTCCCCTGGGGAGACTCAGAAGCACCCCAAGATCCATGGCAACACTGGAGAGGAATCCTCAGGTTCCGACCCCGACTCCACACAAGGACTGAGTCCCCGGCATGGACGGGAGAGGAATCCCGAGAGGTCCCCTAGCAACTCGCATGGGGACTGGCCTTTCCTGAGGCCACCAGAGCGGGTCCCTGAGGTCCCCGTCGTAACTCGAGAAGACCTGCCGCAACTCGAGAAAATCCAGGAGGTTCTCCCCTCCAGGCGAGATGAGGCCCATTTCCGCTGAGGCGTCTCGAGGATGATCACACCTCCCCTCTGGAACTTCGAAAGGCTCCTTCACACCCTTGGTGCAAATCAAGAAGTTCCCCGACATACCCGTCTCCACTCGAGAGGAATCACGAGGGTCCCGCCCACATCCAGAGGAGCCCCGTTTCCGCCTCGTAGCTCGAGATGAGGGATCCTTTCCCTGCTTCGTCGGGAAAGAGTTCCCGGCGTTCCCGTCGCATCTCAAGAGGAGGCCCTCTCAACAGGAACGGCGAGAGGAACTCCAGGGTCGTGCCACCATTCCAAGAGTCCCCCAGATGTCTCAGTCCATTCCAGAGGAACCTCTTTTCCCTTCACCGGCTCGTCTTTCACGCCGAGGATCGACTCACACCAAGGTGGCACGTGGCACAGCCCTGTGGGAAAGCCTCGTGGGAAAGCCTCGAGGGACAGCCTCGAGGGAAAGCCACAGATCCCTTGATCCACGTGACAGGAAGCGTGACACTACTGCTGCAGCTCGGGAGGAAAGCGCACGTGCATGCCCCCACTCGAGACGAGGCCTGACTCCCCTGGGGAGACTCAGAAGCACCCCAAGATCCATGGCAACACTGGAGAGGAATCCTCAGGTTCCGGCCCCGACTCCACACAAGGACTGAGTCCCCGGCATGGACGGGAGAGGAATCCCGAGAGGTCCCCTAGCAACTCGCATGGGGACTGGCCTTTCCTGAGGCCACCAGAGCGGGTCCCTGAGGTCCCCGTCGTAACTCGAGAAGACCTGCCGCAACTCGAGAAAATCCAGGAGGTTCTCCCCTCCAGGCGAGATGAGGCCCATTTCCGCTGAGGCGTCTCGAGGCTGATCACACCTCCCCTCTGGAACTTCGAAAGGCTCCTTCACACCCTTGGTGCAAATCAAGAAGTTCCCCGACATACCCGTCTCCACTCGAGAGGAATCACGAGGGTCCCGCCCACATCCAGAGGAGCCCCGTTTCCGCCTCGTAGCTCTAGATGAGGGATCCTTTCCCTGCTTCGTCGGGAAAGAGTTCCCGGCGTTCCCGTCGCATCTCAAGAGGAGGCCCTCTCAACAGGAACGGCGAGAGGAACTCCAGGGTCGTGCCACCATTCCAAGAGTCCCCCAGATGTCTCAGTCCATTCCAGAGGAACCTCTTTTCCCTTCACTGGCTCGTCTTTCACGCCGAGGATCGACTCACACCAAGGTGGCACGTGGCACAGCCCTGTGGGAAAGCCTCGTGGGAAAGCCTCGAGGGACAGGCTCGAGGGAAAGCCACAGATCCCTTGATCCACGTGACAGGAAGCGTGACACTACTGCTGCAGCTCGGGAGGAAAGCGCACGTGCATGCCCCCACTCGAGACGAGGCCTGACTCCCCTGGGGAGACTCAGAAGCACCCCAAGATCCATGGCAACACTGGAGAGGAATCCTCAGGTTCCGGCCCCGACTCCACACAAGGACTGAGGCCCGGCATGGACGGGAGAGGAATCCCGAGAGGTCCCCTAGCAACTCGCATGGGGACTGGCCTTTCCTGAGGCCACCAGAGCGGGTCCTGAGGTCCCCGTCGTAACTCGAGAAGACCTGCCGCAACTCGAGAAAATCCAGGAGGTTCTCCCCTCCAGGCGAGATGAGGCCCATTTCTGCTGAGGCGTCTCGAGGCTGATCACACCTCCGCTCTGGAACTTCGATAGGGTCATTCACACCCTTGGTGCAAATCAAGAAGTTCCCCAACATACCCGTCTCCACTCGAGAGGAATCACGAGGGTCCCGCCCACATCCAGAGGAGCCCCGTTTCCGCCTCGTAGCTCGAGATGAGGGATCGTTTCCCTGCTTCGTCGGGAAAGAGTTCCCGGCGTTCCCGTCGCATCTCAAGAGGAGGCCCTCTCAACAGGAACGGCGAGAGGAACTCCAGGGTCGTGCCACCATTCCAAGAGTCCCCCAGATGTCTCAGTCCATTCCAGAGGAACCTCTTTTCCATTCACTGGCTCGTCTTTCACGCCGAGGATCGACTCACACCAAGGTGGCACGTGGCACAGCCCTGTGGGAAAGCCTCGTGGGAAAGCCTCGAGGGACAGCCTCGAGGGAAAGCCACAGATCCCTTGATCCACGTGACAGGAAGCGTGACACTACTGCTGCAGCTCGGGAGGAAAGCGCACGTGCATGCCCCCACTCGAGACGAGGCCTGACTCCCCTGGGGAGACTCAGAAGCACCCCAAGATCCATGGCAACACTGGAGAGGAATCCTCAGGTTCCGGCCCCGACTCCAAACAAAGACTGAGGCCCTGGCATGGACGGGAGAGGAATCCCGAGAGGTCCCCTAGCAACTCGCATGGGGACTGGCCTTTCCTGAGGCCACCAGAGCGGGTCCCTGAGGTCCCCGTCGTAACTCGAGAAGACCTGCCGCAACTCGAGAAAATCCAGGAGGTTCTCCCCTCCAGGCGAGATGAGGCCCATTTCCGCTGAGGCGTCTCGAGGATGATCACACCTCCCCTCTGGAACTTCGAAAGGCTCCTTCACACCCTTGGTGCAAATCAAGAAGTTCCCCGACATACCCGTCTCCACTCGAGAGGAATCACGAGGGTCCCGCCCACATCCAGAGGAGCCCCGTTTCCGCCTCGTAGCTCGAGATGAGGGATCCTTTCCCTGCTTCGTCGGGAAAGAGTTCCCGGCGTTCCCGTCGCATCTCAAGAGGAGGCCCTCTCAACAGGAACGGCGAGAGGAACTCCAGGGTCGTGCCACCATTCCAAGAGTCCCCCAGATGTCTCAGTCCATTCCAGAGGAACCTCTTTTCCCTTCACCGGCTCGTCTTTCACGCCGAGGATCGACTCACACCAAGGTGGCACGTGGCACAGCCCTGTGGGAAAGCCTCGTGGGAAAGCCTCGAGGGACAGCCTCGAGGGAAAGCCACAGATCCCTTGATCCACGTGACAGGAAGCGTGACACTACTGCTGCAGCTCGGGAGGAAAGCGCACGTGCATGCCCCCACTCGAGACGAGGCCTGACTCCCCTGGGGAGACTCAGAAGCACCCCAAGATCCATGGCAACACTGGAGAGGAATCCTCAGGTTCCGGCCCCGACTCCAAACAAAGACTGAGGCCCTGGCATGGACGGGAGAGGAATCCCGAGAGGTCCCCTAGCAACTCGCATGGGGACTGGCCTTTCCTGAGGCCACCAGAGCGGGTCCCTGAGGTCCCCGTCGTAACTCGAGAAGACCTGCCGCAACTCGAGAAAATCCAGGAGGTTCTCCCCTCCAGGCGAGATGAGGCCCATTTCCGCTGAGGCGTCTCGAGGATGATCACACCTCCCCTCTGGAACTTCGAAAGGCTCCTTCACACCCTTGGTGCAAATCAAGAAGTTCCCCGACATACCCGTCTCCACTCGAGAGGAATCACGAGGGTCCCGCCCACATCCAGAGGAGCCCCGTTTCCGCCTCGTAGCTCTAGATGAGGGATCCTTTCCCTGCTTCGTCGGGAAAGAGTTCCCGGCGTTCCCGTCGCATCTCAAGAGGAGGCCCTCTCAACAGGAACGGCGAGAGGAACTCCAGGGTCGTGCCACCATTCCAAGAGTCCCCCAGATGTCTCAGTCCATTCCAGAGGAACCTCTTTTCCCTTCACTGGCTCGTCTTTCACGCCGAGGATCGACTCACACCAAGGTGGCACGTGGCACAGCCCTGTGGGAAAGCCTCGTGGGAAAGCCTCGAGCGACAGCCTCGAGGGAAAGCCACAGATCCCTTGATCCACGTGACAGGAAGCGTGACACTACTGCTGCAGCTCGGGAGGAAAGCGCACGTGCATGCCCCCACTCGAGACGAGGCCTGACTCCCCTGGGGAGACTCAGAAGCACCCCAAGATCAATGGCAACACTGGAGAGGAATCCTCAGGTTCCGACCCCGACTCCACACAAGGACTGAGGCCCCGGCATGGACGGGAGAGGAATCCCGAGAGGTCCCCTAGCAACTCGCATGGGGACTGGCCTTTCCTGAGGCCACCAGAGCGGGTCCCTGAGGTCCCCTTCGTAACTCGAGAAGACCTGCCGCAACTCGAGAAAATCCAGGAGGTTCTCCCCTCCAGGCGAGATGAGGCCCATTTCCGCTGAGGCGTCTCGAGGATGATCACACCTCCCCTCTGGAACTTCGAAAGGCTCCTTCACACCCTTGGTGCAAATCAAGAAGATCCCCGACATACCCGTCTCCACTCGAGAGGAATCACGAGGGTCCCGCCCACATCCAGAGGAGCCCCGTTTCCGCCTCGTAGCTCTAGATGAGGGATCCTTTCCCTGCTTCGTCGGGAAAGAGTTCCCGGCGTTCCCGTCGCATCTCAAGAGGAGGCCCTCTCAACAGGAACGGCGAGAGGAACTCCAGGGTCGTGCCACCATTCCAAGAGTCCCCCAGATGTCTCAGTCCATTCCAGAGGAACCTCTTTTCCCTTCACCGGCTCGTCTTTCACGCCGAGGATCGACTCACACCAAGGTGGCACGTGGCACAGCCCTGTGGGAAAGCCTCGTGGGAAAGCCTCGAGGGACAGCCTCGAGGGAAAGCCACAGATCCCTTGATCCACGTGACAGGAAGCGTGACACTACTGCTGCAGCTCGGGAGGAAAGCGCACGTGCATGCCCCCACTCGAGACGAGGCCTGACTCCCCTGGGGAGACTCAGAAGCACCCCAAGATCCATGGCAACACTGGAGAGGAATCCTCAGGTTCCGGCCCCGACTCCACACAAGGACTGAGTCCCCGGCATGGACGGGAGAGGAATCCCGAGAGGTCCCCTAGCAACTCGCATGGGGACTGGCCTTTCCTGAGGCCACCAGAGCGGGTCCCTGAGGTCCCCGTCGTAACTCGAGAAGACCTGCCGCAACTCGAGAAAATCCAGGAGGTTCTCCCCTCCAGGCGAGATGAGGCCCATTTCCGCTGAGGCGTCTCGAGGCTGATCACACCTCCCCTCTGGAACTTCGAAAGGCTCCTTCACACCCTTGGTGCAAATCAAGAAGTTCCCCGACATACCCGTCTCCACTCGAGAGGAATCACGAGGGTCCCGCCCACATCCAGAGGAGCCCCGTTTCCGCCTCGTAGCTCGAGATGAGGGATCCTTTCCCTGCTTCGTCGGGAAAGAGTTCCCGGCGTTCCCGTCGCATCTCAAGAGGAGGCCCTCTCAACAGGAACGGCGAGAGGAACTCCAGGGTCGTGCCACCATTCCAAGAGTCCCCCAGATGTCTCAGTCCATTCCAGAGGAACCTCTTTTCCCTTCACTGGCTCGTCTTTCACGCCGAGGATCGACTCACACCAAGGTGGCACGTGGCACAGCCCTGTGGGAAAGCCTCGTGGGAAAGCCTCGAGGGACAGCCTCGAGGGAAAGCCACAGATCCCTTGATCCACGTGACAGGAAGCGTGACACTACTGCTGCAGCTCGGGAGGAAAGCGCACGTGCATGCCCCCACTCGAGACGAGGCCTGACTCCCCTGGGGAGACTCAGAAGCACCCCAAGATCCATGGCAACACTGGAGAGGAATCCTCAGGTTCCGGCCCCGACTCAGCACAAGGACTGAGTCCCCGCCATGGACGGGAGAGGAATCCCGAGAGGTCCCCTAGCAACTCGCATGGGGACTGGCCTTTCCTGAGGCCACCAGAGCGGGTCCCTGAGGTCCCCGTCGTAACTCGAGAAGACCTGCCGCAACTCGAGAAAATCCAGGAGGTTCTCCCCTCCAGGCGAGATGAGGCCCATTTCTGCTGAGGCGTCTCGAGGCTGATCACACCTCCGCTCTGGAACTTCGATAGGGTCATTCACACCCTTGGTGCAAATCAAGAAGTTCCCCAACATACCCGTCTCCACTCGAGAGGAATCACGAGGGTCCCGCCCACATCCAGAGGAGCCCCGTTTCCGCCTCGTAGCTCGAGATGAGGGATCCTTTCCCTGCTTCGTCGGGAAAGAGTTCCCGGCGTTCCCGTCGCATCTCAAGAGGAGGCCCTCTCAACAGGAACGGCGAGAGGAACTCCAGGGTCGTGCCACCATTCCAAGAGTCCCCCAGATGTCTCAGTCCATTCCAGAGGAACCTCTTTTCCCTTCACTGGCTCGTCTTTCACGCCGAGGATCGACTCACACCAAGGTGGCACGTGGCACAGCCCTGTGGGAAAGCCTCGTGGGAAAGCCTCGAGGGACAGCCTCGAGGGAAAGCCACAGATCCCTTGATCCACGTGACAGGAAGCGTGACACTACTGCTGCAGCTCGGGAGGAAAGCGCACGTGCATGCCCCCACTCGAGACGAGGCCTGACTCCCCTGGGGAGACTCAGAAGCACCCCAAGATCCATGGCAACACTGGAGAGGAATCCTCAGGTTCCGGCCCCGACTCCAAACAAAGACTGAGGCCCTGGCATGGACGGGAGAGGAATCCCGAGAGGTCCCCTAGCAACTCGCATGGGGACTGGCCTTTCCTGAGGCCACCAGAGCGGGTCCCTGAGGTCCCCGTCGTAACTCGAGAAGACCTGCCGCAACTCGAGAAAATCCAGGAGGTTCTCCCCTCCAGGCGAGATGAGGCCCATTTCCGCTGAGGCGTCTCGAGGATGATCACACCTCCCCTCTGGAACTTCGAAAGGCTCCTTCACACCCTTGGTGCAAATCAAGAAGTTCCCCGACATACCCGTCTCCACTCGAGAGGAATCACGAGGGTCCCGCCCACATCCAGAGGAGCCCCGTTTCCGCCTCGTAGCTCGAGATGAGGGATCCTTTCCCTGCTTCGTCGGGAAAGAGTTCCCGGCGTTCCCGTCGCATCTCAAGAGGAGGCCCTCTCAACAGGAACGGCGAGAGGAACTCCAGGGTCGTGCCACCATTCCAAGAGTCCCCCAGATGTCTCAGTCCATTCCAGAGGAACCTCTTTTCCCTTCACCGGCTCGTCTTTCACGCCGAGGATCGACTCACACCAAGGTGGCACGTGGCACAGCCCTGTGGGAAAGCCTCGTGGGAAAGCCTCGAGGGACAGCCTCGAGGGAAAGCCACAGATCCCTTGATCCACGTGACAGGAAGCGTGACACTACTGCTGCAGCTCGGGAGGAAAGCGCACGTGCATGCCCCCACTCGAGACGAGGCCTGACTCCCCTGGGGAGACTCAGAAGCACCCCAAGATCCATGGCAACACTGGAGAGGAATCCTCAGGTTCCGGCCCCGACTCCAAACAAAGACTGAGGCCCTGGCATGGACGGGAGAGGAATCCCGAGAGGTCCCCTAGCAACTCGCATGGGGACTGGCCTTTCCTGAGGCCAACAGAGCGGGTCCCTGAGGTCCCCGTCGTAACTCGAGAAGACCTGCCGCAACTCGAGAAAATCCAGGAGGTTCTCCCCTCCAGGCGAGATGAGGCCCATTTCCGCTGAGGCGTCTCGAGGATGATCACACCTCCCCTCTGGAACTTCGAAAGGCTCCTTCACACCCTTGGTGCAAATCAAGAAGTTCCCCGACATACCCGTCTCCACTCGAGAGGAATCACGAGGGTCCCGCCCACATCCAGAGGAGCCCCGTTTCCGCCTCGTAGCTCGAGATGAGGGATCCTTTCCCTGCTTCGTCGGGAAAGAGTTCCCGGCGTTCCCGTCGCATCTCAAGAGGAGGCCCTCTCAACAGGAACGGCGAGAGGAACTCCAGGGTCGTGCCACCATTCCAAGAGTCCCCCAGATGTCTCAGTCCATTCCAGAGGAACCTCTTTTCCCTTCACCGGCTCGTCTTTCACGCCGAGGATCGACTCACACCAAGGTGGCACGTGGCACAGCCCTGTGGGAAAGCCTCGTGGGAAAGCCTCGAGGGACAGGCTCGAGGGAAAGCCACAGATCCCTTGATCCACGTGACAGGAAGCGTGACACTACTGCTGCAGCTCGGGAGGAAAGCGCACGTGCATGCCCCCACTCGAGACGAGGCCTGACTCCCCTGGGGAGACTCAGAAGCACCCCAAGATCCATGGCAACACTGGAGAGGAATCCTCAGGTTCCGGCCCCGACTCCACACAAGGACTGAGGCCCCGGCATGGACGGGAGAGGAATCCCGAGAGGTCCCCTAGCAACTCGCATGGGGACTGGCCTTTCCTGAGGCCACCAGAGCGGGTCCTTGAGGTCCCCGTCGTAACTCGACAAGACCTGCCGCAACTCGAGAAAATCCAGGAGGTTCTCCCCTCCAGGCGAGATGAGGCCCATTTCCGCTGAGGCATCTCGAGGCTGATCACACCTCACCTCTGGAACTTCGAAAGGGTCCTTCACACCCTTGGTGCAAATCAAGAAGTTCCCCGACATACCCGTCTCCACTCGAGAGGAATCACGAGGGTCCCGCCCACATCCAGAGGAGCCCCGTTTCCGCCTCGTAGCTCGAGATGAGGGATCCTTTCCCTGCTTCGTCGGGAAAGAGTTCACAGCGTTCCCGTCGCATCTCAAGAGGAGGCCCTCTCAACAGGAACGGCGAGAGGAACTCCAGGGTCGTGCCACCATTCCAAGAGTCCCCCAGATGTCTCAGTCCATTCCAGAGGAACCTCTTTTCCCTTCACCGGCTCGTCTTTCACGCCGAGGATCGACTCACACCAAGGTGGCACGTGGCACAGCCCTGTGGGAAAGCCTCGTGGGAAAGCCTCGAGGGACAGGCTCGAGGGAAAGCCACAGATCCCTTGATCCACGTGACAGGAAGCGTGACACTACTGCTGCAGCTCGGGAGGAAAGCACACGTGCATGCCCCCACTCGAGACGAGGCCTGACTCCCCTGGGGAGACTCAGAAGCACCCCAAGATCCATGGCAACACTGGAGAGGAATCCTCAGGTTCCGGCCCCGACTCCACACAAGGACTGAGGCCCCGGCATGGACGGGAGAGGAATCCCGAGAGGTCCCCTAGCAACTCGCATGGGGACTGGCCTTTCCTGAGGCCACCAGAGCGGGTCCCTGAGGTCCCCGTCGTAACTCGAGAAGACCTGCCGCAACTCGAGAAAATCCAGGAGGTTCTCCCCTCCAGGCGAGATGAGGCCCATTTCCGCTGAGGCGTCTCGAGGCTGATCACACCTCACCTCTGGAACTTCGAAAGGGTCCTTCACACCCTTGGTGCCAATCAAGAATTTCCCCGACCGAGCCGTCTCCACTCGAGAGGAATCACGAGGGTCCCGCCCACATCCAGAGGAGCCCCGTTTCCGCCTCGTAGCTCGAGATGAGGGATCCTTTCCCTGCTTCCTCGGGAAAGAGTTCCCAGCGTTCCCGTCGCATCTCAAGAGGAGGCCCTCTCAACAGGAACGGCGAGAGGAACTCCAGGGTCGTGCCACCATTCCAAGAGTCCCCCAGATGTCTCAGTCCATTCCAGAGGAACCTCTTTTCCCTTCACCGGCTCGTCTTTCACGCCGAGGATCGACTCACACCAAGGTGGCACGTGGCACAGCCCTGTGGGAAAGCCTCGTGGGAAAGCCTCGAGGGACAGCCTCGAGGGAAAGCCACAGATCCCTTGATCCACGTGACAGGAAGCGTGACACTACTGCTGCAGCTCGGGAGGAAAGCGCACGTGCATGCCCCCACTCGAGACGAGGCCTGACTCCCCTGGGGAGACTCAGAAGCACCCCAAGATCCATGGCAACACTGGAGAGGAATCCTCAGGTTCCGGCCCCGACTCCACACAAGGACTGAGGCCCCGGCATGGACGGGAGAGGAATCCCGAGAGGTCCCCTAGCAACTCGCATGGGGACTGGCCTTTCCTGAGGCCACCAGAGCGGGTCCCTGAGGTCCCCGTCGTAACTCGAGAAGACCTTCCGCAACTCGAGAAAATCCAGGAGGTTCTCCCCTAAGGCGAGATGAGGCCCATTTCCGCTGAGGCGTCTCGAGGCTGATCACACCTCACCTCTGGAACTTCGAAAGGCTCCTTCACACCCTTGGTGCAAATCAAGAAGTTCCCCGACATACCCGTCTCCACTCGAGAGGAATCACGAGGGTCCCGCCCACATCCAGAGGAGCCCCGTTTCCGCCTCGTAGCTCGAGATGAGGGATCCTTTCCCTGCTTCGTCGGGAAAGAGTTCCCGGCGTTCCCGTCGCATCTCAAGAGGAGGCCCTCTCAACAGGAACGGCGAGAGGAACTCCAGGGTCGTGCCACCATTCCAAGAGTCCCCCAGATGTCTCAGTCCATTCCAGAGGAACCTCTTTTCCCTTCACCGGCTCGTCTTTCACGCCGAGGATCGACTCCCACCAAGGTGGCACGTGGCACAGCCCTGTGGGAAAGCCTCGTGGGAAAGCCTCGAGGGACAGCCTTGAGGGAAAGCCACAGATCCCTTGATCCACGTGACAGGAAGCATGACACTACTGCTGCAGCTCGGGAGGAAAGCGCACGTGCATGCCCCCACTCGAGACGAGGCCTGACTCCCCTGGGGAGACTCAGAAGCACCCCAAGATCCATGGCAACACTGGAGAGGAATCCTCAGGTTCCGGCCCCGACTCCACACAAGGACTGAGGCCCCGGCATGGACGGGAGAGGAATCCCGAGAGGTCCCCTAGCAACTCGCATGGGGACTGGCCTTTCCTGAGGCCACCAGAGCGGGTCCCTGAGGTCCCCGTCGTAACTCGAGAAGACCTGCCGCAACTCGAGAAAATCCAGGAGGTTCTCCCCTCCAGGCGAGATGAGGCCCATTTCCGCTGAGGCGTCTCGAGGCTGATCACACCTCACCTCTGGAACTTCGAAAGGCTCCTTCACACCCTTGGTGCAAATCAAGAAGTTCCCCGACCGAGCCGTCTCCACTCGAGAGGAATCACGAGGGTCCCGCCCACATCCAGAGGAGCCCCGTTTCCGCCTCGTAGCTCGAGATGAGGGATCCTTTCCCTGCTTCGTCGGGAAAGAGTTCCCGGCGTTCCCGTCGCATCTCAAGAGGAGGCCCTCTCAACAGGAACGGCGAGAGGAACTCCAGGGTCGTGCCACCATTCCAAGAGTCCCCCAGATGTCTCAGTCCATTCCAGAGGAACCTCTTTTCCCTTCACTGGCTCGTCTTTCACGCCGAGGATCGACTCACACCAAGGTGGCACGTGGCACAGCCCTGTGGGAAAGCCTCGTGGGAAAGCCTCGAGGGACAGCCTCGAGGGAAAGCCACAGATCCCTTGATCCACGTGACAGGAAGCGTGACACTGCTGCTGCAGCTCGGGAGGAAAGCGCACGTGCATGCCCCCACTCGAGACGAGGCCTGACTCCCCTGGGGAGACTCAGAAGCACCCCAAGATCCATGGCAACACTGGAGAGGAATCCTCAGGTTCCGGCCCCGACTCCACACAAGGACTGAGGCCCCGGCATGGACGGGAGAGGAATCCCGAGAGGTCCCCTAGCAACTCGCATGGGGACTGGCCTTTCCTGAGGCCACCAGAGCGGGTCCCTGAGGTCCCCGTCGTAACTCGAGAAGACCTTCCGCAACTCGAGAAAATCCAGGAGGTTCTCCCCTCCAGGCGAGATGAGGCCCATTTCCGCTGAGGCGTCTCGAGGCTGATCACACCTCACCTCTGGAACTTCGAAAGGCTCCTTCACACCCTTGGTGCAAATCAAGAAGTTCCCCGACATACCCGTCTCCACTCGAGAGGAATCACGAGGGTCCCGCCCACATCCAGAGGAGCCCCGTTTCCGCCTCGTAGCTCGAGATGAGGGATCCTTTCCCTGCTTCGTCGGGAAAGAGTTCCCGGCGTTCCCGTCGCATCTCAAGAGGAGGCCCTCTCAACAGGAACGGCGAGAGGAACTCCAGGGTCGTGCCACCATTCCAAGAGTCCCCCAGATGTCTCAGTCCATTCCAGAGGAACCACTTTTCCCTTCACCGGCTCGTCTTTCACGCCGAGGATCGACTCACACCAAGGTGGCACGTGGCACAGCCCTGTGGGAAAGCCTCGTGGGAAAGCCTCGAGGGACAGCCTCGAGGGAAAGCCACAGATCCCTTGATCCACGTGACAGGAAGCGTGACACTACTGCTGCAGCTCGGGAGGAAAGTGCACGTGCATGCCCCCACTCGAGACGAGGCCTGACTCCCCTGGGGAGACTCAGAAGCACCCCAAGATCCATGGCAACACTGGAGAGGAATCCTCAGGTTCCGGCCCCGACTCCACACAAGGACTGAGGCCCCGGCATGGACGGGAGAGGAATCCCGAGAGGTCCCCTAGCAACTCGCATGGGGACTGGCCTTTCCTGAGGCCACCAGAGCGGGTCCCTGAGGTCCCCGTCGTAACTCGAGAAGACCTTCCGCAACTCGAGAAAATCCAGGAGGTTCTCCCCTCCAGGCGAGATGAGGCCCATTTCCGATGAGGCTTCTCGAGGCGGATCACACCTCACCTCTGGAACTTCGAAAGGGTCCTTCACACCCTTGGTGCAAATCAAGAAGTTCCCCGACCTAGCCGTCTCCACTCGAGAGGAATCACGAGGGTCCCGCCCACATCCAGAGGAGCCCCGTTTCCGCCTCGTAGCTCGAGATGAGGGATCCTTTCCCTGCTTCGTCGGGAAAGAGTTCCCGGCGTTCCCGTCGCATCTCAAGAGGAGGCCCTCTCAACAGGAACGGCGAGAGGAACTCCAGGGTCGTGCCACCATTCCAAGAGTCCCCCAGATGTCTCAGTCCATTCCAGAGGAACCTCTTTTCCCTTCACCGGCTCGTCTTTCACGCCGAGGATCGACTCCCACCAAGGTGGCACGTGGCACAGCCCTGTGGGAAAGCCTCGTGGGAAAGCCTCGAGGGACAGCCTTGAGGGAAAGCCACAGATCCCTTGATCCACGTGACAGGAAGCATGACACTACTGCTGCAGCTCGGGAGGAAAGCGCACGTGCATGCCCCCACTCGAGACGAGGCCTGACTCCCCTGGGGAGACTCAGAAGCACCCCAAGATCCATGGCAACACTGGAGAGGAATCCTCAGGTTCCGGCCCCGACTCCACACAAGGACTGAGGCCCCGGCATGGACGGGAGAGGAATCCCGAGAGGTCCCCTAGCAACTCGCATGGGGACTGGCCTTTCCTGAGGCCACCAGAGCGGGTCCCTGAGGTCCCCGTCGTAACTCGAGAAGACCTGCCGCAACTCGAGAAAATCCAGGAGGTTCTCCCCTCCAGGCGAGATGAGGCCCATTTCCGCTGAGGCGTCTCGAGGCTGATCACACCTCACCTCTGGAACTTCGAAAGGGTCCTTCACACCCTTGGTGCAAATCAAGAAGTTCCCCGACCTAGCCGTCTCCACTCGAGAGGAATCACGAGGGTCCCGCCCACATCCAGAGGAGCCCCGTTTCCGCCTCGTAGCTCGAGATGAGGGATCCTTTCCCTGCTTCGTCGGGAAAGAGTTCCCGGCGTTCGCGTCGCATCTCAAGAGGAGGCCCTCTCAACAGGAACGGCGAGAGGAACTCCAGGGTCGTGCCACCATTCCAAGAGTCCCCCAGATGTCTCAGTCCATTCCAGAGGAACCTCTTTTCCCTTCACCGGCTCGTCTTTCACGCCGAGGATCGACTCACACCAAGGTGGCACGTGGCACAGCCCTGTGGGAAAGCCTCGTGGGAAAGCCTCGAGGGACAGCCTCGAGGGAAAGCCACAGATCCCTTGATCCACGTGACAGGAAGCGTGACACTACTGCTGCAGCTCGGGAGGAAAGCGCACGTGCATGCCCCCACTCGAGACGAGGCCTGACTCCCCTGGGGAGACTCAGAAGCACCCCAAGATCCATGGCAACACTGGAGAGGAATCCTCAGGTTCCGGCCCCGACTCCACACAAGGACTGAGGCCCCGGCATGGACGGGAGAGGAATCCCGAGAGGTCCCCTAGCAACTCGCATGGGGACTGGCCTTTCCTGAGGCCACCAGAGCGGGTCCCTGAGGTCCCCGTCGTAACTCGAGAAGACCTTCCGCAACTCGAGAAAATCCAGGAGGTTCTCCCCTAAGGCGAGATGAGGCCCATTTCCGCTGAGGCGTCTCGAGGCTGATCACACCTCACCTCTGGAACTTCGAAAGGCTCCTTCACACCCTTGGTGCAAATCAAGAAGTTCCCCGACATACCCGTCTCCACTCGAGAGGAATCACGAGGGTCCCGCCCACATCCAGAGGAGCCCCGTTTCCGCCTCGTAGCTCGAGATGAGGGATCCTTTCCCTGCTTCGTCGGGAAAGAGTTCCCGGCGTTCCCGTCGCATCTCAAGAGGAGGCCCTCTCAACAGGAACGGCGAGAGGAACTCCAGGGTCGTGCCACCATTCCAAGAGTCCCCCAGATGTCTCAGTCCATTCCAGAGGAACCTCTTTTCCCTTCACCGGCTCGTCTTTCACGCCGAGGATCGACTCACACCAAGGTGGCACGTGGCACAGCCCTGTGGGAAAGCCTCGTGGGAAAGCCTCGAGGGACAGCCTCGAGGGAAAGCCACAGATCCCTTGATCCACGTGACAGGAAGCGTGACACTACTGCTGCAGCTCGGGAGGAAAGCGCACGTGCATGCCCCCACTCGAGACGAGGCCTGACTCCCCTGGGGAGACTCAGAAGCACCCCAAGATCCATGGCAACACTGGAGAGGAATCCTCAGGTTCCGGCCCCGAATCCACACAAGGACTGAGGCCCTGGCATGGACGGGAGAGGAATCCCGAGAGGTCCCCTAGCAACTCGCATGGGGACTGGCCTTTCCTGAGGCCACCAGAGCGGGTCCCTGAGGTCCCCGTCGTAACTCGAGAAGACCTTCCGCAACTCGAGAAAATCCAGGAGGTTCTCCCCTAAGGCGAGATGAGGCCCATTTCCGCTGAGGCGTCTCGAGGCTGATCACACCTCACCTCTGGAACTTCGAAAGGCTCCTTCACACCCTTGGTGCAAATCAAGAAGTTCCCCGACATACCCGTCTCCACTCGAGAGGAATCACGAGGGTCCCGCCCACATCCAGAGGAGCCCCGTTTCCGCCTCGTAGCTCGAGATGAGGGATCCTTTCCCTGCTTCGTCGGGAAAGAGTTCCCGGCGTTCCCGTCGCATCTCAAGAGGAGGCCCTCTCAACAGGAACGGCGAGAGGAACTCCAGGGTCGTGCCACCATTCCAAGAGTCCCCCAGATGTCTCAGTCCATTCCAGAGGAACCTCTTTTCCCTTCACTGGCTCGTCTTTCACGCCGAGGATCGACTCACACCAAGGTGGCACGTGGCACAGCCCTGTGGGAAAGCCTCGTGGGAAAGCCTCGAGGGACAGCCTCGAGGGAAAGCCACAGATCCCTTGATCCACGTGACAGGAAGCGTGACACTACTGCTGCAGCTCGGGAGGAAAGCGCACGTGCATGCCCCCACTCGAGACGAGGCCTGACTCCCCTGGGGAGACTCAGAAGCACCCCAAGATCCATGGCAACACTGGAGAGGAATCCTCAGGTTCCGGCCCCGACTCCACACAAGGACTGAGGCCCCGGCATGGACGGGAGAGGAATCCCGAGAGGTCCCCTAGCAACTCGCATGGGGACTGGCCTTTCCTGAGGCCACCAGAGCGGGTCCCTGAGGTCCCCGTCGTAACTCGAGAAGACCTTCCGCAACTCGAGAAAATCAAGGAGGTTCTCCCCTAAGGCAAGATGAGGCCCATTTCCGCTGAGGCGTCTCGAGGCTGATCACACCTCACCTCTGGAACTTCGAAAGGCTCCTTCACACCCTTGGTGCAAATCAAGAAGTTCCCCGACATACCCGTCTCCACTCGAGAGGAATCACGAGGGTCCCGCCTACATCCAGAGGAGCCCCGTTTCCGCCTCGTAGCTCGAGATGAGGGATCCTTTCCCTGCTTCGTCGGGAAAGAGTTCCCGGCGTTCCCGTCGCATCTCAAGAGGAGGCCCTCTCAACAGGAACGGCGAGAGGAACTCCAGGGTCGTGCCACCATTCCAAGAGTCCCCCAGATGTCTCAGTCCATTCCAGAGGAACCTCTTTTCAATTCACTGGCTCGTCTTTCACGCCGAGGATCGACTCACACCAAGGTGGCACGTGGCACAGCCCTGTGGGAAAGCCTCGTGGGAAAGCCTCGAGGGACAGCCTCGAGGGAAAGCCACAGATCCCTTGATCCACGTGACAGGAAGCGTGACACTACTGCTGCAGCTCGGGAGGAAAGTGCACGTGCATGCCCCCACTCGAGACGAGGCCTGACTCCCCTGGGGAGACTCAGAAGCACCCCAAGATCCATGGCAACACTGGAGAGGAATCCTCAGGTTCCGGCCCCGACTCCACACAAGGACTGAGGCCCCGGCATGGACGGGAGAGGAATCCCGAGAGGTCCCCTAGCAACTCGCATGGGGACTGGCCTTTCCTGAGGCCACCAGAGCGGGTCCCTGAGGTCCCCGTCGTAACTCGAGAAGACCTGCCGCAACTCGAGAAAATCCAGGAGGTTCTCCCCTCCAGGCGAGATGAGGCCCATTTCCGATGAGGCTTCTCGAGGCGGATCACACCTCACCTCTGGAACTTCGAAAGGGTCCTTCACACCCTTGGTGCAAATCAAGAAGTTCCCCGACCTAGCCGTCTCCACTCGAGAGGAATCACGAGGGTCCCGCCCACATCCAGAGGAGCCCCGTTTCCGCCTCGTAGCTCGAGATGAGGGATCCTTTCCCTGCTTCGTCGGGAAAGAGTT
Organism: Budorcas taxicolor; assembly: GCF_023091745.1. Classification (NCBI taxonomy): domain Eukaryota; kingdom Metazoa; phylum Chordata; class Mammalia; order Artiodactyla; family Bovidae; genus Budorcas; species Budorcas taxicolor. The sequence continues at coordinate 227,105 of NW_026292623.1, forward strand.
CCCGGCGTTCCCGTCGCATCTCAAGAGGAGGCCCTCTCAACAGGAACGGCGAGAGGAACTCCAGGGTCGTGCCACCATTCCAAGAGTCCCCCAGATGTCTCAGTCCATTCCAGAGGAACCTCTTTTCCCTTCACCGGCTCGTCTTTCACGCCGAGGATCGACTCCCACCAAGGTGGCACGTGGCACAGCCCTGTGGGAAAGCCTCGTGGGAAAGCCTCGAGGGACAGCCTTGAGGGAAAGCCACAGATCCCTTGATCCACGTGACAGGAAGCATGACACTACTGCTGCAGCTCGGGAGGAAAGCGCACGTGCATGCCCCCACTCGAGACGAGGCCTGACTCCCCTGGGGAGACTCAGAAGCACCCCAAGATCCATGGCAACACTGGAGAGGAATCCTCAGGTTCCGGCCCCGACTCCACACAAGGACTGAGGCCCCGGCATGGACGGGAGAGGAATCCCGAGAGGTCCCCTAGCAACTCGCATGGGGACTGGCCTTTCCTGAGGCCACCAGAGCGGGTCCCTGAGGTCCCCGTCGTAACTCGAGAAGACCTGCCGCAACTCGAGAAAATCCAGGAGGTTCTCCCCTCCAGGCGAGATGAGGCCCATTTCCGCTGAGGCGTCTCGAGGCTGATCACACCTCACCTCTGGAACTTCGAATGGGTCCTTCACACCCTTGGTGCAAATCAAGAAGTTCCCCGACCTAGCCGTCTCCACTCGAGAGGAATCACGAGGGTCCCGCCCACATCCAGAGGAGCCCCGTTTCCGCCTCGTAGCTCGAGATGAGGGATCCTTTCCCTGCTTCGTCGGGAAAGAGTTCCCGGCGTTCGCGTCGCATCTCAAGAGGAGGCCCTCTCAACAGGAACGGCGAGAGGAACTCCAGGGTCGTGCCACCATTCCAAGAGTCCCCCAGATGTCTCAGTCCATTCCAGAGGAACCTCTTTTCCCTTCACCGGCTCGTCTTTCACGCCGAGGATCGACTCACACCAAGGTGGCACGTGGCACAGCCCTGTGGGAAAGCCTCGTGGGAAAGCCTCGAGGGACAGCCTCGAGGGAAAGCCACAGATCCCTTGATCCACGTGACAGGAAGCGTGACACTACTGCTGCAGCTCGGGAGGAAAGCGCACGTGCATGCCCCCACTCGAGACGAGGCCTGACTCCCCTGGGGAGACTCAGAAGCACCCCAAGATCCATGGCAACACTGGAGAGGAATCCTCAGGTTCCGGCCCCGACTCCACACAAGGACTGAGGCCCCGGCATGGACGGGAGAGGAATCCCGAGAGGTCCCCTAGCAACTCGCATGGGGACTGGCCTTTCCTGAGGCCACCAGAGCGGGTCCCTGAGGTCCCCGTCGTAACTCGAGAAGACCTTCCGCAACTCGAGAAAATCCAGGAGGTTCTCCCCTAAGGCGAGATGAGGCCCATTTCCGCTGAGGCGTCTCGAGGCTGATCACACCTCACCTCTGGAACTTCGAAAGGCTCCTTCACACCCTTGGTGCAAATCAAGAAGTTCCCCGACATACCCGTCTCCACTCGAGAGGAATCACGAGGGTCCCGCCCACATCCAGAGGAGCCCCGTTTCCGCCTCGTAGCTCGAGATGAGGGATCCTTTCCCTGCTTCGTCGGGAAAGAGTTCCCGGCGTTCCCGTCGCATCTCAAGAGGAGGCCCTCTCAACAGGAACGGCGAGAGGAACTCCAGGGTCGTGCCACCATTCCAAGAGTCCCCCAGATGTCTCAGTCCATTCCAGAGGAACCTCTTTTCCCTTCACCGGCTCGTCTTTCACGCCGAGGATCGACTCACACCAAGGTGGCACGTGGCACAGCCCTGTGGGAAAGCCTCGTGGGAAAGCCTCGAGGGACAGGCTCGAGGGAAAGCCACAGATCCCTTGATCCACGTGACAGGAAGCGTGACACTACTGCTGCAGCTCGGGAGGAAAGCGCACGTGCATGCCCCCACTCGAGACGAGGCCTGACTCCCCTGGGGAGACTCAGAAGCACCCCAAGATCCAAGGCAACACTGGAGAGGAATCCTCAGGTTCCGGCCCCGAATCCACACAAGGACTGAGGCCCTGGCATGGACGGGAGAGGAATCCCGAGAGGTCCCCTAGCAACTCGCATGGGGACTGGCCTTTCCTGAGGCCACCAGAGCGGGTCCCTGAGGTCCCCGTCGTAACTCGAGAAGACCTTCCGCAACTCGAGAAAATCCAGGAGGTTCTCCCCTAAGGCGAGATGAGGCCCATTTCCGCTGAGGCGTCTCGAGGCTGATCACACCTCACCTCTGGAACTTCGAAAGGCTCCTTCACACCCTTGGTGCAAATCAAGAAGTTCCCCGACATACCCGTCTCCACTCGAGAGGAATCACGAGGGTCCCGCCCACATCCAGAGGAGCCCCGTTTCCGCCTCGTAGCTCGAGATGAGGGATCCTTTCCCTGCTTCGTCGGGAAAGAGTTCCCGGCGTTCCCGTCGCATCTCAAGAGGAGGCCCTCTCAACAGGAACGGCGAGAGGAACTCCAGGGTCGTGCCACCATTCCAAGAGTCCCCCAGATGTCTCAGTCCATTCCAGAGGAACCTCTTTTCCCTTCACCGGCTCGTATTTCACGCCGAGGATCGACTCACACCAAGGTGGCACGTGGCACAGCCCTGTGGGAAAGCCTCGTGGGAAAGCCTCGAGGGACAGCCTCGAGGGAAAGCCACAGATCCCTTGATCCACGTGACAGGAAGCGTGACACTACTGCTGCAGCTCGGGAGGAAAGCGCACGTGCATGCCCCCACTCGAGACGAGGCCTGACTCCCCTGGGGAGACTCAGAAGCACCCCAAGATCCATGGCAACACTTGAGAGGAATCCTCAGGTTCCGGCCCCGACTCCACACAAGGACTGAGGTCCCGGCATGGACGGGAGAGGAATCCCGAGAGGTCCCCTAGCAACTCGCATGGGGACTGGCCTTTCCTGAGGCCACCAGAGCGGGTCCCTGAGGTCCCCATCGTAACTCGAGAAGACCTGCCGCAACTCGAGAAAATCCAGGAGGTTCTCCCCTCCAGGCGAGATGAGGCCCATTTCCGCTGAGATGTCTAGAGGCTGATCACACCTCCCCTCTGGAACTTTGAAAGGCTCCTTCACACCCTTGGTGCAAATCAAGAAGTTCCCCGACATACCCGTCTCCACTCGAGAGGAATCACGAGGGTCCCGCCCACATCCAGAGGAGCCCCGTTTCCGCCTCGTAGCTCGAGATGAGGGATCCTTTCCCTGCTTCGTCGGGAAAGAGTTCCCGGCGTTCCCGTCGCATCTCAAGAGGAGGCCCTCTCAACAGGAACGGCGAGAGGAACTCCAGGGTCGTGCCACCATTCCAAGAGTCCCCCAGATGTCTCAGTCCATTCCAGAGGAACCTCTTTTCCCTTCACTGGCTCGTCTTTCACGCCGAGGATCGACTCACACCAAGGTGGCACGTGGCACAGCCCTGTGGGAAAGCCTCGTGGGAAAGCCTCGAGGGACAGCCTCGAGGGAAAGCCACAGATCCCTTGATCCACGTGACAGGAAGCGTGACACTACTGCTGCAGCTCGGGAGGAAAGCGCACGTGCATGCCCCCACTCGAGACGAGGCCTGACTCCCCTGGGGAGACTCAGAAGCACCCCAAGATCCATGGCAACACTGGAGAGGAATCCTCAGGTTCCGGCCCCGACTCCACACAAGGACTGAGGCCCCGGCATGGACGGGAGAGGAATCCCGAGAGGTCCCCTAGCAACTCGCATGGGGACTGGCCTTTCCTGAGGCCACCAGAGCGGGTCCCTGAGGTCCCCGTCGTAACTCGAGAAGACCTTCCGCAACTCGAGAAAATCAAGGAGGTTCTCCCCTAAGGCAAGATGAGGCCCATTTCCGCTGAGGCGTCTCGAGGCTGATCACACCTCACCTCTGGAACTTCGAAAGGCTCCTTCACACCCTTGGTGCAAATCAAGAAGTTCCCCGACATACCCGTCTCCACTCGAGAGGAATCACGAGGGTCCCGCCTACATCCAGAGGAGCCCCGTTTCCGCCTCGTAGCTCGAGATGAGGGATCCTTTCCCTGCTTCGTCGGGAAAGAGTTCCCGGCGTTCCCGTCGCATCTCAAGAGGAGGCCCTCTCAACAGGAACGGCGAGAGGAACTCCAGGGTCGTGCCACCATTCCAAGAGTCCCCCAGATGTCTCAGTCCATTCCAGAGGAACCTCTTTTCCCTTCACTGGCTCGTCTTTCACGCCGAGGATCGACTCACACCAAGGTGGCACGTGGCACAGCCCTGTGGGAAAGCCTCGTGGGAAAGCCTCGGGGGACAGCCTCGAGGGAAAGCCACAGATCCCTTGATCCACGTGACAGGAAGCGTGACACTACTGCTGCAGCTCGGGAGGAAAGTGCACGTGCATGCCCCCACTCGAGACGAGGCCTGACTCCCCTGGGGAGACTCAGAAGCACCCCAAGATCCATGGCAACACTGGAGAGGAATCCTCAGGTTCCGGCCCCGACTCCACACAAGGACTGAGGCCCCGGCATGGACGGGAGAGGAATCCCGAGAGGTCCCCTAGCAACTCGCATGGGGACTGGCCTTTCCTGAGGCCACCAGAGCGGGTCCCTGAGGTCCCCGTCGTAACTCGAGAAGACCTGCCGCAACTCGAGAAAATCCAGGAGGTTCTCCCCTCCAGGCGAGATGAGGCCCATTTCCGCTGAGGCGTCTCGAGGCTGATCACACCTCACCTCTGGAACTTCGAAAGGCTCCTTCACACCCTTGGTGCAAATCAAGAAGTTCCCCGACATACCCGTCTCCACTCGAGAGGAATCACGAGGGTCCCGCCCACATCCAGAGGAGCCCCGTTTCCGCCTCGTAGCTCGAGATGAGGGATCCTTTCCCTGCTTCGTCGGGAAAGAGTTCACAGCGTTCCCGTCGCATCTCAAGAGGAGGCCCTCTCAACAGGAACGGCGAGAGGAACTCCAGGGTCGTGCCACCATTCCAAGAGTCCCCCAGATGTCTCAGTCCATTCCAGAGGAACCTCTTTTCCCTTCACCGGCTCGTCTTTCACGCCGAGGATCGACTCACACCAAGGTGGCACGTGGCACAGCCCTGTGGGAAAGCCTCGTGGGAAAGCCTCGAGGGACAGGCTCGAGGGAAAGCCACAGATCCCTTGATCCACGTGACAGGAAGCGTGACACTACTGCTGCAGCTCGGGAGGAAAGCGCACGTGCATGCCCCCACTCGAGACGAGGCCTGACTCCCCTGGGGAGACTCAGAAACACCCCAAGATCCATGGCAACACTGGAGAGGAATCCTCAGGTTCCGGCCCCGAATCCACACAAGGACTGAGGCCCTGGCATGGACGGGAGAGGAATCCCGAGAGGTCCCCTAGCAACTCGCATGGGGACTGGCCTTTCCTGAGGCCACCAGAGCGGGTCCCTGAGGTCCCCGTCGTAACTCGAGAAGACCTTCCGCAACTCGAGAAAATCCAGGAGGTTCTCCCCTAAGGCGAGATGAGGCCCATTTCCGCTGAGGCGTCTCGAGGCTGATCACACCTCACCTCTGGAACTTCGAAAGGCTCCTTCACACCCTTGGTGCAAATCAAGAAGTTCCCCGACGTACCCGTCTCCACTCGAGAGGAATCACGAGGGTCCCGCCCACATCCAGAGGAGCCCCGTTTCCGCCTCGTAGCTCGAGATGAGGGATCCTTTCCCTGCTTCGTCGGGAAAGAGTTCCCGGCGTTCCCGTCGCATCTCAAGAGGAGGCCCTCTCAACAGGAACGGCGAGAGGAACTCCAGGGTCGTGCCACCATTCCAAGAGTCCCCCAGATGTCTCAGTCCATTACAGAGGAACCTCTTTTCCCTTCACCAGCTCGTCTTTCACGCCGAGGATCGACTCACACCAAGGTGGCACGTGGCACAGCCCTGTGGGAAAGCCTCGTGGGAAAGCCTCGAGGGACAGCCTCGAGGGAAAGCCACAGATCCCTTGATCCACGTGACAGGAAGCGTGACACTACTGCTGCAGCTCGGGAGGAAAGCGCACGTGCATGCCCCCACTCGAGACGAGGCCTGACTCCCCTGGGGAGACTCAGAAGCACCCCAAGATCCATGGCAACACTTGAGAGGAATCCTCAGGTTCCGGCCCCGACTCCACACAAGGACTGAGGTCCCGGCATGGACGGGAGAGGAATCCCGAGAGGTCCCCTAGCAACTCGCATGGGGACTGGCCTTTCCTGAGGCCACCAGAGCGGGTCCCTGAGGTCCCCATCGTAACTCGAGAAGACCTGCCGCAACTCGAGAAAATCCAGGAGGTTCTCCCCTCCAGGCGAGATGAGGCCCATTTCCGCTGAGATGTCTAGAGGCTGATCACACCTCCCCTCTGGAACTTTGAAAGGCTCCTTCACACCCTTGGTGCAAATCAAGAAGTTCCCCGACATACCCGTCTCCACTCGAGAGGAATCACGAGGGTCCCGCCCACATCCAGAGGAGCCCCGTTTCCGCCTCGTAGCTCGAGATGAGGGATCCTTTCCCTGCTTCGTCGGGAAAGAGTTCCCGGCGTTCCCGTCGCATCTCAAGAGGAGGCCCTCTCAACAGGAACGGCGAGAGGAACTCCAGGGTCGTGCCACCATTCCAAGAGTCCCCCAGATGTCTCAGTCCATTCCAGAGGAACCTCTTTTCCCTTCACTGGCTCGTCTTTCACGCCGAGGATCGACTCACACCAAGGTGGCACGTGGCACAGCCCTGTGGGAAAGCCTCGTGGGAAAGCCTCGAGGGACAGCCTCGAGGGAAAGCCACAGATCCCTTGATCCACGTGACAGGAAGCGTGACACTACTGCTGCAGCTCGGGAGGAAAGCGCACGTGCATGCCCCCACTCGAGACGAGGCCTGACTCCCCTGGGGAGACTCAGAAGCACCCCAAGATCCATGGCAACACTGGAGAGGAATCCTCAGGTTCCGGCCCCGACTCCACACAAGGACTGAGGCCCCGGCATGGACGGGAGAGGAATCCCGAGAGGTCCCCTAGCAACTCGCATGGGGACTGGCCTTTCCTGAGGCCACCAGAGCGGGTCCCTGAGGTCCCCGTCGTAACTCGAGAAGACCTTCCGCAACTCGAGAAAATCAAGGAGGTTCTCCCCTAAGGCAAGATGAGGCCCATTTCCGCTGAGGCGTCTCGAGGCTGATCACACCTCACCTCTGGAACTTCGAAAGGCTCCTTCACACCCTTGGTGCAAATCAAGAAGTTCCCCGACATACCCGTCTCCACTCGAGAGGAATCACGAGGGTCCCGCCTACATCCAGAGGAGCCCCGTTTCCGCCTCGTAGCTCGAGATGAGGGATCCTTTCCCTGCTTCTCGTCGGGAAAGAGTTCCCGGCGTTCCCGTCGCATCTCAAGAGGAGGCCCTCTCAACAGGAACGGCGAGAGGAACTCCAGCGTCGTGCCACCATTCCAAGAGTCCCCCAGATGTCTCAGTCCATTCCAGAGGAAGCTCTTATCCCTTCACCGGCTCGTCTTTCACGCCGAGGATCGACTCACACCAAGGTGGCACGTGGCACAGCCCTGGGGGAAAGCCTCGTGGGAAAGCCTCGAGGGACAGCCTCGAGGGAGAGCCACAGATCCCTTGATCCACGTGACAGGAAGCGTGACACTACTGCTGCACCTCGGGAGGAAAGCGCACGTGTATGCCCCCACTCGAGACGAGGCCTGACTCCCCTGGGGAGACTCAGAAACACCCCAAGATCCATGGCAACACTGGAGAGGAATCCTCAGGTTCCGGCCCCGACTCCACACAAGGACTGAGGCCCCGGCTTGGACGGGAGAGGAATCCCGAGAGGCCCCCTAGCAACTCGCATGGGGACTGGCCTTTCCTGAGGCCACCAGAGCGGGTCCCTTAGGTCCCCGTCGTAACTCGAGAAGACCTGCCGCAACTCGAGAAAATCCAGGAGGTTCTCCCCTCCAGGCGAGATGAGGCCCATTTCCGCTGAGGCGTCTCGAGGCTGATCACATCTCACCTCTGGAACTTCGAAAGGCTCCTTCACACCCTTGGTGCAAATCAAGAAGTTCCCCGACATAGCCGTCTCCACTCGAGAGGAATCACGAGGGTCCCGCCCACATCCAGAGGAGCCCCGGGTCCGCCTCGTAGCTCGAGATGAGGGATCCTTTCCCTGCTTCGTCGGGAAAGAGTTCCCGGCATTCCCGTCGCATCTCAATAGGAGGCCCTCTCAACAGGAACGGCGAGAGGAACTCCAGGGTCGTGCCACCATTCCAAGAGTCCCCCAGATGTCTCAGTCCATTCCAGAGGAAGCTCTTTTCCCTTCACCGGCTCGTCTTTCACGCCGAGGATCGACTCACACCAAGGTGGCACGTGGCACAGCCCTGTGGGAAAACCTCGTGGGAAAGCCTCGAGGGACAGCCTCGAGGGAAAGCCACAGATCCCTTGATCCACGTGACAGGAAGCGTGACACTACTGCTGCAGCTCGGGAGGAAAGCGCACATGCATGCCCCCACTCGAGACGAGGCCTGACTCCCCTGGGGAGACTCAGAAGCACCCCAAGATCCATGGCAACACTGGAGAGGAATCCTCAGGTTCCGGCCCCGACTCCACACAAGGACTGAGGCGCCGGCATGGACGGGAGAGGAATCCCGAGAGGTCCCCTAGTAACTCGCATGGGGACTGGCCTTTCCTGAGGCCAGCAGAGCGCGTCCCTGAGGTCCCCGTCGTAACTCGAGAAGACCTGCCGCAACTCGAGAAAATCCAGGAGGTTCTCCCCTCCAGGCGAGATGAGGCCCATTTCCGCTGAGGCGTCTCGAGGCTGATCACACCTCACCTCTGGAACTTCGAAAGGGTCCTTCACACCCTTGGTGCAAATCAAGAAGTTCCCCGACATAGCCGTCTCCACTCGAGAGGAATCACGAGGGTCCCGCCCACATCCAGAGGAGCCCCGTTTCCGCCTCGTAGCTCGAGATGAGGGATCCTTTCCCTGCTTCGTCGGGAAAGAGTTCCCGGCGTTCCCGTCGCATCTCAAGAGGAGGCCCTCTCAACAGGAACGGCGAGAGGAACTCCAGGGTCGTGCCACCTTTCCAATAGTCCCCCAGATGTCTCAGTCCATTCCAGAGGAACCTCTTTTCCCTTCACCGGCTCGTCTTTCACGCCGAGGATCGACTCACACCAAGGTGGCACGTGGCACAGCCCTGTGGGAAAGCCTCGTGGGAAAGCCTCGAGGGACAGCCTCGAGGGAAAGCCACAGATCCCTTGATCCACGTGACAGGAAGCGTGACACTACTGCTGCAGCTCGGGAGGAAAGCGCACGTGCATGCCCCCACTCGAGACGAGGCCTGACTCCCCTGGGGAGACTCAGAAGCACCCCAAGATCCATGGCAACACTGGAGAGGAATCCTCAGGTTCCGGTCCCGACTCCACACAAGGACTGAGGCCCCGGCATAGACGGGAGAGGAATCCCGAGAGGTCCCCTAGCAACTCGCATGGGGACTGGCCTTTCCTGAGGCCACCAGAGCGGGTCCCTGAGGTCCCCGTCGTAACTCGAGAAGACCTGCCGCAACTGGAGAAAATCCAGGAGGCTCTCCCCTTCAGGCGAGATGAGGCCCATTTCCACTGAGACGTCTCGAGGCTGATCACACCTCATTTCTGGAACTTCGAATGGGTCCTTCACACTCTTGGTGCAAATCAAGATGTTCCCCGACATACCCGTCTCCACTCGAGAGGAATCACGAGGGTCCCGCCCACATCCAGAGGAGCCCCGTTTCGGCCTCGTAGCTCGAGATGAGGTATCCTTTCCCTGCTTCGTCGGGAAAGAGTTCCCGGCGTTCCCGTCGCATCTCAAGAGGAGGCCCTCTCAACAGGAACGGCGAGAGGAACTCCAGCGTCGTGCCACCATTCCAAGAGTCCCCCAGATGTCTCAGTCCATTCCAGAGGAAGCTCTTATCCCTTCACCGGCTCATCTTTCACGCCGAGGATCGACTCACACCAAGGTGGCACGTGGCACAGCCCTGGGGGAAAGCCTCGTGGGAAAGCCTCGAGGGACAGCCTCGAGGGAGAGCCACAGATCCCTTGATCCACGTGACAGGAAGCGTGACACTACTGCTGCAGCTCGGGAGGAAAGCGCACGTGCATGCCCCCACTCGAGACGAGGCCTGACTCCCCTGGGGAGACTCAGAAGCACCCCAAGATCCATGGCAACACTGGAGAGGAATCCTCAGGTTCCGGCCCCGAGTCCACACAAGGACTGAGGCCCCGGCTTGGACGGGAGAGGAATCCCGAGAGGCCCCCTAGCAACTCGCATGGGGACTGGCCTTTCCTGAGGCCACCAGAGCGGGTCCCTGAGGTCCCCGTCGTAACTCGAGAAGACCTGCCGCAACTCGAGAAAATCCAGGAGGTTCTCCCCTCCAGGCGAGATGAGGCCCATTTCCGCTGAGGCGTCTCGAGGCTGATCACATCTCACCTCTGGAACTTCGAAAGGCTCCTTCACACCCTTGGTGCAAATCAAGAAGTTCCCCGACATAGCCGTCTCCACTCGAGAGGAATCACGAGGGTCCCGCCCACATCCAGAGGAGCCCCGGGTCCGCCTCGTAGCTCGAGATGAGGGATCCTTTCCCTGCTTCGTCGGGAAAGAGTTCCCGGCATTCCCGTCGCATCTCAAGAGGAGGCCCTCTCAACAGGAACGGCGAGAGGAACTCCAGGGTCGTGCCACCATTCCAAGAGTCCCCCAGATGTCTCAGTCCATTCCAGAGGAAGCTCTTTTCCCTTCACCGGCTCGTCTTTCACGCCGAGGATCGACTCTCACCAAGGTGGCACGTGGCACAGCCCTGTGGGAAAGCCTCGTGGGAAAGCCTCGAGGGACAGCCTCGAGGGAAAGCCACAGATCCCTTGATCCACGTGCCAGGAAGCGTGACACTACTGCTGCAGATCGGGAGGAAAGCGCACGTGCATGCCCCCACTCGAGACGAGGCCTGACTCCCCTGCGGAGACTCAGAAGCACCCCAAGATCCATGGCAACACTGGAGAGGAATCCTCAGGTTCCGGCCCCGACTCCACACAAGGACTGAGGCGCCGGCATGGACGGGAGAGGAATCCCGAGAGGTCCCCTAGCAACTCGCATGGGGACTGGCCTTTCCTGAGGCCAGCAGAGCGGGTCCCTGAGGTCCCCGTCGTAACTCGAGAAGACCTGCCGCAACTCGAGAAAATCCAGGAGGTTCTCCCCTCCAGGCGAGATGAGGCCCATTTCCGCTGAGGCGTCTCGAGGCTGATCACACCTCACCTCTGGAACTTCGAAAGGGTCCTTCACACCCTTGGTGCAAATCAAGAAGTTCCCCGACATAGCCGTCTCCACTCGAGAGGAATCACGAGGGTCCCGCCCACATCCAGAGGAGCCCCGTTTCCGCCTCGTAGCTCGAGATGAGGGATCCTTTCCCTGCTTCGTCGGGAAAGAGTTCCCGGCGTTCCCGTCGCATCTCAAGAGGAGGCCCTCTCAACAGGAACGGCGAGAGGAACTCCAGGGTCGTGCCACCTTTCCAATAGTCCCCCAGATGTCTCAGTCCATTCCAGAGGAACCTCTTTTCCCTTCACCGGCTCGTCTTTCACGCCGAGGATCGACTCACACCAAGGTGGCACGTGGCACAGCCCTGTGGGAAAGCCTCGTGGGAAAGCCTCGAGGGACAGCCTCGAGGGAAAGCCACAGATCCCTTGATCCACGTGACAGGAAGCGTGACACTACTGCTGCAGCTCGGGAGGAAAGCGCACGTGCATGCCCCCACTCGAGACGAGGCCTGACTCCCCTGGGGAGACTCAGAAGCACCCCAAGATCCATGGCAACACTGGAGAGGAATCCTCAGGTTCCGGTCCCGACTCCACACAAGGACTGAGGCCCCGGCACTGACGGGAGAGGAATCCCGAGAGGTCCCCTAGCAACTCGCATGGGGACTGGCCTTTCCTGAGGCCACCCGAGCGGGTCCCTGAGGTCCCCGTCGTAACTCGAGAAGACCTGCCGCAACTGGAGAAAATCCAGGAGGCTCTCCCCTCCAGGCGAGATGAGGCCCATTTCCACTGAGACGTCTCGAGGCTGATCACACCTCATTTCTGGAACTTCGAATGGGTCCTTCACACTCTTGGTGCAAATCAAGATGTTCCCCGACATACCCGTCTCCACTCGAGAGGAATCACGAGGGTCCCGCCCACATCCAGAGGAGCCCCGTTTCGGCCTCGTAGCTCGAGATGAGGGATCCTTTCCCTGCTTCGTCGGGAAAGAGTTCCCGGCGTTCCCGTCGCATCTCAAGAGGAGGCCCTCTCAACAGGAACGGCGAGAGGAACTCCAGCGTCGTGCCACCATTCCAAGAGTCCCCCAGATGTCTCAGTCCATTCCAGAGGAAGCTCTTATCCCTTCACCGGCTCGTCTTTCACGCCGAGGATCGACTCACACCAAGGTGGCACGTGGCACAGCCCTGGGGGAAAGCCTCGTGGGAAAGCCTCGAGGGACAGCCTCGAGGGAGAGCCACAGATCCCTTGATCCACGTGACAGGAAGCGTGACACTACTGCTGCAGCTCGGGAGGAAAGCGCACGTGCATGCCCCCACACGAGACGAGGCCTGACTCCCCTGGGGAGACTCAGAAGCACCCCAAGATCCATGGCAACACTGGAGAGGAATCCTCAGGTTCCGGCCCCGACTCCACACAAGGACTGAGGCCCCGGCTTGGACGGGAGAGGAATCCCGAGAGGCCCCCTAGCAACTCGCATGGGGACTGGCCTTTCCTGAGGCCAGCAGAGCGGGTCCCTTAGGTCCCCGTCGTAACTCGAGAAGACCTGCCGCAACTCGAGAAAATCCAGGAGGTTCTCCCCTCCAGGCGAGATGAGGCCCATTTCCGCTGAGGCGTCTGGAGGCTGATCACATCTCACCTCTGGAACTTCGAAAGGCTCCTTCACACCCTTGGTGCAAATCAAGAAGTTCCCCGACATAGCCGTCTCCACTCGAGAGGAATCACGAGGGTCCCGCCCACATCCAGAGGAGCCCCGGGTCCGCCTCGTAGCTCGAGATGAGGGATCCTTTCCCTGCTTCGTCGGGAAAGAGTTCCCGGCATTCCCGTCGCATCTCAAGAGGAGGCCCTCTCAACAGGAACGGCGAGAGGAACTCCAGGGTCGTGCCACCATTCCAAGAGTCCCCCAGATGTCTCAGTCCATTCCAGAGGAAGCTCTTTTCCCTTCACCGGCTCGTCTTTCACGCCGAGGATCGACTCACACCAAGGTGGCACGTGGCACAGCCCTGTGGGAAAGCCTCGTGGGAAAGCCTCGAGGGACAGCCTCGAGGGAAAGCCACAGATCCCTTGATCCACTTGACAGGAAGCGTGACACTACTGCTGCAGATCGGGAGGAAAGCGCACGTGCATGCCCCCACTCGAAACGAGGCCTGACTCCCCTGGGGAGACTCAGAAGCACCCCAAGATCCATGGCAACACTGGAGAGGAATCCTCAGGTTCCGGCCCCGACTCCACACAAGGACTGAGGCGCCGGCATGGACGGGAGAGGAATCCCGAGAGGTCCCCTAGCAACTCGCATGGGGACTGGCCTTTCCTGAGGCCAGCAGAGCGGGTCCCTGAGGTCCCCGTCGTAACTCGAGAAGACCTGCCGCAACTCGAGAAAATCCAGGAGGTTCTCCCCTCCAGGCGAGATGAGGCCCATTTCCGCTGAGGCGTCTCGAGGCTGATCACACCTCACCTCTGGAACTTCGAAAGGGTCCTTCACACCCTTGGTGCAAATCAAGAAGTTCCCCGACATAGCCGTCTCCACTCGAGAGGAATCACGAGGGTCCCGCCCACATCCAGAGGAGCCCCGTTTCCGCCTCGTAGCTCGAGATGAGGGATCCTTTCCCTGCTTCGTCGGGAAAGAGTTCCCGGCGTTCCCGTCGCATCTCAAGAGGAGGCCCTCTCAACAGGAACGGCGAGAGGAACTCCAGGGTCGTGCCACCTTTCCAATAGTCCCCCAGATGTCTCAGTCCATTCCAGAGGAACCTCTTTTCCCTTCACCGGCTCGTCTTTCACGCCGAGGATCGACTCACACCAAGGTGGCACGTGGCACAGCCCTGTGGGAAAGCCTCGTGGGAAAGCCTCGAGGGACAGCCTCGAGGGAAAGACACAGATCCCTTGATCCACGTGACAGGAAGCGTGACACTACTGCTGCAGATCGGGAGGAAAGCGCACGTGCATGCCCCCACTCGAGACGAGGCCTGACTCCCCTGGGGAGACTCAGAAGCACCCCAAGACCCATGGCAACACTGGAGAGGAATCCTCAGGTTCCGGCCCCGACTCCACACAAGGACTGAGGCCCCGGCATGGACGGGAGAGGAATCCCGAGAGGTCCCCTAGCAACTCGCATGGGGACTGGCCTTTCCTGAGGCCAGCAGAGCGGGTCCCTGAGGTCCCCGTCGTAACTCGAGAAGACCTGCCGCAACTCGAGAAAATCCAGGAGGTTCTCCCCTCCAGGCGAGATGAGGCCCATTTCCGCTGAGGCGTCTTGAGCTGATCACACCTCACCTCTGGAACTTCGAAAGGGTCCTTCACACCCTTGGTGCAAATCAAGAAGTTCCCCGACATAGCCGTCTCCACTCGAGAGGAATCACGAGGGTCCCGCCCACATCCAGAGGAGCCCCGGGTCCGCCTCGTAGCTCGAGATGAGGGATCCTTTCCCTGCTTCGTCGGGAAAGAGTTCCCGGCATTCCCGTCGCATCTCAAGAGGAGGCCCTCTCAACAGGAACGGCGAGAGGAACTCCAGGGTCGTGCCACCATTCCAAGAGTCCCCCAGATGTCTCAGTCCATTCCAGAGGAAGCTCTTTTCCCTTCACCGGCTCGTCTTTCACGCCGAGGATCGACTCACACCAAGGTGGCACGTGGCACAGCCCTGTGGGAAAGCCTCGTGGTAAAGCCTCGAGGGACAGCCTCGAGGGAAAGCCACAGATCCCTTGATCCACGTGACAGGAAGCGTGACACTACTGCTGCAGATCGGGAGGAAAGCGCACGTGAATGCCCCCACTCGAGACGAGGCCTGACTCCCCTGGGGAGACTCAGAAGCACCCCAAGATCCATGGCAACACTGGAGAGGAATCCTCAGGTTCCGGCCCCGACTCCACACAAGGACTGAGGCGCCGGCATGGACGGGAGAGGAATCCCGAGAGGTCCCCTAGCAACTCGCATGGGGACTGGCCTTTCCTGAGGCCAGCAGAGCGGGTCCCTGAGGTCCCCGTCGTAACTCGAGAAGACCTGCCGCAACTCGAGAAAATCCAGGAGGTTCTCCCCTCCAGGCGAGATGAGGCCCATTTCCGCTGAGGCGTCTCGAGGCTGATCACACCTCACCTCTGGAACTTCGAAAGGGTCCTTCACACCCTTGGTGCAAATCAAGAAGTTCCCCGACATAGCCGTCTCCACTCGAGAGGAATCACGAGGGTCCCGCCCACATCCAGAGGAGCCCCGTTTCCGCCTCGTAGCTCGAGATGAGGGATCCTTTCCCTGCTTCGTCGGGAAAGAGTTCCCGGCGTTCCCGTCGCATCTCAAGAGGAGGCCCTCTCAACAGGAACGGCGAGAGGAACTCCAGGGTCGTGCCACCTTTCCAAGAGTCCCCCAGATGTCTCAGTCCATTCCAGAGGAACCTCTTTTCCCTTCACCGGCTCGTCTTTCACGCCGAGGATCGACTCACACCAAGGTGGCACGTGGCACAGCCCTGTGGGAAAGCCTCGTGGGAAAGCCTCGAGGGACAGCCTCGAGGGAAAGACACAGATCCCTTGATCCACGTGACAGGAAGCGTGACACTACTGCTGCAGATCGGGAGGAAAGCGCACGTGAATGCCCCCACTCGAGACGAGGCCTGACTCCCCTGGGGAGACTCAGAAGCACCCCAAGACCCATGGCAACACTGGAGAGGAATCCTCAGGTTCCGGCCCCGACTCCACACAAGGACTGAGGCCCCGGCATGGACGGGAGAGGAATCCCGAGAGGTCCCCTAGCAACTCGCATGGGGACTGGCCTTTCCTGAGGCCAGCAGAGCGGGTCCCTGAGGTCCCCGTCGTAACTCGAGAAGACCTGCCGCAACTCGAGAAAATCCAGGAGGTTCTCCCCTCCAGGCGAGATGAGGCCCATTTCCGCTGAGGCGTCTCGAGGCTGATCACATCTCACCTCTGGAACTTCGAAAGGCTCCTTCACACCCTTGGTGCAAATCAAGAAGTTCCCCGACATAGCCGTCTCCACTCGAGAGGAATCACGAGGGTCCCGCCCACATCCAGAGGAGCCCCGGGTCCGCCTCGTAGCTCGAGATGAGGGATCCTTTCCCTGCTTCGTCGGGAAAGAGTTCCCGGCATTCCCGTCGCATCTCAAGAGGAGGCCCTCTCAACAGGAACGGCGAGAGGAACTCCAGGGTCGTGCCACCATTCCAAGAGTCCCCCAGATGTCTCAGTCCATTCCAGAGGAAGCTCTTTTCCCTTCACCGGCTCGTCTTTCACGCCGAGGATCGACTCACACCAAGGTGGCACGTGGCACAGCCCTGTGGGAAAGCCTCGTGGGAAAGCCTCGAGGGACAGCCTCGAGGGAAAGCCACAGATCCCTTGATCCACTTGACAGGAAGCGTGACACTACTGCTGCAGATCGGGAGGAAAGCGCACGTGCATGCCCCCACTCGAGACGAGGCCTGACTCCCCTGGGGAGACTCAGAAGCACCCCAAGATCCATGGCAACACTGGAGAGGAATCCTCAGGTTCCGGCCCCGACTCCACACAAGGACTGAGGCGCCGGCATGGACGGGAGAGGAATCCCGAGAGGTCCCCTAGCAACTCGCATGGGGACTGGCCTTTCCTGAGGCCAGCAGAGCGGGTCCCTGAATTCCCCGTCGTAACTGGAGAAGACCTGCCGCAACTCGAGAAAATCCAGGAGGTTCTCCCCTCCAGGCGAGATGAGGCCCATTTCCGCTGAGGCGTCTCGAGGCTGATCACACCTCACCTCTGGAACTTCGAAAGGGTCCTTCACACCCTTGGTGCAAATCAAGAAGTTCCCCGACATAGCCGTCTCCACTCGAGAGGAATCACGAGGGTCCCGCCCACATCCAGAGGAGCCCCGTTTCCGCCTCGTAGCTCGAGATGAGGGATCCTTTCCCTGCTTCGTCGGGAAAGAGTTCCCGGCGTTCCCGTCGCATCTCAAGAGGAGGCCCTCTCAACAGGAACGGCGAGAGGAACTCCAGGGTCGTGCCACCTTTCCAATAGTCCCCCAGATGTCTCAGTCCATTCCAGAGGAACCTCTTTTCCCTTCACCGGCTCGTCTTTCACGCCGAGGATCGACTCACACCAAGGTGGCACGTGGCACAGCCCTGTGGGAAAGCCTCGTGGGAAAGCCTCGAGGGACAGCCTCGAGGGAAAGACACAGATCCCTTGATCCACGTGACAGGAAGCGTGACACTACTGCTGCAGATCGGGAGGAAAGCGCACGTGCATGCCCCCACTCGAGACGAGGCCTGACTCCCCTGGGGAGACTCAGAAGCACCCCAAGACCCATGGCAACACTGGAGAGGAATCCTCAGGTTCCGGCCCCGACTCCACACAAGGACTGAGGCCCCGGCATGGACGGGAGAGGAATCCCGAGAGGTCCCCTAGCAACTCGCATGGGGACTGGCCTTTCCTGAGGCCAGCAGAGCGGGTCCCTGAGGTCCCCGTCGTAACTCGAGAAGACCTGCCGCAACTCGAGAAAATCCAGGAGGTTCTCCCCTCCAGGCGAGATGAGGCCCATTTCCGCTGAGGCGTCTCGAGGCTGATCACACCTCACCTCTGGAACTTCGAAAGGGTCCTTCACACCCTTGGTGCAAATCAAGAAGTTCCCCGACATAGCCGTCTCCACTCGAGAGGAATCACGAGGGTCCCGCCCACATCCAGAGGAGCCCCGGGTCCGCCTCGTAGCTCGAGATGAGGGATCCTTTCCCTGCTTCGTCGGGAAAGAGTTCCCGGCATTCCCGTCGCATCTCAAGAGGAGGCCCTCTCAACAGGAACGGCGAGAGGAACTCCAGGGTCGTGCCACCATTCCAAGAGTCCCCCAGATGTCTCAGTCCATTCCAGAGGAACCTCTTTTCCCTTCACCGGCTCGTCTTTCACGCCGAGGATCGACTCACACCAAGGTGGCACGTGGCACAGCCCTGTGGGAAAGCCTCGTGGGAAAGCCTCGAGGGACAGCCTCGAGGGAAAGCCACAGATCCCTTGATCCACGTGACAGGAAGCGTGACACTACTGCTGCAGATCGGGAGGAAAGCGCACGTGAATGCCCCCACTCGAGACGAGGCCTGACTCCCCTGGGGAGACTCAGAAGCACCCCAAGATCCATGGCAACACTGGAGAGGAATCCTCAGGTTCCGGCCCCGACTCCACACAAGGACTGAGGCGCCGGCATGGACGGGAGAGGAATCCCGAGAGGTCCCCTAGCAACTCGCATGGGGACTGGCCTTTCCTGAGGCCAGCAGAGCGGGTCCCTGAGGTCCCCGTCGTAACTCGAGAAGACCTGCCGCAACTCGAGAAAATCCAGGAGGTTCTCCCCTCCAGGCGAGATGAGGCCCATTTCCGCTGAGGCGTCTCGAGGCTGATCACACCTCACCTCTGGAACTTCGAAAGGGTCCTTCACACCCTTGGTGCAAATCAAGAAGTTCCCCGACATAGCCGTCTCCACTCGAGAGGAATCACGAGGGTCCCGCCCACATCCAGAGGAGCCCCGTTTCCGCCTCGTAGCTCGAGATGAGGGATCCTTTCCCTGCTTCGTCGGGAAAGAGTTCCCGGCGTTCCCGTCGCATCTCAAGAGGAGGCCCTCTCAACAGGAACGGCGAGAGGAACTCCAGGGTCGTGCCACCTTTCCAAGAGTCCCCCAGATGTCTCAGTCCATTCCAGAGGAACCTCTTTTCCCTTCACCGGCTCGTCTTTCACGCCGAGGATCGACTCACACCAAGGTGGCACGTGGCACAGCCCTGTGGGAAAGCCTCGTGGGAAAGCCTCGAGGGACAGCCTCGAGGGAAAGACACAGATCCCTTGATCCACGTGACAGGAAGCGTGACACTACTGCTGCAGATCGGGAGGAAAGCGCACGTGAATGCCCCCACTCGAGACGAGGCCTGACTCCCCTGGGGAGACTCAGAAGCACCCCAAGACCCATGGCAACACTGGAGAGGAATCCTCAGGTTCCGGCCCCGACTCCACACAAGGACTGAGGCCCCGGCATGGACGGGAGAGGAATCCCGAGAGGTCCCCTAGCAACTCGCATGGGGACAGGCCTTTCCTGAGGCCACCAGAGCGGGTCCCTGAGGTCCCCGTCGTAACACGAGAAGACCTGCCGCAACTCGAGAAAATCCAGGAGGTTCTCCCCTCCAGGCGAGATGAGGCCCATTTCCGCTGAGGCGTCTCGAGGCTGATCACACCTCACCTCTGGAACTTCGAAAGGGTCCTTCACACCCTTGGTGCAAATCAAGAAGTTCCCCGACATACCCGTCTCCACTCGAGAGGAATCACGAGGGTCCCGCCCACATCCAGAGGAGCCCCGTTTCCGCCTCGTAGCTCGAGATGAGGGATCCTTTCCCTGCTTCGTCGGGAAAGAGTTCCCGGCGTTCCCGTCGCATCTCAAGAGGAGGCCGTCTCAACAAGAACGGCGAGAGAAACTCCAGGGTCTTGCCACCTTTCCAAGAGTCCCCCAGATGTCGCAGTCCATTCCAGAGGAACCTATTTTCCCTTCACCGGCTCGTCTTTCACGCTGAGGATCGACTCACACCAAGGTGGCACATGGCACAGCCCTGTGGGAAAGCCTCGTGGGAAAGCCTCGTGGGAAAGCCTCGAGGGCAAGCCTCGAGGGAAAGCCACAGATCCCTTGATTCACGTGACAGGAAGCATGACCCTACTGCTGAAGCTCGGGAGGGAAGCGCACGTGCATGCCCCCACTCGAGACGAGGCCTGACTCCCCTGGGGAGACTCAGAGGCACCCCAAAATCCATGTCAACACTGGAAAGGAATGCTCAGGTTCCGACCCCGACTCCACACTAGGTCTTAGGCCCCGGCATCGACGGGAGAGGAATCCCGAGATGGCCCCTAGCAACTCGCATGGGGAGTGGCCCTTCCTGCGGCCACCAGATCGGGTCCCTGAGGTCCCCGTCCTAACTCGAGAAGACCTGCCACAACTCGAGAATATCCAGGAGCTTCTCCCCTGCAGGCGAGATGAGGCCCATTTCCGCAGAGGATTCACGGGGCTAATCACACCTCACCACTGGAACGTCGAAAGGGTCTTTCCCACCCTTGGTGCAACTCAAGAAGTTCCCCGACATACCCGTCTCCACTCGAGGGGAAACACGAGGGTCCCGCCCACATCCAGAGGAGCCCCGTTTCCGCCTCGTAGCTCGAGGTGAGGGATCCTTTCCCTGCTTCGTCGGGAAAGAATTCCCCGCGTTCCCGTCGCATCTCAAGAGGAGGCCCTCTCATCAGGAATGGTGAGAGGAACTCCAGGGTCGTGCCACCATTCCAAGAGTCCCCCAGATGTCTCAGTCCATTCCAGAGGAACCTCTTTTCCCTTCACCGGCTCGTCTTTCACGCTGAGGATCGACTCACACCAAGGTGGCACTTGGCACAGCCCTGTGGGAAAGCCTCGTGGGAAAGCCTCGTGGGAAAGACTCGTGGGAAAGCCTCGAGGGAAAGCCACAGATCCCTTGATCCACGTGACAGGAAGTGTGACCCTACTGCTGCAGCTCGGGAGGAAAGCTCACGTGCATGCCCCCACTCGAGACGAGGCCTGACTCCCCTGGGGAGACTTAGAGGCACCCCAAGATCCATGTCAACACTGGAGAGGAATGCTCAGTTTCCGGCGCCGACTCCACACAAGGTCTTAGGCCCCGGCATGGACGGGAGCGGAATTCCGAGATGGCCCCTAGCAACTCGCATGGGGACTGGCCCTTCCTGAGGCCACCAGAGCGGGTCCCTGAGGTCCCCGTCGTAACTCGAGAAGACCTGCCGCACCTCGAGAATATCCAGGAGGTTCTCCCCTGCAGGCGAGAGGAGGACCATTTCCGCAGAGGCTTCTCGGGGCTAATCACACCTCACCTCTGGAACGTCGAAAGGGTCCGTCACACCCTTGGTGCAACTCAAGAAGTTCCCCGACATACCCGTCTCCACTCGAGAGGAAACAGGAGGGTCCCGCCCACATCCAGAGGAGCCCGTTTCCGCCTAGTAGCTCGAGGTGACGGATCCTTTCCCTGCTTCGTCGGGAAAGAATTCCCGGCGTTCCCGTCTCATCTCAAGAGGAGGCCCTCTCAACAGGAACGGCGAGAGGAACTCCAGGGTCGTGCCACCATTCCAAGAGTCCCCCAGATGTCTCTGTCCATTCCAGAGGAACCTCTTTTCCCTTCACCGGCTCGTCTTTCACGCCGAGGATCGACTCACACCAAGGTGGCACTTGGCACAGCCCTATGGGAAAGCCTCGTGGGAAAGCCTCGTGGGAAAGCCTCGAGGGCAAGCCTCGAGGGAAAGCCACAGATCCCTTGATTCACGTGACAGGAAGCATGACCCTACTGCTGCAGCTCGGGAGGGAAGCGCACGTGCATGCCCCCACTCGAGACGAGGCCTCACTCCCCTGGGGAGACTCAGAGGCACCCCAAAATCCATGTCAACACTGGAAAGGAATGCTCAGGTTCCGGCCCCGACTCCACACTAGGTCTTAGGCCCCGGCATCGACGGGAGAGGTATCCCGAGATGGCCCCTAGCAACTCGCATGGGGACTGGCCTTTCCTGAGGCCACCAGAGCGGGTCCCTGAGGTCCCCGTCCTAACTCGAGAAGACCTGCCACAACTCGAGAATATCCAGGAGGTTCTCCCCTGCAGGCGAGATGAGGCCCATTTCCGCAGAGGATTCACGGGGCTAATCACACCTCACCACTGGAACGTCGAAAGGGTCCTTCCCACCCTTGGTGCAACTCGAGATGTTCCCCGACATACCCGTCTCCACTCGAGGGGAAACACGAGGGTCCCGCCCACATCCAGAGGAGCCCCGTTTCCGCCTCGTAGCTCGAGGTGAGGGATCCTTTCCCTGCTTCTTTTGGAAAGAATTCCCCGCGTTCCCGTCGCATCTCAAGAGGAGGCCCTCTCATCAGGAACGGCGAGAGGAACTCCAGGGTCGTGCCACCATTCCAAGAGTCCCCCAGATGTCTCAGTCCATTCCAGAGGAACCTCTTTTCCCTTCACCGGCTCGTCTTTCACGCCGAGGATCGACTCACAGCAAGGTGGCACTTGGCACAGCCCTGTGGGAAAGCCTCGAGGGAAAGCCACAGATGCCTTGATTCACGTGACAGGAAGCATGACCCTACTGCTGCAGCTCGGGAGGGAAGCGCACGTGCATGCCCCCACTCGAGACGAGGCCTGACTCCCCTGGGGAGACTCAGAGGCACCCGAAAATCCATGTCAACACTGGACAGGAATGCTCAGTTTCCGGCGCCGACTCCACACAAGGTCTTAGGCCCCAGCATGGACGGGAGCGGAATCCCGAGATGGCCCCTAGCAACTCGCATGGGGACTGGCCCTTCCTGAGGCCACCAGAGCGGGTCCCTGAGGTCCCCCTCGTAACTCGAGAAGACCTGCCGCACCTCGAGAATATCCAGGAGGTTCTCCCCTGCAAGCGAGAGGAGGACCATTTCCGCAGAGGCTTCTCGGGGCTAATCACACCTCACCTCTGGAACGTCGAAAGGGTCCATCACACCCTTGGTGCAACTCAAGAAGTTCCCCGACATTCCCGTCTCCACTCGAGAGGAAACACGAGGGTCCCGCCCACATCCAGAGGAGCCCCGTTTCCGCCTAGTAGCTCGAGGTGACGGATCCTTTCCCTGCTTCGTCGGGAAAGAATTCCCGGCGTTCCCGTCTCATCTCAAGAGGAGGCCCTCTCCACAGGAACGGCGAGAGGAACTCCAGGGTCGTGCCACCATTCCAAGAGTCCCCCAGATGTCTCTGTCCATTGCAGAGGAACCTCTTTTCCCTTCACCGGCTCGTCTTTCACACCGAGGATCGACTCACACCAAGGTGGCACTTGGCACAGCCCTATGGGAAAGCCTCGTGGGAAAGCCTCGTGGGAAAGCCTCGAGGGCAAGCCTCGAGGGAAAGCCACAGATCCCTTGATTCACGTGACAGGAAGCATGACCCTACTGCTGCAGCTCGGGAGGGAAGAGCACGTGCATGCCCCCACTCGAGACGAGGCCTGACTCCCCTGGGGAGACTCAGAGGCACCCCAAAATCCATGTCAACACTGGAGAGGAATGCTCAGGTACCGGCCCCGACTCCACACTAGGTCTTAGGCCCCGGCATCGACGGGAGAGGAATCCCGAGATGGCCCCTAGCAACTCGCATGGGGACTGGCCTTTCCTGAGGCCACCAGAGCGGGTCCCTGAGGTCCCCGTCCTAACTCGAGAAGACCTGCCACAACTCGAGAATATCCAGGAGGTTCTCCCCTGCAGGCGAGATGAGGCCCATTTCCGCAGAGGATTCACGGGGCTAATCACACCTCACCACTGGAACGCCGAAAGGGTCCTTCCCACCCTTGGTGCAACTCAAGAATTTCCCCGACATACCGTCTCCACTCGAGGGGAAACACGAGGGTCCCGCCCACATCCAGAGGAGCCCCGTTTCCGCCTCGTAGCTCGAGGTGAGGGATCCTTTCCCTGCTTCTTTGGGAAAGAATTCCCCGCGTTCCCGTCGCATCTCAAGAGGAGGCCCTCTCATCAGGAACGGCGAGAAGAACTCCAGGGTCGTGCCACCATTCCAAGAGTCCCCCAGATGTCTCAGTCCATTCCAGAGGAACCTCTTTTCCCTTCACCGGCTCGTCTTTCACACCGAGGATCGACTCACAGCAAGGTGGCACTTGGCACAGCCCTGTGGGAAAGCCTCGTGGGAAACCCTCGAGGGAAAGCCTCGAGGGAAAGCCACAGATCCCTTGATCCACGTGACAGGAAGCGTGACCCTACTGCTGCAGCTCGGGAGGAAAGCTCACGTGCATGCCCCCACTCGAGACGAGGCCTGACTCCCCTGGGGAGACTTAGAGGCACCCCAAGATCCATGTCAACACTGGAGAGGAATGCTCAGTTTCCGGCGCCGACTCCACACAAGGTCTTAGGCCCAGGCATGGACGGGAGCGGACTCCCGAGATGGCCCCTAGCAACTCGCATGGGGACTGGCCCTTCCTGAGGCCACCAGAGCGGGTCCCTGAGGTCCCCGTCGTAACTCGAGAAGACCTGCCGCACCTCGAGAATATCCAGGAGGTTCTCCCCTGCAGGCGAGAGGAGGCCCATTTCCGCAGAGGCTTCTCGGGGCTAATCACACCTCACCTCTGGAACGTCGAAAGGGTCCGTCACACCCTTGGTGCAACTCAAGAAGTTCCCCGACATACCCGTCTCCACTCGAGAGGAAACACGAGGGTCCCGCCCACATCCAGAGGAGCCCCGTTTCCGCCTAGTAGCTCGAGGTGACGGATCCTTTCCCTGCTTCGTCGGGAAAGAATTCCCGGCGTTCCCGTCTCATCTCAAGAGGAGGCCCTCTCAACAGGAACGGCGAGAGGAACTCCAGGGTCGTGCCACCATTCCAAGAGTCCCCCAGATGTCTCTGTCCATTCCAGAGGAACCTCTTTTCCCTTCACCGGCTCGTCTTTCACGCCGAGGATCGACTCACACCAAGGTGGCACTTGGCACAGCCCTATGGGAAAGCCTCGTGGGAAAGCCTCGTGGGAAAGCCTCGAGGGCAAGCCTCGAGGGAAAGCCACAGATCCCTTGATTCACGTGACAGGAAGCATGACCCTACTGCTGCAGCTCGGGAGGGAAGCGCACGTGCATGCCCCCACTCGAGACGAGGCCTCACTCCCCTGGGGAGACTCAGAGGCACCCCAAAATCCATGTCAACACTGGAAAGGAATGCTCAGGTTCCGGCCCCGACTCCACACTAGGTCTTAGGCCCCGGCATCGACGGGAGAGGAATCCCGAGATGGCCCCTAGCAACTCGCATGGGGACTGGCCTTTCCTGAGGCCACCAGAGCGGGTCCCTGAGGTCCCCGTCCTAATTCGAGAAGACCTGCCACAACTCGAGAATATCCAGGAGGTTCTCCCCTGCAGGCGAGATGAGGCCCATTTCCGCAGAGGATTCACGGGGCTAATCACACCTCACCACTGGAACGTCGAAAGGGTCCTTCCCACCCTTGGTGCAACTCAAGAATTTCCCCGACATACCCGTCTCCACTCGAGGGGAAACACGAGGGTCCCGCCCACATCCAGAGGAGCCCCGTTTCCGCCTCGTAGCTCGAGGTGAGGGATCCTTTCCCTGCTTCTTTTGGAAAGAATTCCCCGCGTTCCCGTCGCATCTCAAGAGGAGGCCCTCTCATCAGGAACGGCGAGAGGAACTCCAGGGTCGTGCCACCATTCCAAGAGTCCCCCAGATGTCTCAGTCCATTCCAGAGGAACCTCTTTTCCCTTCACCGGCTCGTCTTTCACGCCGAGGATCGACTCACAGCAAGGTGGCACTTGGCACAGCCCTGTGGGAAAGCCTCGTGGGAAAGCCTCGAGGGAAAGCCTCCAGGGAAAGCCACAGATCCCTTGATCCACGTGACAGGAAGCGTGACCCTACTGCTGCAGCTCGGGAGGAAAGCTCACGTGCATGCCCCCACTCGAGACGAGGCCTGACTCCCCTGGGGAGACTTAGAGGCACCCCAAGATCCATGTCAACACTGGAGAGGAATGTTCAGTTTCCGTCGCCGACTCCACACAAGGTCTTAGGCCCCGGCATGGACGGGAGCGGAATCCCGAGATGGCCCCTAGCAACTCGCATGGGGACTGGCCCTTCCTGAGGCCACCAGAGCGGGTCCCTGAGGTCCCCGTCGTAACTCGAGAAGACCTGCCGCACCTCGAGAATATCCAGGAGGTTCTCCCCTGCAGGCGAGAGGAGGCCCATTTCCGCAGAGGCTTCTCGGGGCTAATCACACCTCACCTCTGGAACGTCGAAAGGGTCCGTCACACCCTTGGTGCAACTCAAGAAGTTCCCCGACATACCCGTCTCCACTCGAGAGGAAACACGAGGGTCCCGCCCACATCCAGAGGAGCCCCGTTTCCAGCTAGTAGCTCGAGGTGACCGATCCTTTCCCTGCTTCGTCGGGAAAGAATTCCCGGCGTTCCCGTCGCGTCTCAAGGGGAGGCCCTCTCAACAGGAACGGCGAGAGGAACTCCAGGGTCGTGCCACCATTCCAAGAGTCCCGCAGATGTCTCTGTCCATTCCAGAGGAACCTCTTTTCCTTCACCGATTCGTCTTTCACGCCGAGGATCGACTCACACCAAGGTGGCACTTGGCACAGCCCTATGGGAAAGCCTCGTGGGAAAGCCTCGTGGGAAAGCCTCGAGGGCAAGCCTCGATGGAAAGCCACAGATCCCTTGATTCACGTGACAGGAAGCATGACCCTACTGCTGCAGCTCGGGAGGGAAGCGCACGTGCATGCCCCCACTCGAGACGAGGCCTGACTCCCCTGGGGAGACTCAGAGGCACCCCAAAATCCATGTCAACACTGGAAAGGAATGCTCAGGTTCCGGCCCCGACTCCACACTAGGTCTTAGGCCCCGTCATCGACGGGAGAGGAATTCCGAGATGGCCCCTAGCAACTCGCATGGGGAGTGGCCCTTCATGCGGCCACCAGAGCGGGTCCCTGAGGTCCCCGTCCTAACTCGAGAAGACCTGCCACAACTCGAGAATATCCAGGAGGTTCTCCCCTGCAGGCGAGATGAGGCCCATTTCCGCAGAGGATTCACGGGGCTAATCACACCTCACCACTGGAACGTCGAAAGGGTCCTTCCCACCCTTGGTGCAACTCAAGAATTTCCCCGACATACCCGTCTCCACTCGAGGGGAAACACGAGGGTCCCGCCCACATCCAGAGGAGCCCCGTTTCCGCCTCGTAGCTCGAGGTGAGGGATCCTTTCCCTGCTTCTTTGGGAAAGAATTCCCCGCGTTCCCGTCGCATCTCAAGAGGAGGCCCTCTCATCAGGAACGGCGAGAGGAACTCCAGGGTCGTGCCACCATTCCAAGAGTCCCCCAGATATCTCAGTCCATTCCAGAGGAACCTCTTTTCCCTTCACCGGCTCGTCTTTCACGCCGAGGATCGACTCACAGCAAGGTGGCACTTGGCACAGCCCTGTCGGAAAGCCTCGTGGGAAAGCCTCGAGGGAAAGCCTCGAGGGAAAGCCACAGATCCCTTGATCCACGTGACAGGAAGCGTGACCCTACTGCTGCAGCTCGGGAGGAAAGCTCACGTGCATGCCCCCACTCGAGACGAGGCCTGACTCCCCTGGGGAGACTTAGAGGCACCCCAAGATCCATATCAACACTGGAGAGGAATGCTCAGTTTCCGGCGCCGACTCCACACAAGGTCTTAGGCCCCGGCATGGACGGGAGCGGAATCCCGAGATGGCCCCTAGCAACTCGCATGGGGACTGGCCCTTCCTGAGGCCACCAGAGCGGGTCCCTGAGGTCCCCGTCGTAACTCGAGAAGACCTGCCGCACCTCGAGAATATCCAGGAGGTTCTCCCCTGCAGGCGAGAGGAGGCCCATTTCCGCAGAGGCTTCTCGGGGCTAATCACACCTCACCTCTGGAACGTCGAAAGGGTCCGTCACACCCTTGGTGCAACTCAAGAAGTTCCCCGACATACCCGTCTCCACTCGAGAGGAAACACGAGGGTCCCGCCCACATCCAGAGGAGCCCCGTTTCCGCCTAGTAGCTCGAGGTGACGGATCCTTTCCCTGCTTCGTCGGGAAAGATTTCCCGGCGTTCCCATCTCATCTCAAGAGGAGGCCCTCTCAACAGGAACGGCGAGAGGAACTCCAGGGTCGTGCCACCATTCCAAGAGTCCCCCAGATGTCTCTGTCCATTCCAGAGGAACCTCTTTTCCCTTCACCGGCTCGTCTTTCACGCCGAGGATCGACTCACACCAAGGTGGCACTTGGCACAGCCCTATGGGAAAGCCTCGTGGGAAAGCCTCGTGGGAAAGCCTCGAGGGCAAGCCTCGAGGGAAAGCCACAGATCCCTTGATTCACGTGACAGGAAGCATGACCCTACTGCTGCAGCTCGGGAGGGAAGCGCACGTGCATGCCCCCACTCGAGACGAGGCCTGACTCCCCTGGGGAGACTCAGAGGCACCCCAAAATCCATGTCAACACTGGAAAGGAATGCTCAGGTTCCGGCCCCGACTCCACACTAGGTCTTAGGCCCCGGCATCGACGGGAGAGGAATCCCGAGATGGCCCCTAGCAACTCGCATGGGGACTGGCCTTTCCTGAGGCCACCAGAGCGGGTCCCTGAGGTCCCCGTCCTAACTCGAGAAGACCTGCCACAACTCGAGAATATCCAGGAGGTTCTCCCCTGCAAGCGAGAGGAGGCCCATTTCCGCAGAGGCTTCTCGGGGCTAATCACACCTCACCTCTGGAACGTCGAAAGGGTCCGTCACACCCTTGGTGCAACTCAAGAAGTTCCCCGACATACCCGTCTCCACTCGAGAGGAAACACGAGGGTCCCGCCCACATCCAGAGGAGCCCCGTTTGCGCCTAGTAGCTCGAGGTGACGGATCCTTTCCCTGCTTCGTCGGGAAAGAATTCCCGGCGTTCCCGTCTCATCTCAAGAGGAGGCCCTCTCAACAGGAACGGCGAGAGGAACTCCAGGGTCGTGCCACCATTCCAAGAGTCCCCCAGATGTCTCTGTCCATTCCAGAGGAACCTCTTTTCCCTTCACCGGCTCGTCTTTCACGCCGAGGATCGACTCACAGCAAGGTGGCACTTGGCACAGCCCTGTCGGAAAGCCTCGTGGGAAAGCCTCGAGGGAAAGCCTCGAGGGAAAGCCACAGATCCCTTGATCCACGTGACAGGAAGCGTGACCCTACTGCTGCAGCTCGGGAGGAAAGCTCACGTGCATGCCCCCACTCGAGACGAGGCCTGACTCCCCTGGGGAGACTTAGAGGCACCCCAAGATCCATGTCAACACTGGAGAGGAATGCTCAGTTTCCGGCGCCGACTCCACACAAGGTCTTAGGCCCCGGCATGGACGGGAGCGGAATCCCGAGATGGCCCCTAGCAACTCGCATGGGGACTGGCCCTTCCTGAGGCCACCAGAGCGGGTCCCTGAGGTCCCCGTCGTAACTCGAGAAGACCTGCCGCACCTCGAGAATATCCAGGAGGTTCTCCCCTGCAGGCGAGAGGAGGCCCATTTCCGCAGAGGCTTCTCGGGGCTAATCACACCTCACCTCTGGAACGTCGAAAGGGTCCGTCACACCCTTGGTGCAACTCAAGAAGTTCCCCGACATACCCGTCTCCACTCGAGAGGAAACACGAGGGTCCCGCCCACATCCAGAGGAGCCCCGTTTCCGCCTAGTAGCTCGAGGTGACCGATCCTTTCCCTGCTTCGTCGGGAAAGAATTCCCGGCGTTCCTGTCGCGTCTCAAGGGGAGGCCCTCTCAACAGGAACGGCGAGAGGAACTCCAGGGTCGTGCCACCATTCCAAGAGTCCCGCAGATGTCTCTGTCCATTCCAGAGGAACCTCTTTTCCTTCACCGATTCGTCTTTCACGCCGAGGATCGACTCACACCAAGGTGGCACTTGGCACAGCCCTATGGGAAAGCCTCGTGGGAAAGCCTCGTGGGAAAGCCTCGAGGGCAAGCCTCGAGGGAAAGCCACAGATCCCTTGATTCACGTGACAGGAAGCATGACCCTACAGCTGCAGCTCGGGAGGGAAGCGCACGTGCATGCCCCCACTCGAGACGAGGCCTGACTCCCCTGGGGAGACTCAGAGGCACCCCAAAATCCATGTCAACACTGGAAAGGAATGCTCAGGTTCCGGCCCCGACTCCACACTAGGTCTTAGGCCCCGGCATCGACAGGAGAGGAATCCCGAGATGGCCCCTAGCAACTCGCATGGGGACTGGCCCTTCATGCGGCCACCAGAGCGGGTCCCTGAGGTCCCCGTCCTAACTCGAGAAGACCTGCCACAACTCGAGAATATCCAGGAGGTTCTCCCCTGCAGGCGAGATGAGGCCCATTTCCGCAGAGGATTCACGGGGCTAATCACACCTCACCACTGGAACGTCGAAAGGGTCCTTCCCACCCTTGGTGCAACTCAAGAAGTTCCCCGACATACCCGTCTCCACTCGAGGGGAAACACGAGGGTCCCGCCCACATCCAGAGGAGCCCCGTTTCCGCCTCGTAGCTCGAGGTGAGGGATCCTTTCCCTGCTTCTTCTGGAAAGAATTCCCCGCGTTCCCGTCGCATCTCAAGAGGAGGCCCTCTCATCAGGAACGGCGAGAGGAACTCCAGGGTCGTGCCACCATTCCAAGAGTCCCCCAGATGTCTCAGTCCATTCCAGAGGAACCTCTTTTCCCTTCACCGGCTCGTCTTTCACGCCGAGGATCGACTCACAGCAAGGTGGCACTTGGCACAGCCCTGTGGGAAAGCCTCGTGGGAAAGCCTCGAGTTAAAGCCTCGAGGGAAAGCCACAGATCCCTTGATCCACGTGACAGGAAGCGTGACCCTACTGCTGCAGCTCGGGAGGAAAGCTCACGTGCATGCCCCCACTCGAGACGAGGCCTGACTCCCCTGGGGAGACTTAGAGGCACCCCAAGATCCATGTCAACACTGGAGAGGAATGCTCAGTTTCCGGCGCCGACTCCACACAAGGTCTTAGGCCCCGGCATGGACGGGAGCGGAATCCCGAGATGGCCCCTAGCAACTCGCATGGGGACTGGCCCTTCCTGAGGCCACCAGAGCGGGTCCCTGAGGTCCCCGTCGTAACTCGAGAAGACCTGCCGCACCTCGAGAATATCCAGGAGGTTCTCCCCTGCAGGCGAGAGGAGGCCCATTTCCGCAGAGGCTTCTCGGGGCTAATCACACCTCACCTCTGGAACGTCGAAAGGGTCCGTCACACCCTTGGTGCAACTCAAGAAGTTCCCCGACATACCCGTCTCCACTCGAGAGGAAACACGAGGGTCCCGCCCACATCCAGAGGAGCCCCGTTTCCGCCTAGTAGCTCGAGGTGACGGATCCTTTCCCTGCTTCGTCGGGAAAGATTTCCCGGCGTTCCCATCTCATCTCAAGAGGAGGCCCTCTCAACAGGAACGGCGAGAGGAACTCCAGGGTCGTGCCACCATTCCAAGAGTCCCCCAGATGTCTCTGTCCATTCCAGAGGAACCTCTTTTCCCTTCACCGGCTCGTCTTTCACGCCGAGGATCGACTCACACCAAGGTGGCACTTGGCACAGCCCTATGGGAAAGCCTCGTGGGAAAGCCTCGTGGGAAAGCCTCGAGGGCAAGCCTCGAGGGAAAGCCACAGATCCCTTGATTCACGTGACAGGAAGCATGACCCTACTGCTGCAGCTCGGGAGGGAAGCGCACGTGCATGCCCCCACTCGAGACGAGGCCTGACTCCCCTGGGGAGACTCAGAGGCACCCCAAAATCCATGTCAACACTGGAAAGGAATGCTCAGGTTCCGGCCCCGACTCCACACTAGGTCTTAGGCCCCGGCATCGACGGGAGAGGAATCCCGAGATGGCCCCTAGCAACTCGCATGGGGACTGGCCTTTCCTGAGGCCACCAGAGCGGGTCCCTGAGGTCCCCGTCCTAACTCGAGAAGACCTGCCACAACTCGAGAATATCCAGGAGGTTCTCCCCTGCAAGCGAGAGGAGGCCCATTTCCGCAGAGGCTTCTCGGGGCTAATCACACCTCACCTCTGGAACGTCGAAAGGGTCCGTCACACCCTTGGTGCAACTCAAGAAGTTCCCCGACATACCCGTCTCCACTCGAGAGGAAACACGAGGGTCCCGCCCACATCCAGAGGAGCCCCGTTTGCGCCTAGTAGCTCGAGGTGACGGATCCTTTCCCTGCTTCGTCGGGAAAGAATTCCCGGCGTTCCCGTCTCATCTCAAGAGGAGGCCCTCTCAACAGGAACGGCGAGAGGAACTCCAGGGTCGTGCCACCATTCCAAGAGTCCCCCAGATGTCTCTGTCCATTCCAGAGGAACCTCTTTTCCCTTCACCGGCTCGTCTTTCACGCCGAGGATCGACTCACAGCAAGGTGGCACTTGGCACAGCCCTGTCGGAAAGCCTCGTGGGAAAGCCTCGAGGGAAAGCCTCGAGGGAAAGCCACAGATCCCTTGATCCACGTGACAGGAAGCGTGACCCTACTGCTGCAGCTCGGGAGGAAAGCTCACGTGCATGCCCCCACTCGAGACGAGGCCTGACTCCCCTGGGGAGACTTAGAGGCACCCCAAGATCCATGTCAACACTGGAGAGGAATGCTCAGTTTCCGGCGCCGACTCCACACAAGGTCTTAGGCCCCGGCATGGACGGGAGCGGAATCCCGAGATGGCCCCTAGCAACTCGCATGGGGACTGGCCCTTCCTGAGGCCACCAGAGCGGGTCCCTGAGGTCCCCGTCGTAACTCGAGAAGACCTGCCGCACCTCGAGAATATCCAGGAGGTTCTCCCCTGCAGGCGAGAGGAGGCCCATTTCCGCAGAGGCTTCTCGGGGCTAATCACACCTCACCTCTGGAACGTCGAAAGGGTCCGTCACACCCTTGGTGCAACTCAAGAAGTTCCCCGACATACCCGTCTCCACTCGAGAGGAAACACGAGGGTCCCGCCCACATCCAGAGGAGCCCCGTTTCCGCCTAGTAGCTCGAGGTGACCGATCCTTTCCCTGCTTCGTCGGGAAAGAATTCCCGGCGTTCCTGTCGCGTCTCAAGGGGAGGCCCTCTCAACAGGAACGGCGAGAGGAACTCCAGGGTCGTGCCACCATTCCAAGAGTCCCGCAGATGTCTCTGTCCATTCCAGAGGAACCTCTTTTCCTTCACCGATTCGTCTTTCACGCCGAGGATCGACTCACACCAAGGTGGCACTTGGCACAGCCCTATGGGAAAGCCTCGTGGGAAAGCCTCGTGGGAAAGCCTCGAGGGCAAGCCTCGATGGAAAGCCACAGATCCCTTGATTCACGTGACAGGAAGCATGACCCTACAGCTGCAGCTCGGGAGGGAAGCGCACGTGCATGCCCCCACTCGAGACGAGGCCTGACTCCCCTGGGGAGACTCAGAGGCACCCCAAAATCCATGTCAACACTGGAAAGGAATGCTCAGGTTCCGGCCCCGACTCCACACTAGGTCTTAGGCCCCGGCATCGACAGGAGAGGAATCCCGAGATGGCCCCTAGCAACTCGCATGGGGACTGGCCCTTCATGCGGCCACCAGAGCGGGTCCCTGAGGTCCCCGTCCTAACTCGAGAAGACCTGCCACAACTCGAGAATATCCAGGAGGTTCTCCCCTGCAGGCGAGATGAGGCCCATTTCCGCAGAGGATTCACGGGGCTAATCACACCTCACCACTGGAACGTCGAAAGGGTCCTTCCCACCCTTGGTGCAACTCAAGAAGTTCCCCGACATACCCGTCTCCACTCGAGGGGAAACACGAGTGTCCCGCCACATCCAGAGAATCCCCGTTTCCGCCTCGTAGCTCGAGGTGAGGGATCCTTTCCCTGCTTCTTCTGGAAAGAATTCCCCGCGTTCCCGTCGCATCTCAAGAGGAGGCCCTCTCATCAGGAAC
Source organism: Budorcas taxicolor (assembly GCF_023091745.1). Taxonomy (NCBI): domain Eukaryota; kingdom Metazoa; phylum Chordata; class Mammalia; order Artiodactyla; family Bovidae; genus Budorcas; species Budorcas taxicolor. Next base: position 260,702 of record NW_026292623.1, read on the forward strand.
GGCGAGAGGAACTCCAGGGTCGTGCCACCATTCCAAGAGTCCCCCAGATGTCTCAGTCCATTCCAGAGGAACCTCTTTTCCCTTCACCGGCTCGTCTTTCACGCCGAGGATCGACTCACAGCAAGGTGGCACTTGGCACAGCCCTGTGGGAAAGCCTCGTGGGAAAGCCTCGAGTTAAAGCCTCGAGGGAAAGCCACAGATCCCTTGATCCACGTGACAGGAAGCGTGACCCTACTGCTGCAGCTCGGGAGGAAAGCTCACGTGCATGCCCCCACTCGAGACGAGGCCTGACTCCCCTGGGGAGACTTAGAGGCACCCCAAGATCCATGTCAACACTGGAGAGGAATGCTCAGTTTCCGGCGCCGACTCCACACAAGGTCTTAGGCCCCGGCATGGACGGGAGCGGAATCCCGAGATGGCCCCTAGCAACTCGCATGGGGACTGGCCCTTCCTGAGGCCACCAGAGCGGGTCCCTGAGGTCCCCGTCGTAACTCGAGAAGACCTGCCGCACCTCGAGAATATCCAGGAGGTTCTCCCCTGCAGGCGAGAGGAGGCCCATTTCCGCAGAGGCTTCTCGGGGCTAATCACACCTCACCTCTGGAACGTCGAAAGGGTCCGTCACACCCTTGGTGCAACTCAAGAAGTTCCCCGACATACCCGTCTCCACTCGAGAGGAAACACGAGGGTCCCGCCCACATCCAGAGGAGCCCCGTTTCCGCCTAGTAGCTCGAGGTGACGGATCCTTTCCCTGCTCCTTCGGGAAAGAATTCCCGGCGTTCCCATCTCATCTCAAGAGGAGGCCCTCTCAACAGGAACGGCGAGAGGAACTCCAGGGTCGTGCCACCATTCCAAGAGTCCCCCAGATGTCTCTGTCCATTCCAGAGGAACCTCTTTTCCCTTCACCGGCTCGTCTTTCACGCCGAGGATCGACTCACACCAAGGTGGCACTTGGCACAGCCCTATGGGAAAGCCTCGTGGGAAAGCCTCGTGGGAAAGCCTCGAGGGCAAGCCTCGAGGGAAAGCCACAGATCCCTTGATTCACGTGACAGGAAGCATGACCCTACTGCTGCAGCTCGGGAGGGAAGCGCACGTGCATGCCCCCACTCGAGACGAGGCCTGACTCCCCTGGGGAGACTCAGAGGCACCCCAAAATCCATGTCAACACTGGAAAGGAATGCTCAGGTTCCGGCCCCGACTCCACACTAGGTCTTAGGCCCCGGCATCGACGGGAGAGGAATCCCGAGATGGCCCCTAGCAACTCGCATGGGGACTGGCCTTTCCTGAGGCCACCAGAGCGGGTCCCTGAGGTCCCCGTCCTAACTCGAGAAGACCTGCCACAACTCGAGAATATCCAGGAGGTTCTCCCCTGCAGGCGAGATGAGGCCCATTTCCGCAGAGGATTCACGGGGCTAATCACACCTCACCACTGGAACGTCGAAAGGGTCCTTCCCACCCTTGGGGTAACTCAAGAATTTCCCCGACATACCCGTCTCCACTCGAGGGGATACACGAGTGTCCCGCCCACATCCAGAGGAGCCCCGTTTCCGCCTCGTAGCTCGAGGTGAGGGATCCTTTCCCTGCTTCTTTGGGAAAGAATTCTGCGCTTTCCCGTCGCATCTCAAGAGGAGGCCCTCTCATCAGGAACGGCGAGAGGAACTCCAGGGTCGTGCCACCATTCCAAGAGTCCCCCAGATGTCTCAGTCCATTCCAGAGGAACCTCTTTTCCCTTCACCGGCTCGTCTTTCACGCCGAGGATCGACTCACAGCAAGGTGGCACTTGGCACAGCCCTGTGGGAAAGCCTCGTGGGAAAGCCTCGAGGGAAAGCCTCGAGGGAAAGCCACAGATCCCTTGATCCACGTGACAGGAAGCGTGACCCTACTGCTGCAGCTCGGGAGGAAAGCTCACGTGCATGCCCCCACTCGAGACGAGGCCTGACTCCCCTGGGGAGACTTAGAGGCACCCCAAGATCCATGTCAACACTGGAGAGGAATGCTCAGTTTCCGGCGCCGACTCCACACAAGGTCTTAGGCCCCGGCATGGACGGGAGCGGAATCCCGAGATGGCCCCTAGCAACTCGCATGGGGACTGGCCCTTCCTGAGGCCACCAGAGCGGGTCCCTGAGGTCCCCGTCGTAACTCGAGAAGACCTGCCGCACCTCGAGAATATCCAGGAGGTTCTCCCCTTCAGGCGAGAGGAGGCCCATTTCCGCAGAGGCTTCTCGGGGCTAATCACACCTCACCTCTGGAACGTCGAAAGGGTCCGTCACACCCTTGGTGCAACTCAAGAAGTTCCCCGACATACCCGTCTCCACTCGAGAGGAAACACGAGGGTCCCGCCCACATCCAGAGGAGCCCCGTTTCCGCCTAGTAGCTCGAGGTGACCGATCCTTTCCCTGCTTCGTCGGGAAAGAATTCCCGGCGTTCCCGTCGCGTCTCAAGGGGAGGCCCTCTCAACAGGAACGGCGAGAGGAACTCCAGGGTCTTGCCACCATTCCAAGAGTCCCGCAGATGTCTCTGTCCATTCCAGAGGAACCTCTTTTCCTTCACCGATTCGTCTTTCACGCCGAGGATCGACTCACACCAAGGTGGCACTTGGCACAGCCCTATGGGAAAGCCGCGTGGGAAAGCCTCGTGGGAAAGCCTCGAGGGCAAGCCTCGAGGGAAAGCCACAGATCCCTTGATTCACGTGACAGGAAGCATGACCCTACTGCTGCAGCTCGGGAGGGAAGCACACGTGCATGCCCCCACTCGAGACGAGGCCTGACTCCCCTGGGGAGACTCAGAGGCACCCCAAAATCCATGTCAACACTGGAAAGGAATGCTCAGGTTCCGGCCCCGACTCCACACTAGGTCTTAGGCCCCGGCATCGACGGGAGAGGAATCCCGAGATGGCCCCTAGCAACTCGCATGGGGACTGGCCCTTCCTGAGGCCACCAGAGCGGGTCCCTGAGGTCCCCGTCGTAACTCGAGAAGACCTGCCGCACCTCGAGAATATCCAGGAGGTTCTCCCCTGCAGGCGAGAGGAGGACCATTTCCGCAGAGGCTTCTCGGGGCTAATCACACCTCACCTCTGGAACGTCGAAAGGGTCCGTCACACCCTTGGTGCAACTCAAGAAGTTCCCCGACATACCCGTCTCCACTCGAGAGGAAACACGAGGGTCCCGCCCACATCCATAGGAGCCCCGTTTCCGCCTAGTAGCTCGAGGTGACGGATCCTTTCCCTGCTTCGTCGGGAAAGAATTCCCGGCGTTCCCGTCTCATCTCAAGAGGAGGCCCTCTCAACAGGAACGGCGAGAGGAACTCCAGGGTCGTGCCACCATTCCAAGAGTCCCCCAGATGTCTCTGTCCATTCCAGAGGAACCTCTTTTCCCTTCACCGGCTCGTCTTTCACGCCGAGGATCGACTCACACCAAGGTGGCACTTGGCACAGCCCTATGGGAAAGCCTCGTGGGAAAGCCTCGTGGGAAAGCCTCGAGGGCAAGCCTCGAGGGAAAGCCACAGATCCCTTGATTCACGTGACAGGAAGCATGACCCTACTGCTGCAGCTCGGGAGGGAAGCGCACGTGCATGCCCCCACTCGAGACGAGGCCTGACTCCCCTGGGGAGACTCAGAGGCACCCCAAAATCCATGTCAACACTGGAAAGGAATGCTCAGGTTCCGGCCCCGACTCCACACTAGGTCTTAGGCCCCGGCATCGACGGGAGAGGAATCCCGAGATGGCCCCTAGCAACTCGCATGGGGAGTGGCCCTTCCTGCGGCCACCAGAGCGGGTCCCTGAGGTCCCCGTCCTGACTCGAGAAGACCTGCCACAACTCGAGAATATCCAGGAGGTTCTCCCCTGCAGGCGAGATGAGGCCCATTTCCGCAGAGGCTTCTCGGGGCTAATCACACCTCACCTCTGGAACGTCGAAAGGGTCCGTCACACCCTTGGTGCAACTCAAGAAGTTCCCCGACATACCCGTCTCCACTCGAGAGGAAACACGAGGGTCCCGCCCACATCCAGAGGAGCCCCGTTTCCGCCTAGTAGCTCGAGGTGACCGATCCTTTCCCTGCTTCGTCGGGAAAGAATTCCCGGCGTTCCTGTCGCGTCTCAAGGGGAGGCCCTCTCAACAGGAACGGCGAGAGGAACTCCAGGGTCGTGCCACCATTCCAAGAGTCCCGCAGATGTCTCTGTCCATTCCAGAGGAACCTCTTTTCCTTCACCGATTCGTCTTTCACGCCGAGGATCGACTCACACCAAGGTGGCACTTGGCACAGCCCTATGGGAAAGCCTCGTGGGAAAGCCTCGTGGGAAAGCCTCGAGGGCAAGCCTCGATGGAAAGCCACAGATCCCTTGATTCACGTGACAGGAAGCATGACCCTACAGCTGCAGCTCGGGAGGGAAGCGCACGTGCATGCCCCCACTCGAGACGAGGCCTGACTCCCCTGGGGAGACTCAGAGGCACCCCAAAATCCATGTCAACACTGGAAAGGAATGCTCAGGTTCCGGCCCCGACTCCACACTAGGTCTTAGGCCCCGGCATCGACAGGAGAGGAATCCCGAGATGGCCCCTAGCAACTCGCATGGGGACTGGCCCTTCATGCGGCCACCAGAGCGGGTCCCTGAGGTCCCCGTCCTAACTCGAGAAGACCTGCCACAACTCGAGAATATCCAGGAGGTTCTCCCCTGCAGGCGAGATGAGGCCCATTTCCGCAGAGGATTCACGGGGCTAATCACACCTCACCACTGGAACGTCGAAAGGGTCCTTCCCACCCTTGGTGCAACTCAAGAAGTTCCCCGACATACCCGTCTCCACTCGAGGGGAAACACGAGGGTCCCGCCCACATCCAGAGGAGCCCCGTTTCCGCCTCGTAGCTCGAGGTGAGGGATCCTTTCCCTGCTTCTTCTGGAAAGAATTCCCCGCGTTCCCGTCGCATCTCAAGAGGAGGCCCTCTCATCAGGAACGGCGAGAGGAACTCCAGGGTCGTGCCACCATTCCAAGAGTCCCCCAGATGTCTCAGTCCATTCCAGAGGAACCTCTTTTCCCTTCACCGGCTCGTCTTTCACGCCGAGGATCGACTCACAGCAAGGTGGCACTTGGCACAGCCCTGTGGGAAAGCCTCGTGGGAAAGCCTCGAGTTAAAGCCTCGAGGGAAAGCCACAGATCCCTTGATCCACGTGACAGGAAGCGTGACCCTACTGCTGCAGCTCGGGAGGAAAGCTCACGTGCATGCCCCCACTCGAGACGAGGCCTGACTCCCCTGGGGAGACTTAGAGGCACCCCAAGATCCATGTCAACACTGGAGAGGAATGCTCAGTTTCCGGCGCCGACTCCACACAAGGTCTTAGGCCCCGGCATGGACGGGAGCGGAATCCCGAGATGGCCCCTAGCAACTCGCATGGGGACTGGCCCTTCCTGAGGCCACCAGAGCGGGTCCCTGAGGTCCCCGTCGTAACTCGAGAAGACCTGCCGCACCTCGAGAATATCCAGGAGGTTCTCCCCTGCAGGCGAGAGGAGGCCCATTTCCGCAGAGGCTTCTCGGGGCTAATCACACCTCACCTCTGGAACGTCGAAAGGGTCCGTCACACCCTTGGTGCAACTCAAGAAGTTCCCCGACATACCCGTCTCCACTCGAGAGGAAACACGAGGGTCCCGCCCACATCCAGAGGAGCCCCGTTTCCGCCTAGTAGCTCGAGGTGACGGATCCTTTCCCTGCTCCTTCGGGAAAGAATTCCCGGCGTTCCCATCTCATCTCAAGAGGAGGCCCTCTCAACAGGAACGGCGAGAGGAACTCCAGGGTCGTGCCACCATTCCAAGAGTCCCCCAGATGTCTCTGTCCATTCCAGAGGAACCTCTTTTCCCTTCACCGGCTCGTCTTTCACGCCGAGGATCGACTCACACCAAGGTGGCACTTGGCACAGCCCTATGGGAAAGCCTCGTGGGAAAGCCTCGTGGGAAAGCCTCGAGGGCAAGCCTCGAGGGAAAGCCACAGATCCCTTGATTCACGTGACAGGAAGCATGACCCTACTGCTGCAGCTCGGGAGGGAAGCGCACGTGCATGCCCCCACTCGAGACGAGGCCTGACTCCCCTGGGGAGACTCAGAGGCACCCCAAAATCCATGTCAACACTGGAAAGGAATGCTCAGGTTCCGGCCCCGACTCCACACTAGGTCTTAGGCCCCGGCATCGACGGGAGAGGAATCCCGAGATGGCCCCTAGCAACTCGCATGGGGACTGGCCTTTCCTGAGGCCACCAGAGCGGGTCCCTGAGGTCCCCGTCCTAACTCGAGAAGACCTGCCACAACTCGAGAATATCCAGGAGGTTCTCCCCTGCAGGCGAGATGAGGCCCATTTCCGCAGAGGATTCACGGGGCTAATCACACCTCACCACTGGAACGTCGAAAGGGTCCTTCCCACCCTTGGGGTAACTCAAGAATTTCCCCGACATACCCGTCTCCACTCGAGGGGATACACGAGTGTCCCGCCCACATCCAGAGGAGCCCCGTTTCCGCCTCGTAGCTCGAGGTGAGGGATCCTTTCCCTGCTTCTTTGGGAAAGAATTCTCCGCGTTCCCGTCGCATCTCAAGAGGAGGCCCTCTCATCAGGAACGGCGAGAGGAACTCCAGGGTCGTGCCACCATTCCAAGAGACCCCCAGATGTCTCAGTCCATTCCAGAGGAACCTCTTTTCCCTTCACCGGCTCGTCTTTCACGCCGAGGATCGACTCACAGCAAGGTGGCACTTGGCACAGCCCTGTGGGAAAGCCTCGTGGGAAAGCCTCGAGGGAAAGCCTCGAGGGAAAGCCACAGATCCCTTGATCCACGTGACAGGAAGCGTGACCCTACTGCTGCAGCTCGGGAGGAAAGCTCACGTGCATGCCCCCACTCGAGACGAGGCCTGACTCCCCTGGGGAGACTTAGAGGCACCCCAAGATCCATTTCAACACTGGAGAGGAATGCTCAGTTTCCGGCGCCGACTCCACACAAGGTCTTAGGCCCCGGCATGGACGGGAGCGGAATCCCGAGATGGCCCCTAGCAACTCGCATGGGGACTGGCCCTTCCTGAGGCCACCAGAGCGGGTCCCTGAGGTCCCCGTCGTAACTCGAGAAGACCTGCCGCACCTCGAGAATATCCAGGAGGTTCTCCCCTGCAGGCGAGAGGAGGCCCATTTCCGCAGAGGCTTCTCGGGGCTAATCACACCTCACCTCTGGAACGTCGAAAGGGTCCGTCACACCCTTGGTGCAACTCAAGAAGTTCCCCGACATACCCGTCTCCACTCGAGAGGAAACACGAGGGTCCCGCCCACATCCAGAGGAGCCCCGTTTCCGCCTAGTAGCTCGAGGTGACCGATCCTTTCCCTGCTTCGTCGGGAAAGAATTCCCGGCGTTCCCGTCGCGTCTCAAGGGGAGGCCCTCTCAACAGGAACGGCGAGAGGAACTCCAGGGTCTTGCCACCATTCCAAGAGTCCCGCAGATGTCTCTGTCCATTCCAGAGGAACCTCTTTTCCTTCACCGATTCGTCTTTCACGCCGAGGATCGACTCACACCAAGGTGGCACTTGGCACAGCCCTATGGGAAAGCCGCGTGGGAAAGCCTCGTGGGAAAGCCTCGAGGGCAAGCCTCGAGGGAAAGCCACAGATCCCTTGATTCACGTGACAGGAAGCATGACCCTACTGCTGCAGCTCGGGAGGGAAGCGCACGTGCATGCCCCCACTCGAGACGAGGCCTGACTCCCCTGGGGAGACTCAGAGGCACCCCAAAATCCATGTCAACACTGGAAAGGAATGCTCAGGTTCCGGCCCCGACTCCACACTAGGTCTTAGGCCCCGGCATCGACGGGAGAGGAATCCCGAGATGGCCCCTAGCAACTCGCATGGGGACTGGCCCTTCCTGAGGCCACCAGAGCGGGTCCCTGAGGTCCCCGTCGTAACTCGAGAAGACCTGCCGCACCTCGAGAATATCCAGGAGGTTCTCCCCTGCAGGCGAGAGGAGGACCATTTCCGCAGAGGCTTCTCGGGGCTAATCACACCTCACCTCTGGAACGTCGAAAGGGTCCGTCACACCCTTGGTGCAACTCAAGAAGTTCCCCGACATACCCGTCTCCACTCGAGAGGAAACACGAGGGTCAAGCCCACATCCATAGGAGCCCCGTTTCCGCCTAGTAGCTCGAGGTGACGGATCCTTTCCCTGCTTCGTCGGGAAAGAATTCCCGGCGTTCCCGTCTCATCTCAAGAGGAGGCCCTCTCAACAGGAACGGCGAGAGGAACTCCAGGGTCGTGCCACCATTCCAAGAGTCCCCCAGATGTCTCTGTCCATTCCAGAGGAACCTCTTTTCCCTTCACCGGCTCGTCTTTCACGCCGAGGATCGACTCACACCAAGGTGGCACTTGGCACAGCCCTATGGGAAAGCCTCGTGGGAAAGCCTCGTGGGAAAGCCTCGAGGGCAAGCCTCGAGGGAAAGCCACAGATCCCTTGATTCACGTGACAGGAAGCATGACCCTACTGCTGCAGCTCGGGAGGGAAGCGCACGTGCATGCCCCCACTCGAGACGAGGCCTGACTCCCCTGGGGAGACTCAGAGGCACCCCAAAATCCATGTCAACACTGGAAAGGAATGCTCAGGTTCCGGCCCCGACTCCACACTAGGTCTTAGGCCCCGGCATCGACGGGAGAGGAATCCCGAGATGGCCCCTAGCAACTCGCATGGGGAGTGGCCCTTCCTGCGGCCACCAGAGCGGGTCCCTGAGGTCCCCGTCCTGACTCGAGAAGACCTGCCACAACTCGAGAATATCCAGGAGGTTCTCCCCTGCAGGCGAGATGAGGCCCATTTCTGCAGAGGATTCACGGGGCTAATCACACCTCACCACTGGAACGTCGAAAGGGTCCTTCCCACCCTTGGTGCAACTCAAGAAGTTCCCCGACATACCCGTCTCCACTCGAGGGGAAACACGAGGGTCCCGCCCACATCCAGAGGAGCCCCGTTTCCGCCTCGTAGCTCGAGGTGAGGGATCCTTTCCCTGCTTCTTCTGGAAAGAATTCCCCGCGTTCCCGCCGCATCTCAAGAGGAGGCCCTCTCATCAGGAACGGCGAGAGGAACTCCAGGGTCGTACCACCATTCCAAGAGTTCCCCAGATGTCTCAGTCCATTCCAGAGGAACCTCTTTTCCCTTCACCGGCTCGTCTTTCACGCCGAGGATCGACTCACAGCAAGGTGGCACTTGGCACAGCCCTGTGGGAAAGCCTCGTGGGAAAGCCTCAAGGGAAAGCCTCGAGGGAAAGCCACAGATCCCTTGATCCACGTGACAGGAAGCGTGACCCTACTGCTGCAGCTCGGGAGGAAAGCTCACGTGCATGCCCCCACTCGAGATGAGGCCTGACTCCCCTGGGGAGACTTAGAGGCACCCCAAGATCCATGTCAACACTGGAGAGGAATGCTCAGTTTCCGGCGCCGACTCCACACAAGGTCTTAGGCCCCGGCATGGACGGGAGCGGAATCCCGAGATGGCCCCTAGCAACTCGCATGGGGACTGGCCCTTCCTGAGGCCACCAGAGCGGGTCCCTGAGGTCCCCGTCGTAACTCGAGAAGACCTGCCGCACCTCGAGAATATCCAGGAGGTTCTCCCCTGCAGGCGAGAGGAGGCCCATTTCCGCAGAGGCTTCTCGGGGCTAATCACACCTCACCTCTGGAACGTCGAAAGGGTCCGTCACACCCTTGGTGCAACTCAAGAAGTTCCCCGACATACCCGTCTCCACTCGAGAGGAAACACGAGGGTCCCGCCCACATCCAGAGGAGCCCCGTTTCCGCCTAGTAGCTCGAGGTGACGGATCCTTTCCCTGCTCCGTCGGGAAAGAATTCCCGGCGTTCCCATCTCATCTCAAGAGGAGGCCCTCTCAACAGGAACGGCGAGAGGAACTCCAGGGTCGTGCCACCATTCCAAGAGTCCCCCAGATGTCTCTGTCCATTCCAGAGGAACCTCTTTTCCCTTCACCGGCTCGTCTTTCACGCCGAGGATCGACTCACACCAAGGTGGCACTTGGCACAGCCCTATGGGAAAGCCTCGTGGGAAAGCCTCGTGGGAAAGCCTCGAGGGCAAGCCTCGAGGGAAAGCCACAGATCCCTTGATTCACGTGACAGGAAGCATGACCCTACTGCTGCAGCTCGGGAGGGAAGCGCACGTGCATGCCCCCACTCGAGACGAGGCCTGACTCCCCTGGGGAGACTCAGAGGCACCCCAAAATCCATGTCAACACTGGAAAGGAATGCTCAGGTTCCGGCCCCGACTCCACACTAGGTCTTAGGCCCCGGCATCGACGGGAGAGGAATCCCGAGATGGCCCCTAGCAACTCGCATGGGGACTGGCCTTTCCTGAGGCCACCAGAGCGGGTCCCTGAGGTCCCCGTCCTAACTCGAGAAGACCTGCCACAACTCGAGAATATCCAGGAGGTTCTCCCCTGCAGGCGAGATGAGGCCCATTTCCGCAGAGGATTCACGGGGCTAATCACACCTCACCACTGGAACGTCGAAAGGGTCCTTCCCACCCTTGGGGTAACTCAAGAATTTCCCCGACATACCCGTCTCCACTCGAGGGGAAACACGAGGGTCCCGCCCACATCCAGAGGAGCCCCGTTTCCGCCTCGTAGCTCGAGGTGAGGGATCCTTTCCCTGCTTCTTTGGGAAAGAATTCCCCGCGTTCCCGTCGCATCTCAAGAGGAGGCCCTCTCATCAGGAACGGCGAGAGGAACTCCAGGGTCGTGCCACCATTCCAAGAGTCCCCCAGATGTCTCAGTCCATTCCAGAGGAACCTCTTTTCCCTTCACCGGCTCGTCTTTCACGCCGAGGATCGACTCACAGCAAGGTGGCACTTGGCACAGCCCTGTGGGAAAGCCTCGTGGGAAAGCCTCGAGGGAAAGCCTCGAGGGAAAGCCACAGATCCCTTGATCCACGTGACAGGAAGCGTGACCCTACTGCTGCAGCTCGGGAGGAAAGCTCACGTGCATGCCCCCACTCGAGACGAGGCCTGACTCCCCTGGGGAGACTTAGAGGCACCCCAAGATCCATGTCAACACTGGAGAGGAATGCTCAGTTTCCGGCGCCGACTCCACACAAGGTCTTAGGCCCCGGCATGGACGGGAGCGGAATCCCGAGATGGCCCCTAGCAACTCGCATGGGGACTGGCCCTTCCTGAGGCCACCAGAGCGGGTCCCTGAGGTCCCCGTCGTAACTCGAGAAGACCTGCCGCACCTCGAGAATATCCAGGAGGTTCTCCCCTGCAGGCGAGAGGAGGCCCATTTCCGCAGAGGCTTCTCGGGGCTAATCACACCTCACCTCTGGAACGTCGAAAGGTCACACCCTTGGTGCAACTCAAGAAGTTCCCCGACATACCCGTCTCCACTCGAGAGGAAACACGAGGGTCCCGCCCACATCCAGAGGAGCCCCGTTTCCGCCTAGTAGCTCGAGGTGACGGATCCTTTCCCTGCTTCGTCGGGAAAGAATTCCCGGCGTTCCCGTCTCATCTCAAGAGGAGGCCATCTCAACAGGAACGGCGAGAGGAACTCCAGGGTCGTGCCACCATTCCAAGAGTCCCCCAGATGTCTCTGTCCATTCCAGAGGAACCTCTTTTCCCTTCACCGGCTCGTCTTTCACGCCGAGGATCGACTCACACCAAGGTGGCACTTGGCACAGCCCTATGGGAAAGCCTCGTGGGAAAGCCTCGTGGGAAAGCCTCGAGGGCAAGCCTCGAGGGAAAGCCACAGATCCCTTGATTCACGTGACAGGAAGCATGACCCTACTGCTGCAGCTCGGGAGGGAAGCGCACGTGCATGCCCCCACTCGAGACGAGGCCTGACTCCCCTGGGGAGACTCAGAGGCACCCCAAAATCCATGTCAACACTGGAAAGGAATGCTCAGGTTCCGGCCCGACTCCACACTAGGTCTTAGGCCCCGGCATCGACGGGAGAGGAATCCCGAGATGGCCCCTAGCAACTCGCATGGGGAGTGGCCCTTCCTGCGGCCACCAGAGCGGGTCCCTGAGGTCCCCGTCCTGACTCGAGAAGACCTGCCGCACCTCGAGAATATCCAGGAGGTTCTCCCCTGCAGGCGAGAGGAGGACCATTTCCGAAGAGGCTTCTCGGGGCTAATCACACCTCACCTCTGGAACGTCGAAAGGGTCCGTCACACCCTTGGTGCAACTCAAGAAGTTCCCTGACATACCCGTCTCCACTCGAGAGGAAACACGAGGGTCCCGCCCACATCCAGAGGAGCCCCGTTTCCGCCTAGTAGCTCGAGGTGACGGATCCTTTCCCTGCTTCGTCGGGAAAGAATTCCCGGCGTTCCCGTCTCATCTCAAGAGGAGGCCCTCTCAACAGGAACGGCGAGAGGAACTCCAGGGTCGTGCCACCATTCCAAGAGTCCCGCAGATGTCTCAGTCCATTCCAGAGGAACCTCTTTTCCCTTCACCGGCTCGTCTTTCACGCCGAGGATCGACTCACACCATGGTGGCACTTGGCACAGCCCTATGGGAAAGCCTCGTGGGAAAGCCTCGTGGGAAAGCCTCGAGGGCAAGCCTCGAGGGAAAGCCACAGATCCCTTGATTCACGTGACAGGAAGCATGACCCTACTGCTGCAGCTCGGGAGGGAAGCGCACGTGCATGCCCCCACTCGAGACGAGGCCTGACTCCCCTGGGGAGACTCAGAGGCACCCCAAAATCCATGTCAACACTGGAAAGGAATGCTCAGGTTCCGGCCCCGACTCCACACTAGGTCTTAGGCCCCGGCATCGACGGGAGAGGAATCCCGAGATGGCCCCTAGCAACTCGCATGGGGACTGGCTCTTCCTGTGGCCACCAGAGCGGGTCCCTGAGGTCCCCGTCCTGACTCGAGAAGACCTGCCACAACTCGAGAATATCCAGGAGGCTCTCCCCTGCAGGCGAGATGAGGCCCATTTCCGCAGAGGATTCACGGGGCTAATCACACCTCACCACTGGAACGTCGAAAGGGTCCTTCCCACCCTTGGTGCAACTCAAGAAGTTCCCCGACATACCCGTCTCCACTCGAGGGGAAACACGAGGGTCCCGCCCACATCCAGAGGAGCCCCGTTTCCGCCTCGTAGCTCGAGGTGAGGGATCCTTTCCCTGCTTCTTCTGGAAAGAATTCCCCGCGTTCCCGTCGCATCTCAAGAGGAGGCCCTCTCATCAGGAACGGCGAGAGGAACTCCAGGGTCGTGCCACCATTCCAAGAGTCACCCAGATGTCTCAGTCCATTCCAGAGGAACCTCTTTTCCCTTCACCGGCTCGTCTTTCACGCCGAGGATCGACTCACACCAAGGTGGCACTTGGCACAGCCCTGTGGGAAAGCCTCGTGGGAAAGCCTCGTGGGAAAGCCTCGAGGGCAAGCCTCGAGGGCAAGCCACAGATCCCTTGATTCACGTGACAGGAAGCATGACCCTACTGTTGCAGCTCGGGAGGTAAGCGCACGTGCATGCCCCCACTCGAGACGAGGCCTGACTCCCCTGGGGAGACTCAGAGGCACCCCAAAATCCATGTCAACACTGGAAAGGAATGCTCAGGTTCCGGCCCCGACTCCACATTAGGTCTTAGGCCCCGGCATCGACGGGAGAGGAATACCGAGATGGCCCCTAGCAACTCGCATGGGGACTGGCCCTTCCTGAGGCCACCAGAGCGGGTCCCTGAGGTCCCCGTCGTAACTCGAGAAGACCTGCCGCACCTCGAGAATATCCAGGAGGTTCTCCCCTGCAGGCGAGAGGAGTACCATTTCCGAAGAGGCTTCTCGGGGCTAATCACACCTCACCTCTGGAACGTCGAAAGGGTCCGTCACACCCTTGGTGCAACTCAAGAAGTTCCCTGACATTCCCGTCTCCACTCGAGAGGAAACACGAGGGTCCCGCCCACATCCAGAGGAGCCCCGTTTCCGCCTAGTAGCTCGAGGTGACGGATCCTTTCCCTGCTTCATCGGGAAAGAATTCCCGGCGTTCCCGTCTCATCTCAAGAGGAGGCCCTCTCAACAGGAACGGCGAGAGGAACTCCAGGGTCGTGCCACCATTCCAAGAGTCCCGCAGATGTCTCAGTCCATTCCAGAGGAACCTCTTTTCCCTTCACCGGCTCGTCTTTCACGCCGAGGATCGACTCACACCAAGGTGGCACTTGGCACAGCCCTATGGGAAAGCCTCGTGGGAAAGCCTCGTGGGAAAGCCTCGAGGGCAAGCCTCGAGGGAAAGCCACAGATCCCTTGATTCACGTGACAGGAAGCATGACCCTACTGCTGCAGCTCGGGAGGGAAGCGCACGTGCATGCCCCCACTCGAGACGAGGCCTGACTCCCCTGGGGAGACTCAGAGGCACCCCAAAATCCATGTCAACACTGGAAAGGAATGCTCAGGTTCCGGCCCCGACTCCACACTAGGTCTTAGGCCCCGGCATCGACGGGAGAGGAATCCCGAGATGGCCCCTAGCAACTCTCATGGGGACTGGCTCTTCCTGCGGCCACCAGAGCGGGTCCCTGAGGTCCCCGTCCTGACTCGAGAAGACCTGCCACAACTCGAGAATATCCAGGAGGCTCTCCCCTGCAGGCGAGATGAGGCCCATTTCCGCAGAGGATTCACGGGGCTAATCACACCTCACCACTGGAACGTCGAAAGGGTCCTTCCCACCCTTGGTGCAACTCAAGAAGTTCCCCGACATACCCGTCTCCACTCGAGGGGAAACACGAGGGTCCCGCCCACATCCAGAGGAGCCCCGTTTCCGCCTCGTAGCTCGAGGTGAGGGATCCTTTCCCTGCTTCTTCTGGAAAGAATTCCCCGCGTTCCCGTCGCATCTCAAGAGGAGGCCCTCTCATCAGGAAAGGCGAGAGGAACTCCAGGGTCGTGCCACCATACCAAGAGTCCCCCAGATGTCTCAGTCCATTCCAGAGGAACCTCTTTTCCCTTCACCGGCTCGTCTTTCACGCCGAGGATCGACTCACAGCAAGGTGGCACTTGGCACAGCCCTGTGGGAAAGCCTCGTGGGAAAGCCTCGAGGGAAAGCCTCGAGGGAAAGCCACAGATCCCTTGATCCACGTGACAGGAAGCGTGACCCTACTGCTGCAGCTCGGGAGGAAAGCTCACGTGCATGCCCCCACTCGAGCCGAGGCATGACTCCCCTGGGGAGACTTAGAGGCACCCCAAGATCCATGTCAACACTGGAGAGGAATGCTCAGTTTCCGGCGCCGACTCCACACAAGGTCTTAGGCCCCGGCATGGACGGGAGCGGAATCCCGAGATGGCCCCTAGCAACTCGCATGGGGACTGGCCCTTCCTGAGGCCACCAGAGCGGGTCCCTGAGGTCCCCGTCGTAACTCGAGAAGACCTGCCGCACCTCGAGAATATCCAGGAGGTTCTCCCCTGCAGGCGAGAGGAGGCCCATTTCCGCAGAGGCTTCTCGGGGCTAATCACACCTCACCTCTGGAACGTCGAAAGGGTCCGTCACACCCTTGGTGCAACTCAAGAAGTTCCCCGACATACCCGTCTCCACTCGAGAGGAAACACGAGGGTCCCGCCCACATCCAGAGGAGCCCCGTTTCCGCCTAGTAGCTCGAGGTGACCGATCCTTTCCCTGCTTCATCGGGAAAGAATTCCCGGCGTTCCCGTCGCATCTCAAGGGGAGGCCCTCTCAACAGGAACGGCGAGAGGAACTCCAGGGTCGTGCCACCATTCCAAGAGTCCCGCAGATGTCTCTGTCCATTCCAGAGGAACCTCTTTTCCTTCACCGATTCGTCTTTCACGCCGAGGATCGACTCACACCAAGGTGGCACTTGGCACAGCCCTATGGGAAAGCCTCGTGGGAAAGCCTCGTGGGAAAGCCTCGAGGGCAAGCCTCGATGGAAAGCCACAGATCCCTTGATTCACGTGACAGGAAGCATGACCCTACTGCTGCAGCTCGGGAGGGAAGCGCACGTGCATGCCCCCACTCGAGACGAGGCCTGACTCCCCTGGGGAGACTCAGAGGCACCCCAAAATCCATGTCAACACTGGAAAGGAATGCTCAGTTTCCGGCCCCGACTCCACACTAGGTCTTAGGCCCCGGCATCGACGGGAGAGGAATCCCGAGATGGCCCCTAGCAACTCGCATGGGGAGTGGCCCTTCCTACGGCCACCAGAGCGGGTCCCTGAGGTCCCCGTCCTAACTCGAGAAGACCTGCCACAACTCGAGAATATCCAGGAGGTTCTCCCCTGCAGGCGAGATGAGGCCCATTTCCGCAGAGGATTCACGGGGCTAATCACACCTCACCACTGGAACGTCGAAAGGGTCCTTCCCACCCTTGGTGCAACTCAAGAAGTTCCCCGACATACCCGTCTCCACTCGAGGGGAAACACGAGGGTCCCGCCCACATCCAGAGGAGCCCCGTTTCCGCCTCGTAGCTCGAGGTGAGGGATCCTTTCCCTGCTTCTTCTGGAAAGAATTCCCCGCGTTCCCGTCGCATCTCAAGAGGAGGCCCTCTCATCAGGAACGGCGAGAGGAACTCCAGGGTCGTGCCACCATTCCAAGAGTCCCCCAGATGTCTCAGTCCATTCCAGAGGAACCTCTTTTCCCTTCACCGGCTCGTCTTTCACGCCGAGGATCGACTCACAGCAAGGTGGCACTTGGCACAGCCCTGTGGGAAAGCCTCGTGGGAAAGCCTCGAGGGAAAGCCTCGAGGGAAAGCCACAGATCCCTTGATCCACGTGACAGGAAGCGTGACCCTACTGCTGCAGCTCGGGAGGAAAGCTCACGTGCATGCCCCCACTCGAGACGAGGCCTGACTCCCCTGGGGAGACTTAGAGGCACCCCAAGATCCATGTCAACACTGGAGAGGAATGCTCAGTTTCCGGCGCCGACTCCACACAAGGTCTTAGGCCCCGGCATGGACGGGAGCGGAATCCCGAGATGGCCCCTAGCAACTCGCATGGGGACTGGCCCTTCCTGAGGCCACCAGAGCGGGTCCCTGAGGTCCCCGTCGTAACTCGAGAAGACCTGCCGCACCTCGAGAATATCCAGGAGGTTCTCCCCTGCAGGCGAGAGGAGGCCCATTTCCGCAGAGGCTTCTCGGGGCTAATCACACCTCACCTCTGGAACGTCGAAAGGGTCCGTCACACCCTTGGTGCAACTCAAGAAGTTCCCCGACATACCCGTCTCCACTCGAGAGGAAACACGAGGGTCCCGCCCACATCCAGAGGAGCCCCGTTTCCGCCTAGTAGCTCGAGGTGACGGATCCTTTCCCTGCTTCGTCGGGAAAGAATTCCCGGCGTTCCCGTCGGGTCTCAAGGGGAGGCCCTCTCAACAGGAACGGCGAGAGGAACTCCAGGGTCTTGCCACCATTCCAAGAGTCCCGCAGATGTCTCTGTCCATTCCAGAGGAACCTCTTTTCCTTCACCGATTCGTCTTTCACGCCGAGGATCGACTCACACCAAGGTGGCACTTGGCACAGCCCTATGGGAAAGCCTCGTGGGAAAGCCTCGTGGGAAAGCCTCGAGGGCAAGCCTCGAGGGAAAGCCACAGATCCCTTGATTCACGTGACAGGAAGCATGACCCTACTGCTGCAGCTCGGGAGGGAAGCGCACGTGCATGCCCCCACTCGAGACGAGGCCTGACTCCCCTGGGGAGACTCAGAGGCACCCCAAAATCCATGTCAACACTGGAAAGGAATGCTCAGGTTCCGGCCCCGACTCCACACTAGGTCTTAGGCCCCGGCATCGACGGGAGAGGAATCCCGAGATGGCCCCTAGCAACTCGCATGGGGACTGGCCCTTCCTGAGGCCACCAGAGCGGGTCCCTGAGGTCCCCGTCGTAACTCGAGAAGACCTGCCGCACCTCGAGAATATCCAGGAGGTTCTCCCCTGCAGGCGAGAGGAGGCCCATTTCCTCAGAGGCTTCTCGGGGCTAATCACACCTCACCTCTGGAACGTCGAAAGGGTCCGTCACACCCTTGGTGCAACTCAAGAAGTTCCCCGACATACCCGTCTCCACTCGAGAGGAAACACGAGGGTCCCGCCCACATCCAGAGGAGCCCCGTTTCCGCCTAGTAGCTCGAGGTGAAGGATCCTTTCCCTGCTTCGTCGGGAAAGAATTCCCGGCGTTCCCATCTCATCTCAAGAGGAGGCCCTCTCAACAGGAACGGCGAGAGGAACTCCAGGGTCGTGCCACCATTCCAAGAGTCCCCCAGATGTCTCTGTCCATTCCAGAGGAACCTCTTTTCCCTTCACCGGCTCGTCTTTCACGCCGAGGATCGACTCACACCAAGGTGGCACTTGGCACAGCCCTATGGGAAAGCCTCGTGGGAAAGCCTCGTGGGAAAGCCTCGAGGGCAAGCCTCGAGGGAAAGCCACAGATCCCTTGATTCACGTGACAGGAAGCATGACCCTACTGCTGCAGCTCGGGAGGGAAGCGCACGTGCATGCCCCCACTCGAGACGAGGCCTGACTCCCCTGGGGAGACTCAGAGGCACCCCAAAATCCATGTCAACACTGGAAAGGAATGCTCAGTTTCCGGCCCCGACTCCACACTAGGTCTTAGGCCCCGGCATCGACGGGAGAGGAATCCCGAGATGGCCCCTAGCAACTCGCATGGGGAGTGGCCCTTCCTACGGCCACCAGAGCGGGTCCCTGAGGTCCCCGTCCTAACTCGAGAAGACCTGCCACAACTCGAGAATATCCAGGAGGTTCTCCCCTGCAGGCGAGATGAGGCCCATTTCCGCAGAGGATTCACGGGGCTAATCACACCTCACCACTGGAACGTCGAAAGGGTCCTTCCCACCCTTGGTGCAACTCAAGAAGTTCCCCGACATACCCGTCTCCACTCGAGGGGAAACACGAGGGTCCCGCCCACATCCAGAGGAGCCCCGTTTCCGCCTCGTAGCTCGAGGTGAGGGATCCTTTCCCTGCTTCTTCTGGAAAGAATTCCCCGCGTTCCCGTCGCATCTCAAGAGGAGGCCCTCTCATCAGGAACGGCGAGAGGAACTCCAGGGTCGTGCCACCATTCCAAGAGTCCCCCAGATGTCTCAGTCCATTCCAGAGGAACCTCTTTTCCCTTCACCGGCTCGTCTTTCACGCCGAGGATCGACTCACAGCAAGGTGGCACTTGGCACAGCCCTGTGGGAAAGCCTCGTGGGAAAGCCTCGAGGGAAAGCCTCGAGGGAAAGCCACAGATCCCTTGATCCACGTGACAGGAAGCGTGACCCTACTGCTGCAGCTCGGGAGGAAAGCTCACGTGCATGCCCCCACTCGAGACGAGGCCTGACTCCCCTGGGGAGACTTAGAGGCACCCCAAGATCCATGTCAACACTGGAGAGGAATGCTCAGTTTCCGGCGCCGACTCCACACAAGGTCTTAGGCCCCGGCATGGACGGGAGCGGAATCCCGAGATGGCCCCTAGCAACTCGCATGGGGACTGGCCCTTCCTGAGGCCACCAGAGCGGGTCCCTGAGGTCCCCGTCGTAACTCGAGAAGACCTGCCGCACCTCGAGAATATCCAGGAGGTTCTCCCCTGCAGGCGAGAGGAGGCCCATTTCCGCAGAGGCTTCTCGGGGCTAATCACACCTCACCTCTGGAACGTCGAAAGGGTCCGTCACACCCTTGGTGCAACTCAAGAAGTTCCCCGACATACCCGTCTCCACTCGAGAGGAAACACGAGGGTCCCGCCCACATCCAGAGGAGCCCCGTTTCCGCCTAGTAGCTCGAGGTGACGGATCCTTTCCCTGCTTCGTCGGGAAAGAATTCCCGGCGTTCCCGTCGGGTCTCAAGGGGAGGCCCTCTCAACAGGAACGGCGAGAGGAACTCCAGGGTCTTGCCACCATTCCAAGAGTCCCGCAGATGTCTCTGTCCATTCCAGAGGAACCTCTTTTCCTTCACCGATTCGTCTTTCACGCCGAGGATCGACTCACACCAAGGTGGCACTTGGCACAGCCCTATGGGAAAGCCTCGTGGGAAAGCCTCGTGGGAAAGCCTCGAGGGCAAGCCTCGAGGGAAAGCCACAGATCCCTTGATTCACGTGACAGGAAGCATGACCCTACTGCTGCAGCTCGGGAGGGAAGCGCACGTGCATGCCCCCACTCGAGACGAGGCCTGACTCCCCTGGGGAGACTCAGAGGCACCCCAAAATCCATGTCAACACTGGAAAGGAATGCTCAGGTTCCGGCCCCGACTCCACACTAGGTCTTAGGCCCCGGCATCGACGGGAGAGGAATCCCGAGATGGCCCCTAGCAACTCGCATGGGGACTGGCCCTTCCTGAGGCCACCAGAGCGGGTCCCTGAGGTCCCCGTCGTAACTCGAGAAGACCTGCCGCACCTCGAGAATATCCAGGAGGTTCTCCCCTGCAGGCGAGAGGAGGCCCATTTCCTCAGAGGCTTCTCGGGGCTAATCACACCTCACCTCTGGAACGTCGAAAGGGTCCGTCACACCCTTGGTGCAACTCAAGAAGTTCCCCGACATACCCGTCTCCACTCGAGAGGAAACACGAGGGTCCCGCCCACATCCAGAGGAGCCCCGTTTCCGCCTAGTAGCTCGAGGTGAAGGATCCTTTCCCTGCTTCGTCGGGAAAGAATTCCCGGCGTTCCCATCTCATCTCAAGAGGAGGCCCTCTCAACAGGAACGGCGAGAGGAACTCCAGGGTCGTGCCACCATTCCAAGAGTCCCCCAGATGTCTCTGTCCATTCCAGAGGAACCTCTTTTCCCTTCACCGGCTCGTCTTTCACGCCGAGGATCGACTCACACCAAGGTGGCACTTGGCACAGCCCTATGGGAAAGCCTCGTGGGAAAGCCTCGTGGGAAAGCCTCGAGGGCAAGCCTCGAGGGAAAGCCACAGATCCCTTGATTCACGTGACAGGAAGCATGACCCTACTGCTGCAGCTCGGGAGGGAAGCGCACGTGCATGCCCCCACTCGAGACGAGGCCTGACTCCCCTGGGGAGACTCAGAGGCACCCCAAAATCCATGTCAACACTGGAAAGGAATGCTCAGGTTCCGGCCCCGACTCCACACTAGGTCTTAGGCCCCGGCATCGACGGGAGAGGAATCCCGAGATGGCCCCTAGCAACTCGCATGGGGACTGGCCTTTCCTGAGGCCACCAGAGCGGGTCCCTGAGGTCCCCGTCCTAACTCGAGAAGACCTGCCACAACTCGAGAATATCCAGGAGGTTCTCCCCAGCAGGCGAGATGAGGCCCATTTCCGCAGAGGATTCACGGGGCTAATCACACCTCACCACTGGAACGTCGAAAGGGTCCTTCCCACCCTTGGTGCAACTCAAGAAGTTCCCCGACATACCCGTCTCCACTCGAGGGGAAACACGAGGGTCCCGCCCACATCCAGAGGAGCCCCGTTTCCGCCTCGTAGCTCGAGGTGAGGGATCCTTTCCCTGCTTCTTTGGGAAAGAATTCCCCGCGTTCCCGTCGCATCTCAAGAGGAGGCCCTCTCATCAGGAACGGCGAGAGGAACTCCAGGGTCGTGCCACCATTCCAAGAGTCCCCCAGATGTCTCAGTCCATTCCAGAGGAACCTCTTTTCCCTTCACCGGCTCGTCTTTCACGCCGAGGATCGACTCACAGCAAGGTGGCACTTGGCACAGCCCTGTGGGAAAGCCTCGTGGGAAAGCCTCGAGGGAAAGCCTCGAGGGAAAGCCACAGATCCCTTGATCCACGTGACAGGAAGCGTGACCCTACTGCTGCAGCTCGGGAGGAAAGCTCACGTGCATGCCCCCACTCGAGACGAGGCCTGACTCCCCTGGGGAGACTTAGAGGCACCCCAAGATCCATGTCAACACTGGAGAGGAATGCTCAGTTTCCTACGCCGACTCCACACAAGGTCTTAGGCCCCGGCATGGACGGGAGCGGAATCCCGAGATGGCCCCTAGCAACTCGCATGGGGACTGGCCCTTCCTGAGGCCACCAGAGCGGGTCCCTGAGGTCCCCGTCGTAACTCGAGAAGACCTGCCGCACCTCGAGAATATCCAGGAGGTTCTCCCCTGCAGGCGAGAGGAGGCCCATTTCCGCAGAGGCTTCTCGGGGCTAATCACACCTCACCTCTGGAACGTCGAAAGGGTCCGTCACACCCTTGGTGCAACTCAAGAAATTCCCCGACATACCCGTCTCCACTCGAGAGGAAACACGAGGGTCCCGCCCACATCCAGAGGAGCCCCGTTTCCGCCTAGTAGCTCGAGGTGACGGATCCTTTCCCTGCTTCGTCGGGAAAGAATTCCCGGCGTTCCCGTCTCATCTCAAGAGGAGGCCCTCTCAACAGGAACGGCGAGAGGAACTCCAGGGTCGTGCCACCATTCCAAGAGTCCCCCAGATGTCTCTGTCCATTCCAGAGGAACCTCTTTTCCCTTCACCGGCTCGTCTTTCACGCCGAGGATCGACTCACACCAAGGTGGCACTTGGCACAGCCCTATGGGAAAGCCTCGTGGGAAAGCCTCGTGGGAAAGCCTCGAGGGCAAGCCTCGAGGGAAAGCCACAGATCCCTTGATTCACGTGACAGGAAGCATGACCCTACTGCTGCAGCTCGGGAGGGAAGCGCACGTGCATGCCCCCACTCGAGACGAGGCCTGACTCCCCTGGGGAGACTCAGAGGCACCCCAAAATCCATGTCAACACTGGAAAGGAATGCTCAGGTTCCGGCCCCGACTCCACACTAGGTCTTAGGCCCCGGCATCGACGGGAGAGGAATCCCGAGATGGCCCCTAGCAACTCGCATGGGGAGTGGCCCTTCCTGCGGCCACCAGAGCGGGTCCCTGAGGTCCCCGTCCTGACTCGAGAAGACCTGCCACAACTCGAGAATATCCAGGAGGTTCTCCCCTGCAGGCGAGATGAGGCCCATTTCCGCAGAGGATTCACGGGGCTAATCACACCTCACCACTGGAACGTCGAAAGGGTCCTTCCCACCCTTGGTGCAACTCAAGAATTTCCCCGACATACCCGTCTCCACTCGAGGGGAAATACGAGGGTCCCGCCCACATCCAGAGGAGCCCCGTTTCCGCCTCGTAGCTCGAGGTGAGGGATCCTTTCCCTGCTTCTTCTGGAAAGAATTCCCCGCGTTCCCGTCGCATCTCAAGAGGAGGCCCTCTCATCAGGAACGGCGAGAGGAACTCCAGGGTCGTGCCACCATTCCAAGAGTCCCCCAGATGTCTCAGTCCATTCCAGAGGAACCTCTTTTCCCTTCACCGGCTCGTCTTTCACGCCGAGGATCGACTCACAGCAAGGTGGCACTTGGCACAGCCCTGTGGGAAAGCCTCGTGGGAAAGCCTCGAGGGAAAGCCTCGAGGGAAAGCCACAGATCCCTTGATCCACGTGACAGGAAGCGTGACCCTACTGCTGCAGCTCGGGAGGAAAGCTCACGTGCATGCCCCCACTCGAGACGAGGCCTGACTCCCCTGGGGAGACTTAGAGGCACCCCAAGATCCATGTCAACACTGGAGAGGAATGCTCAGTTTCCGGCGCCGACTCCACACAAGGTCTTAGGCCCCGGCATGGACGGGAGCGGAATCCCGAGATGGCCCCTAGCAACTCGCATGGGGACTGGCCCTTCCTGAGGCCACCAGAGCGGGTCCCTGAGGTCCCCGTCGTAACTCGAGAAGACCTGCCGCACCTCGAGAATATCCAGGAGGTTCTCCCCTGCAGGCTAGAGGAGGCCCATTTCCGCAGAGGCTTCTCGGGGCTAATCACACCTCACCTCTGGAACGTCGAAAGGGTCCGTCACACCCTTGGTGCAACTCAAGAAGTTCCCCGACATACCCGTCTCCACTCGAGAGGAAACACGAGGGTCCCGCCCACATCCAGAGGAGCCCCGTTTCCGCCTAGTAGCTCGAGGTGACCGATCCTTTCCCTGCTTCGTCGGGAAAGAATTCCCGGCGTTCCTGTCGCGTCTCAAGGGGAGGCCCTCTCAACAGGAACGGCGAGAGGAACTCCAGGGTCGTGCCACCATTCCAAGAGTCCCGCAGATGTCTCTGTCCATTCCAGAGGAACCTCTTTTCCTTCACCGATTCGTCTTTCACGCTGAGGATCGACTCACACCAAGGTGGCACTTGGCACAGCCCTATGGGAAAGCCTCGTGGGAAAGCCTCGTGGGAAAGCCTCGAGGGCAAGCCTCGATGGAAAGCCACAGATCCCTTGATTCACGTGACAGGAAGCATGACCCTACAGCTGCAGCTCGGGAGGGAAGCGCACGTGCATGCCCCCACTCGAGACGAGGCCTGACTCCCCTGGGGAGACTCAGAGGCACCCCAAAATCCATGTCAACACTGGAAAGGAATGCTCAGGTTCCGGCCCCGACTCCACACTAGGTCTTAGGCCCCGGCATCGACAGGAGAGGAATCCCGAGATGGCCCCTAGCAACTCGCATGGGGACTGGCCCTTCCTGAGGCCACCAGAGCGGGTCCCTGAGGTCCCCGTCCTAACTCGAGAAGACCTGCCACAACTCGAGAATATCCAGGAGGTTCTCCCCTGCAGGCGAGATGAGGCCCATTTCCGCAGAGGATTCACGGGGCTAATCACACCTCACCACTGGAACGTCGAAAGGGTCCTTCCCACCCTTGGTGCAACTCAAGAATTTCCCCGACATACCCGTCTCCACTCGAGGGGAAACACGAGGGTCCCGCCCACATCCAGAGGAGCCCCGTTTCCGCCTCGTAGCTCGAGGTGAGGGATCCTTTCCCTGCTTCTTCTGGAAAGAATTCCCCGCGTTCCCGTCGCATCTCAAGAGGAGGCCCTCTCATCAGGAACGGCGAGAGGAACTCCAGGGTCGTGCCACCATTCCAAGAGTCCCCCAGATGTCTCAGTCCATTCCAGAGGAACCTCTTTTCCCTTCACCGGCTCGTCTTTCACGCCGAGGATCGACTCACAGCAAGGTGGCACTTGGCACAGCCCTGTGGGAAAGCCTCGTGGGAAAGCCTCGAGGGAAAGCCTCGAGGGAAAGCCACAGATCCCTTGATCCACGTGACAGGAAGCGTGACCCTACTGCTGCAGCTCGGGAGGAAAGCTCACGTGCATGCCCCCACTCGAGACGAGGCCTGACTCCCCTGGGGAGACTTAGAGGCACCCCAAGATCCATGTCAACACTGGAGAGGAATGCTCAGTTTCCGGCGCCGACTCCACACAAGGTCTTAGGCCCCGGCATGGACGGGAGCGGAATCCCGAGATGGCCCCTAGCAACTCGCATGGGGACTGGCCCTTCCTGAGGCCACCAGAGCGGGTCCCTGAGGTCCCCGTCGTAACTCGAGAAGACCTGCCGCACCTCGAGAATATCCAGGAGGTTCTCCCCTGCAGGCGAGAGGAGGCCCATTTCCGCAGAGGCTTCTCGGGGCTAATCACACCTCACCTCTGGAACGTCGAAAGGGTCCGTCACACCCTTGGTGCAACTCAAGAAGTTCCCCGACATACCCGTCTCCACTCGAGAGGAAACACGAGGGTCCCGCCCACATCCAGAGGAGCCCCGTTTCCGCCTAGTAGCTCGAGGTGACCGATCCTTTCCCTGCTTCGTCGGGAAAGAATTCCCGGCGTTCCTGTCGCGTCTCAAGGGGAGGCCCTCTCAACAGGAACGGCGAGAGGAACTCCAGGGTCGTGCCACCATTCCAAGAGTCCCGCAGATGTCTCTGTCCATTCCAGAGGAACCTCTTTTCCTTCACCGATTCGTCTTTCACGCCGAGGATCGACTCACACCAAGGTGGCACTTGGCACAGCCCTATGGGAAAGCCTCGTGGGAAAGCCTCGTGGGAAAGCCTCGAGGGCAAGCCTCGATGGAAAGCCACAGATCCCTTGATTCACGTGACAGGAAGCATGACCCTACAGCTGCAGCTCGGGAGGGAAGCGCACGTGCATGCCCCCACTCGAGACGAGGCCTGACTCCCCTGGGGAGACTCAGAGGCACCCCAAAATCCATGTCAACACTGGAAAGGAATGCTCAGGTTCCGGCCCCGACTCCACACTAGGTCTTAGGCCCCGGCATCGACAGGAGAGGAATCCCGAGATGGCCCCTAGCAACTCGCATGGGGACTGGCCCTTCATGCGGCCACCAGAGCGGGTCCCTGAGGTCCCCGTCCTAACTCGAGAAGACCTGCCACAACTCGAGAATATCCAGGAGGTTCTCCCCTGCAGGCGAGATGAGGCCCATTTCCGCAGAGGATTCACGGGGCTAATCACACCTCACCACTGGAACGTCGAAAGGGTCCTTCCCACCCTTGGTGCAACTCAAGAATTTCCCCGACATACCCGTCACCACTCGAGAGGAAACACGAGGGTCCGCCCACATCCAGAGGAGCCCCGTTTCCGCCTCGTAGCTCGAGGTGAGGGATCCTTTCCCTGCTTCTTCTGGAAAGAATTCCCCGCGTTCCCGTCGCATCTCAAGAGGAGGCCCTCTCATCAGGAACGGCGAGAGGAACTCCAGGGTCGTGCCACCATTCCAAGAGTCCCCCAGATGTCTCAGTCCATTCCAGAGGAACCTCTTTTCCCTTCACCGGCTCGTCTTTCACGCCGAGGATCGACTCACAGCAAGGTGGCACTTGGCACAGCCCTGTGGGAAAGCCTCGTGGGAAAGCCTCGAGGGAAAGCCTCGAGGGAAAGCCACAGATCCCTTGATCCACGTGACAGGAAGCGTGACCCTACTGCTGCAGCTCGGGAGGAAAGCTCACGTGCATGCCCCCACTCGAGACGAGGCCTGACTCCCCTGGGGATACTTAGAGGCAACCCAAGATCCATGTCAACACTGGAGAGGAATGCTCAGTTTCCGGCGCCGACTCCACACAAGGTCTTAGGCCCCGGCATGGACGGGAGCGGAATCCCGAGATGGCCCCTAGCAACTCGCATGGGGACTGGCCCTTCCTGAGGCCACCAGAGCGGGTCCCTGAGGTCCCCGTCGTAACTCGAGAAGACCTGCCGCACCTCGAGAATATCCAGGAGGTTCTCCCCTGCAGGCGAGATGAGGCCCATTTCCGCAGAGGCTTCTCTTGGCTAATCACACCTCACCTCTGGAACGTCGAAAGGGTCCGTCACACCCTTGGTGCAACTCAAGAAGTTCCCCGACATACCCGTCTCCACTCGAGAGGAAACACGAGGGTCCCGCCCACATCCAGAGGAGCCCCGTTTCCGCCTAGTAGCTCGAGGTGACGGATCCTTTCCCTGCTTCCTCGGGAAAGAATTCCCGGCGTTCCCATCTCATCTCAAGAGGAGGCCCTCTCAACAGGAACGGCGAGAGGAACTCCAGGGTCGTGCCACCATTCCAAGAGTCCCCCAGATGTCTCTGTCCATTCCAGAGGAACCTCTTTTCCCTTCACCGGCTCGTCTTTCACGCCGAGGATCGACTCACACCAAGGTGGCACTTGGCACAGCCCTATGGGAAAGCCTCGTGGGAAAGCCTCGTGGGAAAGCCTCGAGGGCAAGCCTCGAGGGAAAGCCACAGATCCCTTGATTCACGTGACAGGAAGCATGACCCTACTGCTGCAGCTCGGGAGGGAAGCGCACGTGCATGCCCCCACTCGAGACGAGGCCTGACTCCCCTGGGGAGACTCAGAGGCACCCCAAAATCCATGTCAACACTGGAAAGGAATGCTCAGGTTCCGGCCCCGACTCCACACTAGGTCTTAGGCCCCGGCATCGACGGGAGAGGAATCCCGAGATGGCCCCTAGCAACTCGCATGGGGACTGGCCCTTCCTGCGGCCACCAGAGCGGGTCCCTGAGGTCCCCGTCCTGACTCGAGAAGACCTGCCACAACTCGAGAATATCCAGGAGGTTCTCCCCTGCAGGCGAGATGAGGCCCATTTCCGCAGAGGATTCACGGGGCTAATCACACCTCACCACTGGAACGTCGAAAGGGTCCTTCCCACCCTTGGTGCAACTCAAGAATTTCCCCGACATACCCGTCTCCACTCGAGGGGAAACACGAGGGTCCCGCCCACATCCAGAGGAGCCCCGTTTCCGCCTCGTAGCTCGAGGTGAGGGATCCTTTCCCTGCTTCTTCTGGAAAGAATTCCCCGCGTTCCCGTCGCATCTCAAGAGGAGGCCCTCTCATCAGGAACGGCGAGAGGAACTCCAGGGTCGTGCCACCATTCCAAGAGTCCCCCAGATGTCTCAGTCCATTCCAGAGGAACCTCTTTTCCCTTCACCGGCTCGTCTTTCACGCCGAGGATCGACTCACAGCAAGGTGGCACTTGGCACAGCCCTGTGGGAAAGCCTCGTGGGAAAGCCTCGAGGGAAAGCCTCGAGGGAAAGCCACAGATCCCTTGATCCACGTGACAGGAAGCGTGACCCTACTGCTGCAGCTCGGGAGGAAAGCTCACGTGCATGCCCCCACTCGAGACGAGGCCTGACTCCCCTGGGGAGACTTAGAGGCACCCCAAGATCCATGTCAACACTGGAGAGGAATGCTCAGTTTCCGGCGCCGACTCCACACAAGGTCTTAGGCCCCGGCATGGACGGGAGAGGAATCCCGAGATGGCCCCTAGCAACTCGCATGGGGACTGGCCCTTCCTGAGGCCACCAGAGCGGGTCCCTGAGGTCCCCGTCGTAACTCGAGAAGACCTGCCGCACCTCGAGAATATCCAGGAGGTTCTCCCCTGCAGGCGAGAGGAGGCCCATTTCCGCAGAGGCTTCTCGGGGCTAATCACACCTCACCTCTGGAACGTCGAAAGGGTCCGTCACACCCTTGGTGCAACTCAAGAAGTTCCCCGACATACCCGTCTCCACTCGAGAGGAAACACGAGGGTCCCGCCCACATCCAGAGGAGCCCCGTTTCCGCCTAGTAGCTCGAGGTGACGGATCCTTTCCCTGCTTCGTCGGGAAAGAATTCCCGGCGTTCCCATCTCATCTCAAGAGGAGGCCCTCTCAACAGGAACGGCGAGAGGAACTCCAGGGTCGTGCCACCATTCCAAGAGTCCCCCAGATGTCTCTGTCCATTCCAGAGGAACCTCTTTTCCCTTCACCGGCTCGTCTTTCACGCCGAGGATCGACTCACACCAAGGTGGCACTTGGCACAGCCCTATGGGAAAGCCTCGTGGGAAAGCCTCGTGGGAAAGCCTCGAGGGCAAGCCTCGAGGGAAAGCCACAGATCCCTTGATTCACGTGACAGGAAGCATGACCCTACTGCTGCAGCTCGGGAGGGAAGCGCACGTGCATGCCCCCACTCGAGACGAGGCCTGACTCCCCTGGGGAGACTCTGAGGCACCCCAAAATCCATGTCAACACTGGAAAGGAATGCTCAGGTTCCGGCCCCGACTCCACACTAGGTCTTAGGCCCCGGCATCGACGGGAGAGGAATCCCGAGATGGCCCCTAGCAACTCGCATGGGGACTGGCCTTTCCTGAGGCCACCAGAGCGGGTCCCTGAGGTCCCCGTCCTAACTCGAGAAGACCTGCCACAACTCGAGAATATCCAGGAGGTTCTCCCCTGCAGGCGAGATGAGGCCCATTTCCGCAGAGGATTCACGGGGCTAATCACACCTCACCACTGGAACGTCGAAAGGGTCCTTCCCACCCTTGGTGCAACTCAAGAATTTCCCCGACATACCCGTCTCCACTCGAGGGGAAACACGAGTGTCCCGCCCACATCCAGAGGAGCCCCGTTTCCGCCTCGTAGCTCGAGGTGAGGGATCCTTTCCCTGCTTCTTTGGGAAAGAATTCCCCGCGTTCCCGTCGCATCTCAAGAGGAGGCCCTCTCATCAGGAACGGCGAGAGGAACTCCAGGGTCGTGCCACCATTCCAAGAGTCCCCCAGATGTCTCAGTCCATTCCAGAGGAACCTCTTTTCCCTTCACCGGCTCGTCTTTCACGCCGAGGATCGACTCACAGCAAGGTGGCACTTGGCACAGCCCTGTGGGAAAGCCTCGTGGGAAAGCCTCGTGGGAAAGCCTCGAGGGCAAGCCTCGAGGGAAAGCCACAGATCCCTTGATTCACGTGACAGGAAGCATGACCCTACTGCTGCAGCTCGGGAGGGAAGCGCACGTGCATGCCCCCACTCGAGACGAGGCCTGACTCCCCTGGGGAGACTCAGAGGCACCCCAAAATCCATGTCAACACTGGAGAGGAATGCTCAGGTTCCGGCCCCGACTCCACACTAGGTCTTAGGCCCCGGCATCGACGGGAGAGGAATCCCGAGATGGCCCCTAGCAACTCGCATGGGGACTGGCCCTTCCTGAGGCCACCAGAGCGGGTCCCTGAGGTCCCCGTCGTAACTCGAGAAGACCTGCCGCACCTCGAGAATATCCAGGAGGTTCTCCCCTGCAGGCGAGAGGAGGACCATTTCCGCAGAGGCTTCTCGGGGCTAATCACACCTCACCTCTGGAACGTCGAAAGGGTCCGTCACACCCTTGGTGCAACTCAAGAAGTTCCCCGACATACCCGTCTCCACTCGAGAGGAAACACGAGGGTCCCGCCCACATCCAGAGGAGCCCCGTTTCCGCCTAGTAGCTCGAGGTGACGGATCCTTTCCCTGCTTCGTCGGGAAAGAATTCCCGGCGTTCCCGTCTCATCTCAAGAGGAGGCCCTCTCAACAGGAACGGCGAGAGGAACTCCAGGGTCGTGCCACCATTCCAAGAGTCCCCCAGATGTCTCTGTCCATTCCAGAGGAACCTCTTTTCCCTTCACCGGCTCGTCTTTCACGCCGAGGATCGACTCACACCAAGGTGGCACTTGGCACAGCCCTATGGGAAAGCCTCGTGGGAAAGCCTCGTGGGAAAGCCTCGAGGGCAAGCCTCGAGGGAAAGCCACAGATCCCTTGATTCACGTGACAGGAAGCATGACCCTACTGCTGCAGCTCGGGAGGGAAGCGCACGTGCATGCCCCCACTCGAGACGAGGCCTGACTCCCCTGGGGAGACTCAGAGGCACCCCAAAATCCATGTCAACACTGGAAAGGAATGCTCAGGTTCCGGCCCCGACTCCACACTAGGTCTTAGGCCCCGGCTTGGACGGGAGAGGAATCCCGAGATGGCCCCTAGCAACTCGCATGGGGAGTGGCCCTTCCTGCGGCCACCAGAGCGGGTCCCTGAGGTCCCCGTCCTGACTCGAGAAGACCTGCCACAACTCGAGAATATCCAGGAGGTTCTCCCCTGCAGGCGAGATGAGGCCCATTTCCGCAGAGGATTCACGGGGCTAATCACACCTCACCACTGGAACGTCGAAAGGGTCCTTCCCACCCTTGGTGCAACTCAAGAAGTTCCCCGACATACCCGTCTCCACTCGAGGGGAAACACGAGGGTCCCGCCCACATCCAGAGGAGCCCCGTTTCCGCCTCATAGCTCGAGGTGAGGGATCCTTTCCCTGCTACTTCTGGAAAGAATTCCCCGCGTTCCCGCCGCATCTCAAGAGGAGGCCCTCTCATCAGGAACGGCGAGAGGAACTCCAGGGTCGTGCCACCATTCCAAGAGTCCCCCAGATGTCTCAGTCCATTCCAGAGGAACCTCTTTTCCCTTCACCGGCTCGTCTTTCACGCCGAGGATCGACTCACAGCAAGGTGGCACTTGGCACAGCCCTGTGGGAAAGCCTCGTGGGAAAGCCTCGAGGGAAAGCCTCGAGGGAAAGCCACAGATCCCTTGATCCACGTGACAGGAAGCGTGACCCTACTGCTGCAGCTCCGGAGGAAAGCTCACGTGCATGCCCCCACTCGAGATGAGGCCTGACTCCCCTGGGGAGACTTAGAGGCACCCCAAGATCCATGTCAACACTGGAGAGGAATGCTCAGTTTCCGGCGCCGACTCCACACAAGGTCTTAGGCCCCGGCATGGACGGGAGCGGAATCCCGAGATGGCCCCTAGCAACTCGCATGGGGACTGGCCCTTCCTGAGGCCACCAGAGCGCGTCCCTGAAGTCCCCGTCGTAACTCGAGAAGACCTGCCGCACCTCGAGGATATCCAGGAGGTTCTCCCCTGCAGGCGAGAGGAGGCCCATTTCCGCAGAGGCTTCTCGGGGCTAATCACACCTCACCTCTGGAACGTCGAAAGGGTCCGTCACACCCTTGGTGCAACTCAAGAAATTCCCCGACATACCCGTCTCCACTCGAGAGGAAACACGAGGGTCCCGCCCACATCCAGAGGAGCCCCGTTTCCGCCTAGTAGCTCGAGGTGACCGATCCTTTCCCTGCTTCGTCGGGAAAGAATTCCCGGCGTTCCCGTCTCATCTCAAGAGGAGGCCCTCTCAACAGGAACGGCGAGAGGAACTCCAGGGTCGTGCCACCATTCCAAGAGTCCCCCAGATGTCTCAGTCCATTCCAGAGGAACCTCTTTTCCCTTCACCGGCTCGTCTTTCACGCCGAGGATCGACTCACACCAAGGTGGCACTTGGCACAGCCCTATGGGAAAGCCTCGTGGGAAAGCCACGTGGGAAAGCCTCGAGGGCAAGCCTCGAGGGAAAGCCACAGATCCCTTGATTCACGTGACAGGAAGCATGACCCTACTGCTGCAGCTCGGGAGGGAAGCGCACGTGCATGCCCCCACACGAGACGAGGCCTGACTCCCCTGGGGAGACTCAGAGGCACCCCAAAATCCATGTCAACACTGGAAAGGAATGCTCAGGTTCCGGCCCCGACTCCACACTAGGTCTTAGGCCCCGGCATCGACGGGAGAGGAATCCCGAGATGGCCCCTAGCAACTCGCATGGGGAGTGGCCCTTCCTGCGGCCACCAGAGCGGGTCCCTGAGGTCCCCGTCCTGACTCGAGAAGACCTGCCACAACTCGAGAATATCCAGGAGGTTCTCCCCTGCAGGCGAGATGAGGCCCATTTCCGCAGAGGATTCACGGGGCTAATCACACCTCACCACTGGAACGTCGAAAGGGTCCTTCCCACCCTTGGTGCAACTCAAGAATTTCCCCGACATACCCGTCTCCACTCGAGGGGAAACACGAGGGTCCCGCCCACATCCAGAGGAGCCCCGTTTCCGCCTCGTAGCTCGAGGTGAGGGATCCTTTCCCTGCTTCTTCTGGAAAGAATTCCCCGCGTTCCCGTCGCATCTCAAGAGGAGGCCCTCTCATCAGGAACGGCGAGAGGAACTCCAGGGTCGTGCCACCATTCCAAGAGTCCCCCAGATGTCTCAGTCCATTCCAGAGGAACCTCTTTTCCCTTCACCGGCTCGTCTTTCACGCCGAGGATCGACTCACAGCAAGGTGGCACTTGGCACAGCCCTGTGGGAAAGCCTCGTGGGAAAGCCTCGAGGGAAAGCCTCGATGGAAAGCCACAGATCCCTTGATCCACGTGACAGGAAGCGTGACCCTACTGCTGCAGCTCGGGAGGAAAGCTCACGTGCATGCCCCCACTCGAGACGAGGCCTGACTCCCCTGGGGAGACTTAGAGGCACCCCAAGATCCATGTCAACACTGGAGAGGAATGCTCAGTTTCCGGCGCCGACTCCACACAAGGTCTTAGGCCCCGGCATGGACGGGAGCGGAATCCCGAGATGGCCCCTAGCAACTCGCATGGGGACTGGCCCTTCCTGAGGCCACCAGAGCGGGTCCCTGAGGTCCCCGTCGTAACTCGAGAAGACCTGCCGCACCTCGAGAATATCCAGGAGGTTCTCCCCTGCAGGCGAGAGGAGGCCCATTTCCGCAGAGGCTTCTCGGGGCTAATCACACCTCACCTCTGGAACGTCGAAAGGGTCCGTCACACCCTTGGTGCAACTCAAGAAGTTCCCCGACATACCCGTCTCCACTCGAGAGGAAACACGAGGGTCCCGCCCACATCCAGAGGAGCCCCGTTTCCGCCTAGTAGCTCGAGGTGACCGATCCTTTCCCTGCTTCGTCGGGAAAGAATTCCCGGCGTTCCTGTCGCGTCTCAAGGGGAGGCCCTCTCAACAGGAACGGCGAGAGGAACTCCAGGGTCTTGCCACCATTCCAAGAGTCCCGCAGATGTCTCTGTCCATTCCAGAGGAACCTCTTTTCCTTCACCGATTCGTCTTTCACGCCGAGGATCGACTCACACCAAGGTGGCACTTGGCACAGCCCTATGGGAAAGCCTCGTGGGAAAGCCTCGTGGGAAAGCCTCGAGGGCAAGCCTCGATGGAAAGCCACAGATCCCTTGATTCACGTGACAGGAAGCATGACCCTACTGCTGCAGCTCGGGAGGGAAGCGCACGTGCATGCCCCCACTCGAGACGAGGCCTGACTCCCCTGGGGAGACTCAGAGGCACCCCAAAATCCATGTCAACACTGGAAAGGAATGCTCAGGTTCCGGCCCCGACTCCACACTAGGTCTTAGGCCCCGGCATCGACAGGAGAGGAATCCCGAGATGGCCCCTAGCAACTCACATGGGGAGTGGCCCTTCCTGCGGCCACCAGAGCGGGTCCCTGAGGTCCCCGTCCTGACTCGAGAAGACCTGCCACAACTCGAGAATATCCAGGAGGTTCTCCCCTGCAGGCGAGATGAGGCCCATTTCCGCAGAGGATTCACGGGGCTAATCACACCTCACCACTGGAACGTCGAAAGGGTCCTTCCCACCCTTGGTGCAACTCAAGAATTTCCCCGACATACCCGTCTCCACTCGAGGGGAAACACGAGGGTCCCGCCCACATCCAGAGGAGCCCCGTTTCCGCCTCGTAGCTCGAGGTGAGGGATCCTTTCCCTGCTTCTTCTGGAAAGAATTCCCCGCGTTCCCGTCGCATCTCAAGAGGAGGCCCTCTCATCAGGAACGGCGAGAGGAACTCCAGGGTCGTGCCACCATTCCAAGAGTCCCCCAGATGTCTCAGTCCATTCCAGAGGAACCTCTTTTCCCTTCACCGGCTCGTCTTTCACGCCGAGGATCGACTCACAGCAAGGTGGCACTTGGCACAGCCCTGTGGGAAAGCCTCGTGGGAAAGCCTCGAGGGAAAGCCTCGATGGAAAGCCACAGATCCCTTGATCCACGTGACAGGAAGCGTGACCCTACTGCTGCAGCTCGGGAGGAAAGCTCACGTGCATGCCCCCACTCGAGACGAGGCCTGACTCCCCTGGGGAGACTTAGAGGCACCCCAAGATCCATGTCAACACTGGAGAGGAATGCTCAGTTTCCGGCGCCGACTCCACACAAGGTCTTAGGCCCCGGCATGGACGGGAGCGGAATCCCGAGATGGCCCCTAGCAACTCGCATGGGGACTGGCCCTTCCTGAGGCCACCAGAGCGGGTCCCTGAGGTCCCCGTCGTAACTCGAGAAGACCTGCCGCACCTCGAGAATATCCAGGAGGTTCTCCCCTGCAGGCGAGAGGAGGCCCATTTCCGCAGAGGCTTCTCGGGGCTAATCACACCTCACCTCTGGAACGTCGAAAGGGTCCGTCACACCCTTGGTGCAACTCAAGAAGTTCCCCGACATACCCGTCTCCACTCGAGAGGAAACACGAGGGTCCCGCCCACATCCAGAGGAGCCCCGTTTCCGCCTAGTAGCTCGAGGTGACCGATCCTTTCCCTGCTTCGTCGGGAAAGAATTCCCGGCGTTCCTGTCGCGTCTCAAGGGGAGGCCCTCTCAACAGGAACGGCGAGAGGAACTCCAGGGTCTTGCCACCATTCCAAGAGTCCCGCAGATGTCTCTGTCCATTCCAGAGGAACCTCTTTTCCTTCACCGATTCGTCTTTCACGCCGAGGATCGACTCACACCAAGGTGGCACTTGGCACAGCCCTATGGGAAAGCCTCGTGGGAAAGCCTCGTGGGAAAGCCTCGAGGGCAAGCCTCGATGGAAAGCCACAGATCCCTTGATTCACGTGACAGGAAGCATGACCCTACAGCTGCAGCTCGGGAGGGAAGCGCACGTGCATGCCCCCACTCGAGACGAGGCCTGACTCCCCTGGGGAGACTCTGAGGCACCCTAAAATCCATGTCAACACTGGAAAGGAATGCTCAGGTTCCGGCCCCGACTCCACACTAGGTCTTAGGCCCCGGCATCGACGGGAGAGGAATCCCGAGATGGCCCCTAGCAACTCGCATGGGGACTGGCCTTTCCTGAGGCCACCAGAGCGGGTCCCTGAGGTCCCCGTCCTGACTCGAGAAGACCTGCCACAACTCGAGAATATCCAGGAGGTTCTCCCCTGCAGGCGAGATGAGGCCCATTTCCGCAGAGGATTCACGGGGCTAATCACACCTCACCACTGGAACGTCGAAAGGGTCCTTCCCACCCTTGGTGCAACTCAAGAATTTCCCCGACATACCCGTCTCCACTCGAGGGGAAACACGAGGGTCCCGCCCACATCCAGAGGAGCCCCGTTTCCGCCTCGTAGCTCGAGGTGAGGGATCCTTTCCCTGCTTCTTCTGGAAAGAATTCCCCGCGTTCCCGTCGCATCTCAAGAGGAGGCCCTCTCATCAGGAACGGCGAGAGGAACTCCAGGGTCGTGCCACCATTCCAAGAGTCCCCCAGATGTCTCAGTCCATTCCAGAGGAACCTCTTTTCCCTTCACCGGCTCGTCTTTCACGCCGAGGATCGACTCACAGCAAGGTGGCACTTGGCACAGCCCTGTGGGAAAGCCTCGTGGGAAAGCCTCGAGGGAAAGCCTCGATGGAAAGCCACAGATCCCTTGATCCACGTGACAGGAAGCGTGACCCTACTGCTGCAGCTCGGGAGGAAAGCTCACGTGCATGCCCCCACTCGAGACGAGGCCTGACTCCCCTGGGGAGACTTAGAGGCACCCCAAGATCCATGTCAACACTGGAGAGGAATGCTCAGTTTCCGGCGCCGACTCCACACAAGGTCTTAGGCCCCGGCATGGACGGGAGCGGAATCCCGAGATGGCCCCTAGCAACTCGCATGGGGACTGGCCCTTCCTGAGGCCACCAGAGCGGGTCCCTGAGGTCCCCGTCGTAACTCGAGAAGACCTGCCGCACCTCGAGAATATCCAGGAGGTTCTCCCCTGCAGGCGAGAGGAGGCCCATTTCCGCAGAGGCTTCTCGGGGCTAATCACACCTCACCTCTGGAACGTCGAAAGGGTCCGTCACACCCTTGGTGCAACTCAAGAAGTTCCCCGACATACCCGTCTCCACTCGAGAGGAAACACGAGGGTCCCGCCCACATCCAGAGGAGCCCCGTTTCCGCCTAGTAGCTCGAGGTGACCGATCCTTTCCCTGCTTCGTCGGGAAAGAATTCCCGGCGTTCCTGTCGCGTCTCAAGGGCAGGCCCTCTCAACAGGAACGGCGAGAGGAACTCCAGGGTCTTGCCACCATTCCAAGAGTCCCGCAGATGTCTCTGTCCATTCCAGAGGAACCTCTTTTCCTTCACCGATTCGTCTTTCACGCCGAGGATCGACTCACACCAAGGTGGCACTTGGCACAGCCCTATGGGAAAGCCTCGTGGGAAAGCCTCGTGGGAAAGCCTCGAGGGCAAGCCTCGATGGAAAGCCACAGATCCCTTGATTCACGTGACAGGAAGCATGACCCTACAGCTGCAGCTCGGGAGGGAAGCGCACGTGCATGCCCCCACTCGAGACGAGGCCTGACTCCCCTGGGGAGACTCAGAGGCACCCCAAAATCCATGTCAACACTGGAAAGGAATGCTCAGGTTCCGGCCCCGACTCCACACTAGGTCTTAGGCCCCGGCATCGACAGGAGAGGAATCCCGAGATGGCCCCTAGCAACTCGCATGGGGAGTGGCCCTTCCTGCGGCCACCAGAGCGGGTCCCTGAGGTCCCCGTCCTGACTCGAGAAGACCTGCCACAACTCGAGAATATCCAGGAGGTTCTCCCCTGCAGGCGAGATGAGGCCCATTTCCGCAGAGGATTCACGGGGCTAATCACACCTCACCACTGGAACGTCGAAAGGGTCCTTCCCACCCTTGGTGCAACTCAAGAATTTCCCCGACATACCCGTCTCCACTCGAGGGGAAACACGAGGGTCCCGCCCACATCCAGAGGAGCCCCGTTTCCGCCTCGTAGCTCGAGGTGAGGGATCCTTTCCCTGCTTCTTCTGGAAAGAATTCCCCGCGTTCCCGTCGCATCTCAAGAGGAGGCCCTCTCATCAGGAACGGCGAGAGGAACTCCAGGGTCGTGCCACCATTCCAAGAGTCCCCCAGATGTCTCAGTCCATTCCAGAGGAACCTCTTTTCCCTTCACCGGCTCGTCTTTCACGCCGAGGATCGACTCACAGCAAGGTGGCACTTGGCACAGCCCTGTGGGAAAGCCTCGTGGGAAAGCCTCGAGGGAAAGCCTCGATGGAAAGCCACAGATCCCTTGATCCACGTGACAGGAAGCGTGACCCTACTGCTGCAGCTCGGGAGGAAAGCTCACGTGCATGCCCCCACTCGAGACGAGGCCTGACTCCCCTGGGGAGACTTAGAGGCACCCCAAGATCCATGTCAACACTGGAGAGGAATGCTCAGTTTCCGGCGCCGACTCCACACAAGGTCTTAGGCCCCGGCATGTACGGGAGCGGAATCCCGAGATGGCCCCTAGCAACTCGCATGGGGACTGGCCCTTCCTGAGGCCACCAGAGCGGGTCCCTGAGGTCCCCGTCGTAACTCGAGAAGACCTGCCGCACCTCGAGAATATCCAGGAGGTTCTCCCCTGCAGGCGAGAGGAGGCCCATTTCCGCAGAGGCTTCTCGGGGCTAATCACACCTCACCTCTGGAACGTCGAAAGGGTCCGTCACACCCTTGGTGCAACTCAAGAAGTTCCCCGACATACCCGTCTCCACTCGAGAGGAAACACGAGGGTCCCGCCCACATCCAGAGGAGCCCCGTTTCCGCCTAGTAGCTCGAGGTGACCGATCCTTTCCCTGCTTCGTCGGGAAAGAATTCCCGGCGTTCCTGTCGCGTCTCAAGGGCAGGCCCTCTCAACAGGAACGGCGAGAGGAACTCCAGGGTCTTGCCACCATTCCAAGAGTCCCGCAGATGTCTCTGTCCATTCCAGAGGAACCTCTTTTCCTTCACCGATTCGTCTTTCACGCCGAGGATCGACTCACACCAAGGTGGCACTTGGCACAGCCCTATGGGAAAGCCTCGTGGGAAAGCCTCGTGGGAAAGCCTCGAGGGCAAGCCTCGATGGAAAGCCACAGATCCCTTGATTCACGTGACAGGAAGCATGACCCTACAGCTGCAGCTCGGGAGGGAAGCGCACGTGCATGCCCCCACTCGAGACGAGGCCTGACTCCCCTGGGGAGACTCAGAGGCACCCCAAAATCCATGTCAACACTGGAAAGGAATGCTCAGGTTCCGGCCCTGACTCCACACTAGGTCTTAGGCCCCGGCATCGACAGGAGAGGAATCCCGAGATGGCCCCTAGCAACTCGCATGGGGACTGGCCCTTCATGCGGCCACCAGAGCGGGTCCCTGAGGTCCCCGTCCTAACTCGAGAAGACCTGCCACAACTCGAGAATATCCAGGAGGTTCTCCCCTGCAGGCGAGATGAGGCCCATTTCCGCAGAGGATTCACGGGGCTAATCACA